>NW_024884697.1:9776401-9967545 GCF_019232065.1 Centrocercus urophasianus | reverse complement strand
CAAAGGCTGCAGCATGTCTTCAGGGCTCCAGCTGCAAGAACAAGCGCAGTTGCAACACAATAAACAGACAGCATTTCCTGGTAGCAACGGCGCTTGTTCTTGCAGCTGGAGCCCTGAAGACATGCTGCAGCCTTTGGTGAACGGTGAAGCTGAAGATGCAACAGATGAAATGACATCATCAGTGAAGCAGAGTGGGAAGGATGCTCAGCTGCCGGTTCTGTGTGCATAAGGCAGGGCCAGTTAACTTGCCCTTCCTCTGCACCCCTCAGATGTATCACTGTAATATTTCTCAAGTATTTTGAATTTGAAATAATGGTGATCCAACGATAAGAAGATCCAACAATAAGAAACCAGTGCTAAGCTGCTCTCACCATTCAATGAATATTTTTCTCTGTTAACTTAAATCTCCTTGGTCCTCATTTAAGTCTGTTACTTCTTGTCCTACTAGCAGCAGATATTAAGGATGGGTTATTCCCTTCCTCTGTGAGCTTATTCTTATGCATTTGAGGGCTATTAGGCAGATATGCAATACAATCTAAATTTTTCCTTCCAAACTATATACCACTTCAGTCACAATTTGTCTGCAGTTCATATATCCAAGAACTGTGATTGTTCCCATTGTTCTCCAGTCTTTAGCTAAGCAGTCTACACTTAAAGTATACACCCAAAATGAATCACAAGATTCAGCTATCTCCTTGTAACAACTAAACAAATTTAAAAAATTACTTTGTGTGACAATGCTGTTTCAGATTCAAGCATAATATTTCACTTCTTTCGCAGTAGGAAAGCTATGAGTGTTCTCTTCAGCTTGAGATTCACTATCAAGCCCTAGTCTGACACTGCAGAGATTCCACCTTCGTTAATAATTTTATAACTCACTTTTCCAAACTATTCCTCTAATTTGTCTAAGTCCTGACTTACAACACATTGCAACCCCTCTAACCTGGATAAAATTAAAAAATCAATAAAAGCACTCTATGCTCCATCATACAAGTCATTGATGAAAATATTGAATAGTATCAGACCCACAGCAGAACTCCAAGAAATGTCATTTGATACATTTTCCATTTTGACAGCATACTAATTATTATTCTCCCAGTATCATTATCTAACCCGTGTGTGCTCACCTTGTATTAGCTTCTTTTAGTCAATATCTTCTTATCTTGAGTAATATGTGACAAGATCTCTGATGTCTTCTGCCTCTGCTTTAAACATATTGAAAAGTCTGTTTGTGTCTGTAACAGGCAGTCTCCTTCAGATGGGCGCATTCTTGCTTATTGCGGAAAATACAGAAGCCACATGAGCTACTGCTTGACATGAAAACTGAACTACAAGACTAAATCCACTTCTTTTCTTTTTCCTTTCACATATTTTTTATTTGCTGCAAATATTCAAAATTCAGCATGGATAATGGGGGAAAAAATGAATTTTTGATATGTTCATGTGCAAATGAACTACAATTATATTGCCATAGACAATATTGTTATCCCAAGTTTAACGTTTGCAATCGTTTGCAGTAATGAGATACTACAAAAAATACTTTTTTTCTTCTTCAGTGCTAAATATCTTTAAAAGATAAGTAGGTTTTAAAATGCAAAGAAAATAAGGAAAACAGTAAAGAAAAGAACTACAGAAAAATGAAATAGTGAACACTTCAACAATAGCCATTCTTTTTCTAATGCTGTTTGTGCCACATTTAGACCAGATGGACTGCTGTACAAAAGAATTCTGTTAGAGTTCCAATTTATAAAACCAGTGGCAGAAATTCAGGTCATCCATCACGGAGTGTGCGTGTATGACCACCCTAATAAAAGTATAAGTGACAGTTGTTGTAGGATGTCAAAACAATGATCTGAGCCTTTCCTGCAGTAAAAATAGCACTAGACAGAGATACATACTTCTGATTCCAAAGTTGAAAAACAGTAGTAATTGATACCAAAATTTCATTAGCTTTGCTCAACATAGCTTTAAAAATGTGATTGCCCAACAGCTCACAAAATTCCTTTGTTATAAATGAAGTGAGAGAAAGCAAGAACATTTATCAATAAAGAATGAATAAGTAAATAAAGTCAAACTCTGAAGTCCTCCCAGCAGAGGTGGGAATAGAACTGGACATAGGTTCAGCATATTATCTGATGGAATTCTTCAACAAGTAAATAGGATCGGCAAAGAGGAAAAATCTCAATGGATCAATGAAGGTGATTAATATAGGATTAGCTGAAACTAATTGGTATTTGTAATAGAAATCATGTTCAATAAGTAGTGTGAACATGAAACAGGACACTGTCAGAGTACACAACAAGTAAATCAACGTGAGCTCAGGAGAAGCTAACATCAGTTACAGAATTGTCTTTCAGTTACTAGGCTTGGATAAATAGCATCCAATTACTTTAGGAGAGATGGGCAAGCAACTCTCTGTCTCCTTCCTGCTGATTTTCATGTCCTGACACACCAAGGATCTTGCAGTAGATGCTGCAGCCCTGTAAACAGGGTTGTAGTGGCATGATCTCAATCTAAGCACAATAATGTCACAACTGTTAAAATATTATTAACAAACTTCTTCAGAAAGGAGCGATATATAGAGTTTTTTGAATTAAATTTTTACTACTTTTTAAGTTTGGTTTAACAAAAAAATGGATTTCGAATAATTAGTCTTCCAAAGTATTTTAACTGAAATTTATATACATTTTTGCCAAGAATCCAGAATCTGCTTAGAATGGATTAAGAGTGAGGTAATTGCTGTGTTTCAACACACCATTTTGAGTGACTGAGCATTACAAAACATTCTTAAGATGTTTTAGAGATTGGTCCTTCACCCCATGTATTTTAGCTTGCACTGCTAAATTGAAAGAAAATTTCAAATTGCTGACAACGTTCACAAAAGGCTCAAGTAATGAAAATATTAACTAATGTTGAGGATAAATTTCCCAAAATAAAACAATTACAATCATTATTTGACAAATTGGTCTGTGAGATACTTGATGAATTAGGGCTTCAATAAATTCAAATATGTAGTTACTTATTTAGGAAGGAAGAATACAGAACCTGCTTACATCATGGGTATCTATATCTCCATTCAAAATGATTTTGAAAAGGGCACACTGAGACAATAGCAGATAATCAACTGAACATTGGCTTCAGTACAATTACTTGGCCAGAGGGCTAATGAAATCCTGGTTGTGTGTATAGGAACTTATAAAACAAATGTTACAAGCAGTGATCCAATCACCTTTTAAATATCTGCATGTGAAAGAGAAATCTGATAAGAAAGGAGGCACATCTGTCCCACAGAGACATATGTAAGAAAATCCAATTGCTTGAAATTAAGCCTAAAGAAGCTTAGTCAATAAGTAGAGCACACATTTAATGGCAAACTCCATTAATCAGTGGTACAGCTTAACAAGAACTATGGTAGATAACTTCTCCATCACTGGAAATTTAAATATCACTGGTACTCTAGTTTGTGCTGCAAGCAGAAGTTAATCAGGAAAATTCAGTTCCTTGTTTTGTGGGGATATTCACACTGTAATGGTTTTGTCCAGCTTTGCTATGTACAGATATATAATGCAACTTCATAAGTGCAAAATAACCTATCACTATGCCCTAGATCCTCATTTTTACACCATGCTTTGAGAACTCCATACTCTGATGTGCAAAAAAAGCAACCATTTTGCATTCAGCTCTCACACCTGACCGATACAAAAGATTTTACTTTGATTTTGTCTGGTTTTAATATTTTTAGACACATGGTTGTGACTAAAATCTCTCTACTTTTAACTGATGTGTCTCCTTATTCAAATAATAGAGAACTTAGTACCGGTCTTTGCTGTTCAATTTATACATGAATGTACAGACATTACATAAGCTATTCTTAAAGAGTTTTTGGAAACATACACACTGATATTTCATGTGGCATTGTGAACAAAAGCATAAGTCTCTTAATATTTTTATGTACAAGAGGTATATTCTTATATGGTCTGTAAGAGCAGCTGGTAAAATTCAGTGTACTCAATTTTCTTTCTGAATTTCAGTGTAGTGAATTTTCTTTGCAAATATATCTGGACTGGGATCTTTGTTATTAATGGCATTAATACTATGTTAAACTAGTGTATTTATTCAGAATATGATCATATTGTCAGCTAACTAGCATGGCAATAGTCTATAGCAAGTTACAATATGCACTATGACTAAAAGTCGTATTTCGTCTGAGACAATAATAACGGTTGGGATAAGTGAATTTTTAAAACTGCACTGTCAGCAGCACCACATAATCATAAGCGTATTTTTGGAAACTTTAAAAAATTCATTTCCTATTCTCTCAGAAAGTTTTCTTGTAGAGTAGTCTGGTTCTCAACTTGCACTGCTGATTGCTGCAATGCCTATGAAATATTTCCACTGCATATGAAATTCATATGTCTGTCCTAAGAAATATGAGTTGCTAATGTAATGTCATGACAAGAATTGACCACATATGATTAACCTTTTACAAAAGGAGTTAATGAATGAGGGGGCTTGCTTTCATGGCCCATGATGCTAGCAAACTCTGGAAAACTCCTTTCAAGATTCAAGCAACTTTCATCATTCAGTAAATGCCTTCTACTAGTTCTAGCTCAAGACTCAAAGCAAGTGAAAAGGTAGTAAAACTTGACTGCCATCTCCCTGAATATGTCACAAGTACAGACAGTTATAATCTAAAATACACATCACACAAATATCACCCAGTGAACCACCTGGTTTCAGCTACTAATGCTATCTTTGCCATCATTTAAAACATGCATATGTTATAACATACAACACATCCTAGATCATACAGGATATTTTGGAGCATATTACTGCAAATTAAAACTAGGAGATACTCTACAGAACACTGAAAAATAGAAGACCTTCTCATTAAGAATGAAAAACATATCTACCATCCTAACAAATAAGTATGTGTGCAGTCTGCCAGAAGCTGCCTGAATATATGTAAATATATGATAATTAGCCATGGCTCAGGGTATAACATTTTCAAGAGGTAGTAAGGCATTTTTTCATCTGATTAAGCAGTGAATATGCAATAGTAAAAGGTCAACCCAATGTGAGTCTGTCATATGCTGTTCTAACAGCATCACACCGATTTAAGAGGGTAGGTATCATTTAAAGTAGAAACTCATTTTCTCAGTCATCATTTTCCCTAATGTCTCACAGCACAAGAGATATGTTCAGTGAGTGGAGAGAAATGTAAGTCATGACTTCAAGGCAGTTTTCAGACATGGTGAAATACAGAGAAAACACTGATCAGGCCTTTTTTGTCCCTGTACTGACAGCGTGAGTGACCTTGGAACAGCACAAGGAGAAGTGTATGTACCAAAGGGCTATTTGACAAAACATACCCGCCTTTGAGTTTCCATTTTGTATTTAAATGTTATTACTTTCATTTCATAGGTGAGGAAGTTTAAGCAAGCAAATAGCCTGGCTATAATCACCCAATGACTCAGCCAGGCTAAAATGCAATGAAAAATCTTGACTGAAAAATATCTGCCAAGACTGCATAATTCTGATTTCTCATTATCACCTGCCCTTCTTCTGTAACTTGCACAGAAATTGCCCTACATCTCCTTGACTGAAAGAGGCATCTTCTGTAGATAACTGCTATGTAGAGATAGATGCAGTTTAGAACCAAGGGTTGGATGAACACGACTGAAGCCCTTTCGGTCTCCTCTCACAGTTAACACATTTCCAGAGCATCCTCTCAGGATCTGCCCAGCCTTTTTATGCTAACGTACTCCATCTCTATCCATTCAGCTCCTTGAGAGTTCATTCACGCTGTTAAAATTCTACCCAGATATTCTCTCTAGTGAGATATAGCTGCCTGATACAGGAAAGGTATTGTTCATATCAGTGGTCCCCAGAGGGATGGGCTTAAACTTGCAAATTCTGCCTTCTGAAATGAGGGTGCTCAGAAAAAGAAAGCACGTTTTACACATCCCACTCAAGGAGGTAAGGACAGTTACAGTGGAGTGCTATGCAGTTGGCTCCTCCATTAAGCTGAGCTCTGTGTGTGCAATGCAGCAGCACAGTTTTAATGAGAAACTCCCTGGATGTTATTACTGTGAAGCAAAGTATTGCTATGCAGTTTTACTGCCAGATCACAGAATTCATCTTCTCTCTCTTGGCCTGAGCTAAGCACACTGTAGAAGTAGCCAAAAAATAAAGCCCTTCTTATACCAGCAGTGTCTTTGAAATGGCTTTTTTGTCTCGAAGGTTTGCAGCTTTAACTCTTGACTGATTACTGAATCTTTGTGATTTAGGTGGTCTATGTGCATGTACCTGTTATACTAGTACAAGATCTTGTCCTCCCATTCCTCCCCCAGCACAGTAACCTCTGGCTGCTTGCCAGCTCCTTTAGCTGATCTGGTCACACAGCAGTATGTGATTTGCATTGGAAATTCTGCAGTATGAAGAAAATTTCAATGCTCAGATCACTGCTGGGGCAATCATGGCTGTTGCTCCAACAATTTAGACTTAACCACTCAGATTTTGTTTCTTACAATGCTGTCACACAGCAGAAATCAGCATCATTGTCTGGAGTGGCACTGATGGAGGAGGCTGGCAGGAGATGCAGCTGAAGAGCCTGCAATGAAAAAAGAAAAATGTGACAAAATTGATAGGGAAGAAAGGGTGCAGATGCTGCTGTTTTGATTAATGAAGTAAAAGCTGTAAGGGATGCTGTATTAAAGACTGCTGAAAAATCTCCAACAAATCACATACTCAGCAGCCTGGTAGATCTGGAATGAGCATAACACACACAACTTCTCTTCTGTTCGGTAGAGCTGCAGACTGATAGTGTAACAGAAGGGTGTTAGTATGCTTGGGTTACTGATTGCTAACATCACTTTCTACATCAGTTAATCACCTCAGAACAGGGTGTGGGGGACTCTCAAGTTCTGTCACTTCAACAAAGCTGGTACTGTGTCCTCCCAAGGACTGCATAGGTTCTCTGAATTCTTGTCCTCTTTCAGAAACTGACTCACTGCATGTTCTGGAATGCAATATAACTATTACTTAGGATTACTGGCTTGTATGTGTCACAGAAGTACTGTGGTAAACCATTAATTAATATTTGAATAGAATCCCAGTAATATCCAATGCTATCTAAATATGAAAAGTTTATTTACTGTTCCAACAGAAATAAGAGGGACAAATAACATAAGGAATTCACTGTGACAAGAATCTCTTTCATGAGCTATATTTCTCTTTTCTTAAGCACTGCAGTTGTGGCCAGATAATCAACTACTGTAATTAAGTACACGATTAAGTAACAGCAAAGTATCTGGCCCAGATTCATTTTTTCTGAAGATAATTTGATAGAAAAAATTGATCCCTTGTGAAACATTCCATTTTCTCTGTGTTCCCTAAAACCCTTCCAGTATGTTTGCTTTCCTAACATGTTCCTAAAGAGCCCTCAACTTCTGCACATGAATTCTGCTTTTCAGATGTCAGAATTCAAGCTACAGATGTGTTGGAAGATGAGCTGACATAGGTGTCTATAATGCTACATAACAGGCTAAATTTTCCACTATAGGGATGCTGAATTGAATTTTTCTCTTCTGTACAGCTACTCATTCCAATATAATTTATGAGAACTCATGGGCCCCAAAGTCAAATTTGGTTGAAACTGGCCAATTACTTCAAAAAATCTCAGGAGTTGAAAGGCGGGTTTGTGAAACACACTGAGGCAAGCTTTGGGGAACATCAATCCCTCACTGTATTCCCTGGTATATTGTGGAAAAGGAAAAAAAATTTCATTTCTCCTGAAAGTAAAATTTTCTTAAGTGTATTGTAGAAGTTTCTCTTAAGTAATTTTTAATGTAATAAAATCTGACTAAACCTTCTCTCCCATTTTAGGCTGTACAATATGAATCTGAGGTTTCTTGTACATCCAGTAGCTCTCCAATTAATCACAGATTACTGCAAAACAGGAAAGTGTACTTGACACATACATGCACAACTGGGAAAATAATTCTTGATGGAAGCCACTTAGACTTGCTTTATTCATCACATAAGAGCAAAGAAAGATGTAGTTTTTTCTCTCTTTATAGGTCACCTCTCCATTTTCATCCACAAATGAGAAAAATGCTTCGATAGAGGTAATAATCCTAAGGGAATTCATGCACTGCTGGAGAGGATTTCTCCCAGAGTTCAATTCTGATAATGATAAATGCTTTTATTAATGAAATGTAAGTAAAAAATTAATTTTTTTCTCCATGTCTGTAGATTTCATCTGAGATGCCTGAGTTAGATCCATGCTAGAGTTGGGACAAGTCCCAAAATACCATAGAAAGGGGAAAACATGGTCCAGAACCACTTGAGCTTCTTTAGAAAATAGATATTCAGCTCAGAGTGTGATGTTAGATAAAGCATTGATCCTTTGAGGTGCTGAGTGTTTCAAAGCACCAACATACTGAGGGCTCTCGAGGAAATACAATGGGCCTCCATGGTTGGCTATAAAAATGACGTTGTGGATTGTCTGCTTCCAAATAAATTATTCTGTTACTCTAATCAGTCTTGTCAGAGATCCACTCTCTTCCAATACAGAAATACAGGCTTATGCAGCTGCTCTCTGCTGAAGGTAAGATTCCTCGTGTTCTATGAAGCAAACTGTCAGCAGCTGACTGATATTTTGATGCAAGCTCTGTTTCAGCAACTAACAGATCATCTTTAACTTGTATGAAATGAGCCTGTGTTTACGTAACAAAAACTCTGCTTTTTTTTTCCAGCACAAACTTAGTAATCTTGCTAAGATGTATCACTGCATTAGGTTTGGCATTGTCTCTCTTGTTATTTCACTACCACCACTGATGTTTGACTCCTGCTATCCAGTGTTATTTCAGTAAGATTTCTCTTCCAGAAACCGATACCATGCTTGTCTTTCTAGTGCACAATACATAGCCCAGATATATACCAGAAAACCACTATTTGGGCATATGATAACTTTGGCAGTGCCAACTCTATGTTGAGATTATTGAAATAAAAACCATAAAGCTTAAGACCTCAGTGGTGCCCAGTGGAGCCCTGGGCAAGCAGTGTTACTCAGCTAGTGTCTCCTAGAGGAGCAGCACAAACACGAACAGCTCTGTGTCACTCGACTACGAAAACTTTGAAGTGAAAATGCCTTTAGCAGTAGACAAAGCACAACTTTCCTTATCTAAAACACAAGTTCACTGCCTTTACAGTGAAACCTGATTGTGAATTGAAGTGGCTGGGTGATCGGTGTGTGAAGAATTGCCTATATGGATCTTGAGGCCAGAGCTATCACAATAACAGCAATCGCGGTTTCAGAGCAAGAGGTTCTCTTAGCATAAGCCAGAGCTTGTGTAAGAACAAGAAGTGGTCACTCAGCACATTCCTCAACACCCTGATACCATCAGGCTAGAGCACTCACAAAGCAGAAGGAAGCCAGAGCCTTTCACTGTACGTGGTAGGAAGCTGGAGCCAGAGAATGGGCAACAAAGTGAGGAGATATGAGTAGTTCACTGATACTGCCTTCTTCATATTCACTATGCAAAACTCACTCAGGAGCAGTTTCACCCTGTAGCCATGATATTATTCTGGCCCCAGAATTTACTGCCTGTCAGAAACTTGTAGTGTAGCCAAAGGAATTTTGACTACATGGAAAGGCTGTAGATTACGGACCCGAGGCTACGTATAGATATTTTTTATCCATCCAAGATTTATAATTGAAGTGGATATTCTGGTAATGTGATAATGATCTGATTATGACTTTTATCACTGTTTCTCAGAGAATTCAAATGCCCTAGAAATGTAAAATTTATCTGCTCCATCCATATTCCACTGCCAAGTCTGCCAATGCATACAAGCCCTGATGCTGTTTCTGAGGGCTTCTTGTAGGGAACCTTTGTGTTATCTCTTTTTTATGCCGAGGCCAAGAGATTTCCTGGCCAATAGCCTAAAACAGAGTCAGTGAATAGCAGGTTTCTCTAAGCTTCCAGGTGCCAAGTTAGTGCCTAGGGTAGCCTTGTAAACTATCAAGACCTGCCTAAGGCATCTGCTAAAGATGTTTTTTCATCTGAAAAATTAAAGGACAGCAATTTAACCATATGTTGTAAGTCATTGATACCATCTTGTATTAGAAAATAAAGCATAACAAAAAGCAAAAATGATTTGTATTACTGAAAAAGGACTACAAAGATAAATTTCTGTATTGGATCTGTTAAAGTTTGATAGCTTGGACAGGTTAAATTTTCATTTTACTTGATATAAAGCCTCAGTTTTGAAAGAAAATGTAAATTGGATGCCTCAAAATGGAGCAATTCTTTTCTTTATTTTAAAGCCTTGCACATAAACAGATTCACAGAATCACAGGGGTTGGAAAGGACTTCTAGAAATCATCAAGTCCAACCTTGCTAAAGCCCCCCTTGCTAAAGCAGGTTCTCCACAATAATTTGTGTAGGTAATTGGCCAGGTGGGTCTTGAATATCTCTAGTGAAGAAGAATCTGCAATCCCTCTATGCAGCCTATTCTGGTGCTCCATCACTCTGACAGTGAAGTTCTTCCTTGTGTTGGTATGGAACTTCTTGTGTTCCAGTTTGTGCCCATTGCCCCTTCTTTTGCTGTTGCATGCCACCAAAAAGAGTTCACCCCCTTCAACTTGACTCCCACACTTTAGATCTTTATAAACATTGATGAGATCCCCCCAAAGCCTTCCTTCTCCAGGCTGAGCAGCCCAACTCTCTCAGACTTTCCTCATACAGAAGATACTTCAGACTCCCAGTCATCTTTGTGATCCTTCACTGGACTCTCTCTGTAAATTCCCTCTCATTTTTGAATTGAGGAGTCCAGAATTGCACACTCCAGATGTGGCCTCACCAAGGCAGAGCAGATGGGGAGGAACACCCACATAAATTATCTGAAAATACCAACATTTTCTTGCAAATCGTTTGTATTCTTGATTGTATAGAGTGTATTTATTTTTCCCATCTTCCAAAATGAGAAATAGGATCAGGAAAGCATTCAAATCAGCTGAAAAAGAAATCATAAAAGATATCTTGGGGCATACTCAGAGATCTCAGGATTGTGAGCCCCTTTTAATCACAAGATTATCATACTTAAAATTTAAAATGATATTTTCCTGATTATCTGGTAAATTCAAATATATATATATATATTTGATATAAAATTGAAATTCTATGCTCTTTTTATCAGCACACTGCCAGAGGGACCATGAAATACCTGATAATCCCTTTCCTCTTAGAGCAAATTTTTGATGACAGTGAATTTCTTCCTCTTTTTTATAGAGGTGACCAGATTTTTCTGTTATCCATCCTGTGCTGTAATGGGAGGTTACAGCACTTGATGGCACAGGAACTTGCAGGTGCCAGCTTGGGCATCTCCTCTCACCCTGCAGCTGCCTCCCTGCAAACAGTACAGGGACAGCAAGCCTGGATTCAGAAGGGGGCAGAAAGGGCTTGTTTGTGCAGCAAGCCTAGCCCACTAACTCCTGAGCTTTTCCATAGCTAAACCCTACCAACTGCTCTACATAAATGAGCTCAATTAATTCCAGATCCAGGTTGGCATATCAGCAAATATTACACACAGTGCTGGTTGCTTGCTCAGTTCCGTGCTACCTTAGATCTCTATAGAGCTACACTGCATTAAAATGTTTTGTTCTTAGTGATTGTGGTTGATGAACTTCATTTGATGTGTCTCAGGTCATTTGCCTCTGGAAGATTTGTTTTGCAGGTGGGAGACACTGCATAAATGTCCATAAAATCAGGGTTTTCAAAGGGAGATGGCAGCACAGCTGTGCTTGCAGTATTAACAGCATACGTTCACACACCTGCAAATTCTTTATCTACTCATTTTTCAAACTTGGAATCATTTCTTGAAAATCAGAATTTTAGAAAGTGTGAAGAAGACAAAGTTTACATTCCAAAAATTAGTTTCTTTAAATGAAATAGCCCTATGGAAAACAATGGTAGCAGTGTGCAAAGGCTGCACCTTTCAGTGCACATACCTATATCTTTTTGATTGTCAGAAGTGACATCCCAGACTTAGACACCACATTCAGCTGTTCAAGAGTTGGTGTCTATGCATGTGACAGGCTTAGACAATTAGAGACAATGGAAGTGCAATCAACATAGTTGGTGAGACCACATCTGGACCCAGTACTCCAGGTGAGGCCTCACCAGTGCGGAGCAGAGCGGCAGGATCACCTCTCTCACACTTCTGGCCATGCTTCTTTTGATGCAGCCCAGGACAAAGTTGGCTTTCTGGCCAGTGAGGACACACTGCTTGCTCACATCCAGCTTGCCATCCACCAGTACCTCCAAGTTCTTTTTGCCAGGGCTGTGCTCAATCCTTTTGTCCCTCAGCCTGTCCCCATAGCAGTGGAGGCTGTGGTGATCCAGGTGCAAGACACTGCACTTTCTTTAATATGATGTGCAGTTTCTCAAGTACTGTACTCAAGAGTAGTGAGGTTTCTTTTCCCAGGCCTTGTTGTTTTCCTGTAGGTTTAGATCTGAGGGCCATCACTTCTTGGTGAGTCCAATTGGTCTGCATGGAGCACTGCCATCCAACATGCTGCTCCAAGCTTCAGAGGATAACTGCACATTCCTTACTGGATAAATAGCACTACGTGTCTGTACAATCAAGGATTATATTGATCTTTGTATCACACTGAGTCACTGCTTTCTGAAGTTCAATCCTTCCTCCTGGAGTTGTGACTGAAATCTGAATATACAGGTCCGTGCTGTTTGAATGAATTTACACTGTTCTACAGAACAGCCCTGATGTTTTTATCAGGTTCCTATGTAGTGCTGCTAAGAACACTGCTGGACCATGATCTAAAATGCAGATATCACTTACAGAAGCACAGGGCTTTTCACCAGAGGTCTGATGTCCATTTCTTCACCAGGCATGACTCTGCTTAACTTACAGGAGCTCTGGATTTGGAAGATTTATTCTTATTTCTTTATTCTTTAATTAACCTGTCCTCTGCTGCACTGTCTCGTTAATATTAATGTACTCTCCTTGAGCTCTGTTACTTACCCATCATGCTACATGATTTTACATTGCCAAACAATTAAAATACACCCCTCTTTTTTTCACTTTTAATTAACTTACTGACTACACTTTATGAGATGGAGGTATTCTATTTTCTGAATCTAAGTATTCAAATTTATGAATGTAGTGAAAGTGAGCAAATATTTGAAATGGAAAAGTGCCTCTGTGTTTGTTCACATAGAAAACCCAAATATTTGCCTAGCTCTAAAATGAATTAATAGCAATTGGATAGTTTGCCTTCTGCTACTTAAACTAAGTATTTCTGAAAGATGAGTGAAAATTACCAAAAAAACATATTTTAAAAAGATAGCTCATGGAACAGTAGCCAATGTCATCAAAATTCTTACATGAGTCAATTTTTTTCTAAATCTACTTTTCTCAAAAACTGAAAAAATTATCCTCACGATTTTCGAGCCACAATGAATATTTCATACACAAAAAAAAAACCCTGATAAATATTTTTAAAAATTTTATTAACATTCAGAATGACAAATCCATTTTACCACTCATAGCATAAAAACGACTTCTATATTTAGCATTTTCCAACATCCAAAGATGCTCTCTTTTAGATATGTGGCAAAATATTTGCTAGTAATTTTACTTTGCCTTTGTAGTGCCCTATGCTGGGGAAAAAAAAAAAAAAAAAAAAAAAAAAGTGTTTAGCTGTTGTAAATAAATTATAGAAAAATTGAAAAATCATTCAAACTTTGTAGGAAGTGAAATGAATTTTGAATATTCAAATGCATAAAAATGCAAAAAGAATAAATTAAGTGATCTAAAATTCCTACATACAAAATATATTATTCAAGTTATTTTTAATCACGTGCTCCAATATCGCTCAAAAAAAAAAAAAAAAAAGTTTCACTTAATGGACATTGAGTTTATTGCAATTTTATGTTTTCTAAATAAATTTATCGATGCAAGACTTTGAGTTCTGGAAAACTAAATATTAAAGCAAAATATTAATTATGTGTAAATGAAAGAATATTGTCAGTTGTAGTCAACATAATGTAGGGATGAAATGAGACAAAAAGTCACAGGGTTGAATGTGTTCATTCCTTGACTGAGAGCTGTGTAGCAGCTCTGTGTCTGTCACCTATAAACATCACAGTGCAGCCACTGAAATGTTGGCAGTCTGAAAGGACTTGTATATAATAGCACATCCAGTACCTGCTATTATTGTAATGTCAGACGACTTGCTGTTTTTAGGCACTTCCCACTTGTGAAAGCACTCTACCTGAGCACTAAGCCCTGGGGAAACTGGATAACTGAAAAAATTGTTCTTACTGCACTGTCAGACACAGTGATGGCACCCATTTGCAGGAGTTAAATGAAGTTCAACCAGTGATGTCTCTGAATTTAACCTTCTTTTAATCTCAGCTCCTAGCAAATCCAGTTACTTTGCAGCAGAGATTCAGCAGAATGGCATTTTCAGAGCTCTGTACTTCTGTTATTGGTGAGCTGAAGCTGAGGAGGGAGCTGAGAGCTGTTTGCGTGGGGTTTACCAACAGCAGGTCTCCAAATGAATGACAGCTGGAGCTCACTCCTTCGTGGTTGGTGAGCTGGCTGACTTACAGAGCTGTTCATTTTAGTTGTGCCACCTCAGCACACTGAGCCTTGTTACCCTTAGTGTATCTTCATGAAACCAGTGCTGTTACCCTAGGGACTCATCAGATCACCTGTGTCCATGAGACTGGGAAAGAGAAAAAAGGCCTAAAATGTTTTTACATTTGTAGCCCTTCTGATTCAGGTTCTTGAAACATTTACTTTGTTGTCTAAGAGTGATCTGTTATAAATTATCACTGATGTGGTGGAAAATAATGAAGTATGACTTTTCCCGAAGATTTTTTCTATGAATATTATCAAACTCTTGTTTCTTGAGATACTTTGCTAATAACAGACTGAACTGATTTGTACCTGTGATATTCAGTAATCGTTGGTAACCCTGTCATGAGGGATGTTACTACAGTATCTTTGGGTTGCAATTTGGTGATCATTTGCATTCAGCTTGGCTATACTTTATCCCTTTCTGATAATTAATTGTCAGCACACTGCAGTCCATTAAAATGTGTGAGACTTTGAGACATAACTTGGAACTCATATTGCATTAGCATCACGCAGTCTTTATCTTATGGGACGAAGAGAGAAAGTGCTTCACTTGCAGGTAGTTGAACTGCTTATCATTATTATGACTGATTCATAGAAGTTGCTGCAGAAAGCAATTAAATAGTACAATAAAATAATAGGTGTTATTCTGGATGAACTTTTAATTACAGTTGGAAATGCTCTAAATCTGAATACTTTAGTTGAAGTTCCCCATTTCTATTCTCAAGATGCTCTTTTCACATGATAGGTTCACTACTGGTATTTGTTGGGATGGAATTCTGACAGCACTTTCCCACCATTTGAAATTTCACCTTAGGCACAAGCTGGCTTATATTTTGACAGACCTCCATTCACATAATGGTGCTGAGAAAAGGTGACTATTTCATGTCAAAGAAGAGACTTCAGCTCTTATCAGAGTTATCGAATTACAACAGCAAAAGCCACCCAAAGATAAACAAAATGCAGAAATGTGTAGAACTAAGAACAAACTTATTCACAGTTTTAAGCAGACTGGCAGGCTCATATACCAGATGTTATTAGCAATGCAATCAAATAGATTTATTGGATTGCTCATTTTTAATATGTAAAGTACTGCAATAGATATATTTGCCCAAAGCATGTATAACACGAAGAATATTACTGTTCTTTAACAATGAAAGTCCTTAAATGATCATTTTGCATTTAATCTACTGTAATCTGTAACATTGCTTTGAAGGTTGCCATTGTATGATCTGTTCTCTTTCTTTATTTACTGATGAGAAACAAAACTGTGAACTGATTGATTGCTACCTCAGATACATGTGAAATATTTTTACACAGAATTTCCTCTGCTCCTTCCAAATATATCTGCTCATCTGAATGATTTGTAAGCTTTATTCCTGGTCTGCCTGGAGAATTAGGGAAAACTTTTGCAAGTCATAATAACTGACACTTCTAACAAATCATCATTATCAAAAGATTTGTTTGCTTGGAAGAAGGCTGGCAACCAAAAGATGAAGGAAAAAAATTGTTTTTTCCGTATATCTCCACGGATTTCACAACCACAAATACAGGTATTTTTTGTCTCCATGAAGAGACACACATTTTTCAGTCGCCTTGAACACAGTGAAAACTGTTCATCTTTTTTTCTTGTGACATTTTTCAGAAACTTCTGAAAACATTTTCAGTGGCCGTGCAACTATATTGCATGTTTGAAAACTGGCTTTAAAAGTATAATTTGTTTGTGCAGAATCCATTGACAAAGCACAGAGGCTGGATAAAAACAGTGTCTGTGGGTTTGGGCCTCCTTTCCCATTAGGTGTGCAGTATTATCTCAGGCCATCAGAAACTTGTCAACACAGCCTACAGCTATAATCACTGATGGTCATGAGGTGTATCACAAGATAAGGTCAGATTGTTCCTGGTAAAGTTTCAGCAAGCTGGTGAACGTTGACATGCATTCATGTGTATCCAAATGGAAGCATCTGCCTGGAACAGAGCAGAAGACATACAGATCTATCTTTCATCTACATACAGACTTAATGTGTATCGTCCTTTAAATGCAGCATTGCAGGTATCATTTCTATTAAACGCTGTTCTCTGAAACTCAAGTGCCCATGAAAATTCTGCAGATGTTATCTGCATGTAAACCTTTCCAGATCATGCTTGACTCCTTCTCTGATGTTGCTTGGAAGAATCCACAAGTATTATTATTATTATTTATTTTAGTAGTGGGTGATTCTAGCAGCTTTTGTTGAAAAACAAAACAGAAACCTGAAATGTTGCATCTGACACACAGCAAATTGCTTATTTTGTGTATGTCTTGATAAAGCTCAGGAATTTAATTTCTTTTAGCTCGTGAGTGAGTGATGGCTATGCTGAAGTTCTGTCCCTGAAGGCTTTGCAAAGCAACCTAATAGACAAAATTGCACAACTTGGTTATGAAAAATATCCACACTACACAACTCTCACATGCTGTTCAGAGAGAAAGAAAAAAGGGTAAATGAAAAAGCATATTGCTCTTGCCTTGCAGCTTACGAAGATCTGAAGTGTGGATTATAAAGATGAGTGGAAATCTGTTGACAGATAACCTGCAGCAAGCCACACTGTTTCATATCACAGCACACTAATTTGTAACCACCAAGTTCAGCCAGCAGCTCAGACTTCAGTATTTTCAAGAAAATTCTGTCTGGGGAAAAACAGATGTAGAAATGAGATATTAAATGTGATAACTGGAAAAATAAAGTTACTAATTATTACATTTTTAAAGACTAATGGTGGAAATAAATAGCTAATCTCAAATGGACTCAAAGTAGTGGTCCATCACTACAAGTGACAGCAAGATGTCTCAGAACGAGATAGAAGTCCCCTCACATCTAAAACTTTCTAACCCACCCATTTTGTAACACGTTAGTCTATCTCTCTCTCCATAATATTCCTGAATTGATGAAAGAGACCCAGAAGTGAATCCATTTTCTGTCTATGATTCTCAAGACTGAAATGCAAGCACACATGCTACACAGCTGCTTTCTGTGAGATGGTGAGCTAGATGAGTTCTAGACCTGTTCCAAAACCAGATCAATTGTAAACTGTATGTAACTGGACCAAATATTGTTCTCTTACTTGAAGAACATTACCAAGGGAGAGAGGCTGTTGTAGCTTCTAGCTCCCTCCAAGATCCAGGATCCAGAACTGGACCCCATCATCATGTCTTTCTCCAGATATGCTCTGACAAGGCAATCATTCTTCACCACTCCTGAGGCAGACCAGCAGCTAGTCCTCTGTGACCAAACACAGAAATCAAGATGATATGGAGTAAAGATTTTATTTGTGGAATAAAGATTTCATTTAAATCTTTATCTCTTCCTGTCTCAGAAAAGCTGGCAATGTGTCATAAACATGTCTTCAGCATTACTAATGAGTTCTTTACAGAAGAATCATTATAGATTTTGGACATTCTTATCCTTTATTGATTCGGGATATTCTGGGAGAGGCTGAAACTGAGAAATAGCATCTGTATCCAAGTCTGAGATTCTCCTCCCTCTTCCAGTACCTTTCATGATCCTCTGTGATAGCTGAAAGATTACATAGAGACATTGGCATAGCTTGGATTTGAGAATCTGTTTTGGGTAGACTCAGCTGACTTTGAAAGTGGTAAGTATCTTTTATTACTGATTTCACAGAAAATTTGGCTTCCAGGTTTATCTGTTCTGGATTTCATCTAAGACATGCTATGCCTGAATGAACTGGTGTGATCCTCCTTCCTATACGACAGAACTTTAAAAAAGAAACTGGTGGAACCTTTTATCCATAGATAAGGCTAGGAGTCTATATACTCTCTTAGCTATTCTGCCTGCATTTTTCATATCAGATTTTCATTATGTTATGAATCTGTTGTCTAGGTTATGACACATGGTTTTAACAAAAATCTTTGTTGGCAGCCTGTCTTGTCACAAGCAGACGCTTTCACATTAAATGCAAAACATAGTACTGACGATATCCAAGAGGCATCAAAAGGATTTGAGAGCACGTGGGGATTTTGTACATAATTTTCAGATATAATTGTTCTTCAGTCTGTGCATAGGCAATATAAATGCCTTAATTTTCAAAGAAATTGATACAATTACCTTGTAATTGTAGAATCAAGAAGTCTATCCATGCATTACATGTGGTATTTAGGTGTCTCACTCCAAGTGCTCTCATAAAAGTTTATTTTGGCTGCTCATTTTGGCACCTTAATATTGATCATGCAGATGCCTTCCTTAAGACAGATAAATGAGATCAGATCTAATGAGATTCATGTCAAACCATAAAGTGTATCTGTTCGCCTACTCTTCTCACACTGGCACTAACAATACATAGCACACCTCCTCTCCTCCTGCTTCTCAATATTTACTGTGAATACAGAGAACTGCTTCTCACCAATGGAAAAGAAGGTGAGGTACTTTGTGAACCATCCACCCACCCAGATTCCCTGCTGTTCCCCAACTGTATAGGATACAACTGAAAATGAAGGTGACAGGTGTAGCATAGCCAGGGTATACCTAATGATTATACTTCAGCTAAGATGACTTTATTTCTCCTTAGAACCCAAAGGAATGGCTATGACATAAATTGCTATGTGCAACAGTGAGGAAGTTCTCCATACCGATCAATCTAAGTGCAATTTATGTGCAAGAACCATGAAATGAAGCTAAGTTATTCTGGCATCCAATAAGTGAATTAGATGACATTTTTCTCTGATTGAAAGCCCACAACTCTTTAATTATCAAGCATCAGGCCAAACCCATCTTCATTTCATGCATTATGGGTTGACCATAATGGTTTTTTTTGTTCTTATTTGGATTAAATTTTCAGCTTGCTTCTTCAACCTGAGCCACATGCAAAAACTTATAAAACTGACCTGCCAACAGAAATATCACCCTCAGTAACCTCTCCAAAAGTACAGGGAGAGTACATCATAATCTCATTCTGATCCACAGGGATGTCTCTTGTTTACCAAAAATGGATAGTAAATGATTTCAAGTGTTTTTGATATCATTTTCATTTTCAAATTTGCTAGTGTGTCTTGAAGTCATTATTTGTATTGTGCTCTTCTTCTTTTTTTTTTTTTTTTTTTTTTTTGGAATACAGTGTAGTCTTCAAAGACAGGTACTGAACTTTCCAGGCAGTTTGTTGTTCTGCCAATTATCTTGACATCTCCAGAAGTCCACGCATAAATCACTAAGACTCACAAAAGCAGTTTTTCTACTCCCTATGGAAACACTACCCAATGAACTTTCTTATTTATTTCTGCAGAATTTCACTCCTGACAAACCATCAGTATAACACCAGCTATTTCACCATGTTGACAGACTGTTTCCAACGTACAAGGGACACTGAATGAATCAAAACAATTGGGAAGAGTGACAATGACTACACTCTGTCAAGAAGACAGCTTGGAGGGTATAACCGAGGTAATATATTTTAATCATCAAAGTAGCAACATGTGTTTGTTGACAAGAAAATTTTGTATTTGACAGAAAAATATTCCTTACTGTAGGTCAGATTATACTGATATGGGAAATGGTGCAAATTAAAGACAGACCACTCACTCCTGATAATTAATGACCTAATTTAAAAACAGGGCTTTGTTACAGTTCTAACAGAATTTTCTTTTTCTTTTTTCTTCCCTTTACTTTTTTCCATTGAAGTACGCTTTCATAGTTATTATTTTTGGAAAATATCTGCCTTTTCATGGGCAATATTGACTCGGTTCTTATTCCCTCAAGAAGGCCCTAGCATTTCATCCAGAAAGTCTATAAAAGAAATACATTTTCCATTGGATTTTTTGGATGAGTTTACTTACACAATTAAAAATAAAAGAAAACTTTCAGAGCCCAGTTTGAGGTCTGCTCTCTCAATAAAATACACTGAGATCCATGCTGGCATCTCCTGTTAATATTAATGCAGGTTATTAGGTGTGTCTTCCCCAGGCACTAAGGGAAAAATGTTGTGTTTATTTTCTAATGAAGTGAACAGAAGTGAATGATATAGCTTCTGGAAATGTGAATTAGGTATAGTTATGAAGGAAAATGGAAAAGGATGTTCTCAGAGGATACTGTGGAATGGTGGTAGAAGTTACAAAATCAATGGATGTGGCAGAGTACTAGACGAAAAAGTGACCTTGGCTGATATACGTGTTGTAGCAGGTGTTGTTTTAGATAAATTGCTCTTGTAAATCAGGGGGAATGTTGTACTATCCCATCTGAGAAAAAAAGTTTAAGCACTCCTGATGAACTTTATAAGTGCCAGAAAGCAGATGCACATTGGAACTGTTAACATTTGCAAACCTTATTGTACAACTGAAACACAGAAATCACGTTGATAAAACCTCTGATGCACAGTCTGGAGAACCAGCCTTCATAATGTGTTGAAAGATGCCACATCTGACACTGTTAATAAAAACAAGCTTAAACAAATTGTACAGAAAATGGCATAGAAATATTGCCCATAGTTTTGTACACTGTGTGTGGATTTCAGTGAATGTTTTGTGGGCAGGTCTTGTACCCATTTTTCTTTTAGCAGTTTTCAGGCATTTGCTATTTGGCAGCTTATGTGCAGTTCTTTTCATTTTACCAGAAATCTAATTTCATGATTTCTATACTGTACTGCTACCACAACCTGATTTTCCAGTTGATTCAGGCTGTATTTTACCCTTATCCTGACTGACTCGATATTGCTGTGGGAAAGGACAGGAAGTTATGCAGGCATTTGCTTTTCCTAGATCAGCTTGTTTGTTTCCACAATCTAGAAACTAGAAAACTAGAAAAACACTTTAAATCCTTCATATTTACATACATCTTCAGTAAGGCTATGTTAAAAGAAACACTGCCAGAAAATATATATAAATTTATATGTATTGTATGTAAAATGGTGGAACTACACTTAAAATTCTTCACTGTTTACTTTCTGAGGATATTTATTCTTGTCATCCACATTATGCTTGAACTCCTTAAGAATGGCCAAAGGCATCCTGGTCTGCATCAGAAGTAATTGGCCAGCAGGACTAGGGAAATAACTGTCTCTACGTACTAGGTACTGGTGAAACCACATTGAGTACTGGGTTCACTTTTAGGCCCCTCACTATGAGAAAGATATTGAGAGGCAACGGGTAAAAACTAGAACACAAGACATTCCATACAAACACAAAGAAGAGCTCTAGTTCCAGAGTCTCCTTCTCTAGAGATATTCAAGAGCAGCCTGGACACTTTCCTAGTAATGCGTGGGCATGATGCTTAAGGACATGGTTTAGCAGTGAGCTTGTAGTGTTAGATAGATGGTTGGAATTAATGATCTTTAAGGTCTTTGTTTTCCAGCCAAAATGATTCTTTGATTCTATGATTCTATGGTATCACAACATACAAATGTTATGATTAAGGATTTCTGTTAAGAAATCTTTAGGATGAACAAGAATCACAGAGCTCAGAGAGATGAATAAATACAAGTTACTTAAGAAAATGAAATTTTTAGTTGCACTATAAATCTTGGGTTTTGTTCACATATGAAAGATTTTGTTTTCATTAAAAAACATAAGCTATACACTGAATCTGAAAAATACCATACAGGAAGTCAAGAAGAAGTCAATATAGCAGAGTAAATCTGCTCAAAATTGTCTGGGCACTGAAAGGAATAACAGCTATGCAGTCAAACTAGACAAGAATATGTTTGAGAATTGTACCCATCATGCATTAGGCAAATGCATATCTCTATTTAGGGGTGTAGTTAAAACACAAAGTTGAGAAATCTTACGTTTGGACAGAAAGGACTACATGCAGTTATTTTCACATTCTCTGTTTATGTATTGATCTTATTAAATTTTACCTTTAATTTGAGCCCTATCTCCCATATCGTAATCATTGAATTTTCTTGAATTTAATTAGTTTTACACAGGTTTTAAATTTAACATAAATCTTGCCCATAATTGTTGGACTGTACTGTACTGACAGTACCATGTTCCAAGCAGTCAGTAGGACCCCAAAGCTGGGGAAATTTCCCTGCCTGCCAGTTGCCTGGTAGCAAATATATCTTTTGTGCCATGTCTTCACTTTAACAAGGGTTTCCTCATGATCATGTAGAAACATGATGTGGTTCAACACAATAACTCAAACCAAATCAGGACTTACAGCTCATCTTCATCATGTTACAATGCCACTGAAAACTAAAATACCACAGTGACATGATACATGTGAATGCAAAGCCAATAAATGGGATGACATTGTGGGGGTTTTTTTTCTGCTTTTTTTTTTTTTTTTTTTTTCCTGTGATAGATACTGCTGTGATGAATACCCACTTGGAAAAAGTACACACATCAACCATTTTTAAAACTAATGCCATATAGATGAAAGGCATGGATCAGAATAATATGAGAAGAGCTGCATAGTGGCAAAAAATATTGTAGGTGAAAAACATTTAACATGTTTGTTATGCAAAGAAAAAGGTAGCAGTGTAATGGAGCAACAATACAACTACTGCACTTGTACCAACTGCTAACCCAGGGCCAGGTGGACTCCTTTGCGGGTTTGTAGTTGTGTCCACTTTTATCTCTAAAGCATCAAGTTCAAGGTTAAATATTTACTATTAAGAAGGAAAAGAAGTAAAAAGTGGAGGTAGAGTCTAATTTACACCCAATACTCAACATTCTGCTAAAGCAGACTGCAGTTCAGGTGTGTCTGGTGAGGAGATGAAAACCTGGAATGGAAATACAAATATTTGCCAAGAGTCAAAGAGGAAATAGCATGCAGCAATCTCAAAGCAATAACAAATGCTTTCATTGGCATTTGGGTCATGCGGGTTAGACCCCAGCCAGACACTGTGGCAGAGGAAGAAAGCAATAGGACTGACAGCAGCAATTACAGTGATCAGCCTGCTGCAGAAAGACTTACTAGAGTCAGACAGATAAAATTTGTAAGGTAAAATTAAGCAAATTATGGCTCTTTAAGCATCAGGAAACATTTGTGAAATTACTGAATAATGAATATTTATTTTGCTCTTCAGAGCCTCTCAAGGGCTGCTATCAGCACACAGGCTGCCTTCATGAAAGTGTCTCCAGGCACATCTGGATACAGTGTTGCTCAGGATGGAGATGGCAGGGTTACTGCCCAGTGCCCCACCAGTGCCCCACACTTAATAACCAAAATGCTTTCTTACTGCCTAATGATAGGCAAGTCACCATTTTTGGAAACTATCTGATTGACTTCCCATTTCCTATGGAAAAAAATATATAAACATATGTGTATATTAGTTTTTCAACATACAAGTAGATAGAGATATCTTTATATATAAACTCACACAGAAATGGATGTACAAATAAGCACAGATGCTTCACAGCCTAGAGTTTTGAAATTCTCTACAAGGTCATCATTGGCCCAAGAAGAAGGAAGCACCAGGCTGTACCCCATGATGGGTATCTTCCCACAGCTATTGGCAGATGGTTGCCTTCCACATGAGCTACAGATGCTTCCTTTTCCTTAGGCCAATGATGTCTTTTTAGAGAGCTTCAGAACTCTGGGCTGAGTGACAAAGGATGGAGAAGTCAGTGATGCCCACTGACCTGCTCATGTTCCTGTCCAGGAGTACAGTCAATGAAATGGCAAGTGGTACAGCAGGACTGGTGGGCAGGACCCATTGGAGAGGCTTATAGAGGCCACATTAGGTAGCTGAGGTTATGGGGCCTCCCCTCCCTCTGTCTGTTCTGTAGCACATTCTGCTTCTGCTGAAACCCCTTCCTGTGCTGGATAGGACTATTTTCGAGCCTCTCTCAACACGAAATTCTTCTTAGGAGAAGGTTTCAGATATGTCTCACTATACCCTCAGGAGCTATGATTCTATGATTCTAATGGTGTTTTCTAGTCTGCCCCAGATCTTTGAGACATTGCAACTCAGTCTTTGTTTGTGCTTTATATCCATCTGCCCTGAGAAGTGGCAGATATATATGGGCTAGGATCCTGATGACCTGTTACAACTCTCAGTAATACAGGTAAATTCTGTAGTCATTTTCCAGCTGGTATTTTACACTGTGTTCACATTCTCTCCCCATTCATAACAATACAAGCTCTTTTACTACAAGCTTCCACATCCCAAGAAAATTCCTAGGCTCCTGTTTACTAATACATTTTAACCATTTTAGTATGAGCTGGCAAAAAATGACAGCTACTGCTAGTGATTGATAAATTTTATTCTCAAAAGTTTGCATTGTCTCTTTTTATCCAAGAAAAACTGGGAAGAAGTTTGTGGGGAAGGCAAACTGAAAGCACAGACAGACAGAAAGAAACCTGGCAAATATTGCAAGAGATAATTGATTTCATTTGTAATTAATATTTTGAATATACTTCTATTGACTCTCCTGCTACATATTATCAAGGGATACTTCACTGGCAAATCAGAAATGTCTTGGTTATAATAGAGATATCAGTTGATGTTAGACACAAATCTTGATCCAGGTTCAACACATCACATTGACAGCTGGGAGCAGCAGCTGACTATTGCCCAAAATTACTGTTACATTGATCAGAACCATACAGATAATATCTAATTCAGTTCCACAAATACACTGTTTGAGAAAGTTGAGGTGTTCAGAGGAAAATTGAGCTGTGGAAAAATCAGGCAGACCAATACGAAAATTCTGCTCTAAAGAACTGTCATCTCAGTGTAATTTTATGAAATGGGCATACAAACAAAGGGAAACACTGTCCCAAGGTAGGTACACCACTGTGACAATATTAATGTAACATTTTTTATTTCCATCAGATCTTCAAGTTAAGCAGTCTGGTTATATCTACAGGGTCATTGTTGGCCCAAGGAGAAGGAAGCTTGACTAGCACAAGGCTGCACTCCATGAACTGTGTCATGCAGAGCTGGCAACTCCCACAGCCATGAGAAGACAGATACCCACTGCCTATCCTGAGTGGAACTCATCTGGAACTGGAGTTTGTGTGTGGGAATACAAGAAAAACTGTTCAGAGCAGCAGCTGTGGAGCAAGATAAACAGCACGAGAACCAAGGACACCTCTAGAAGAAAGAACATCTCACAGCTCTGATTGGATAAGTGTCTGCACGAATGGTTGAAGAGTGTTTGTAGAATGCTCTGTGGACATGTAAAGGTGGATGGGAAAGTTGTAGGGGTGGATGGGAAAGCTAGAAATAGAAAACTTGTGAAGGTCTATAAGTTATGTGAGAACTTGTAATAAAGTATTTCACATATGAGTCCATGCATCAGATGCTGCATTTATGTGTCATGGATCCATAAGATCAGAGCAGATCAGAAACAGATCCATTCTTCTTGTTCATATGATCTTTTCTTCAAATCCTTTAGGGGTTTTTCTCTACTTCTCCACATATGTTCTCCTGCTGTTGGCATGTTGCCTCTGGATTTCCATTTTGATGGGCACATTGCTTGTGCCTGGCATCCCCAGGCAGAACCTTACGTCTTCCTCACATGTCCTTGTGGGCAGGGACTGCTGCAGTCTGCTGTTATTGCTGGAACTCCTTGGCAGCCTCCTGGGTTCTTTAGCTTGGGTAATTCTCCAACATACTTGTACATGAATCACATATATATACTATATACACACACATACATATTCTTATATGTGTATATATATATATATACGGTGTCCATGTATAAATAAAATACATATTTATGTGTATTCATACACTTTTTTATATATTTATGTAGAGAAAAACAAATGCATATGTATATGTAAAGACATATCTCTGGACAGAATCAATTCACAGTGCAAATGAAAGGGGCAACAAATCAAAGGGTGTCTCAGCTAATGTGGATGCACTCTGCTAGTTAAAAGTGAAAGATGGTGTATCATATATCACAGATTTTAAGTTCTTTATTATGAGAGTGGTGAGGCGCTGGAACAAGCTGCAAGAGAGTTTGTGAATGCCCCATCCCTTTCAGGTGTTCAAGGCCAGATTGGATGGGGCCCTGGGCAGCCTGGTCTAGTATTAAATGTGGAGGTTGGTGGCCCTGCCTTTGGGGAGGGGGTTGGAGCTTCATGATCCTTGAGATTCCTTCTAACCTGGGCCACTCTGTGATACTGTGATATCCCTGTATTCATGAACTGCCAATTTTGCCACTAGAAGAGAGTAAACCTTATATTTATCATAACCATCAGCTGGAAATTCCCTACATCTTGATCACTTAGTTTGCTGGATCCCCAAGTAGAAGATTTTTCTTAAAAGATGTTTCTTAATTAAGAAATGGAAGTTCAGAGCTTCTTGCCTATTGCAGTCTGCAAAGGTGATCTTAAGAAGTCACTTAACTGCTTTACAACTTGCTTCTCCTTTTATAAATTATGGGTACACTTTTCTCTTGGTCATTAAGCTTTTCAGCTTCAATGACCTGGGATGCCTTAGTGAGGAATGATAAAACACTCTACAGAATGGACACTCTCATATTCGGTTGGAATTTCTATATAGCATAATAAAGAATAATAGTAGTACACTGTTTTCTGGGATCAAATTGTAGAAAGGAGAAGAATTAACGCACAGTGCCTCTGTAGTATCAGTTCACATCTGTTTGTGCTCTGAGGGTAGAGAAGAGTATGAATGATAGCTTGAGGTGAGCAGAATCACCAGTGCTTGCTTTGCTCAGAAAGAAAAATAAACCTTGTTACATATGAGAACACACTGAAAATTAGTGTTTTGGGATTCTGTAAAAATTGTCGTCATACTGTTAGCAGAGTTCAATTTCTGTGCAAAACAGAAAGGTGGTAACATTTCTCTTTCAATGATGCTTGGCAGGAATGTTGAATTTTGTAATTATGAGTTCCAGAATACCCAGAGAAGAAAATGGACTATAAGAGACAATAGTTACCAATGGGAAAACAGCAAGAACTGGGAAACAAAGAATAAGGTCTGTTCTTATCAAGGCTATATATACTAGCTGAGCTGAGTTCACATCTTGGTATGGACACTGTGATTTGCAGTATTTGCATGCACTCATTTGCAAGGTAAATATTAGGGCAGAGCTTAAAGTTTACCCGAACCTCACATTAATTGACTAATAGCATAACCAACATTGTTTGGACAACCAACAAGATTAGATTCTGTTCACCTTTTCAACTTTCTGTAATTGGGACTAGTGCTGGATAATGAAGTTATCCAGACCGAGGAACTCCTCAGCACTTTGTTTTATTTTATTTCATTTTTTGTAGAAGAGCTGGAATGAGAACTGAGAGCTGCTGGGGAACGGCTGTGAATGTGCTATTGATTTCTCTCCTACTGTTACTATGAATGAGAAATGCCTTGTAAAGCATTCCCATTTAGGTGGAAATCAGAGTTTTTTTCCAGCAAAGTGCAACAGCACCACCAGAATGCTTCTAGAATAAACAAGGATATTTTCTTCAAGGAATAACTTTTGGTGCTGTGCCAGTGAAACTGTACACAGCTCCATATTTTTCAACCTTACCTAGACTAAATTGCTAGAATTGTAGTCGTGAATGTTATAATGCTGTCTGAATGCCACCAGAGATGTGGGTCCAATATAGAAGAAGCGTATTTGCCTGCAGTGGTAAGTGGCACAACTGTCAGCACCATGCCAGCCTTCCCACTTGGCAGCATGAGGTGGCATCAGACAGCCTTATTTGCCTGGGAATTCCCATAGGGTAGCAAAGCAGATGGAGTCTGAGCATCGTGAGCTGCACCTGGTATCAAATACCAAAGACTACTTCCAGTTTGAAGTGTTCTCTGGGGAGATTTGGAGGAGGAGGGGATTCTGTTTTCCCTGAATAGTCAAGGATTTCATAGGAAATAAACAGCTCATTTTGTGATCAGTGCTATGTTTTCAGCCTCTCAGCAAAAGTGTCCCACATTCTGGACGCTGCTCTGAGTGATTTTACCATTTCTAGGGAACATGTTCAAACAGGAGTTAAAATGAGTCTTGCACCATTCCAGTATATTTCAAAATTGAATTGTAACACCTTCATATCTTAAAAGATAGAGTTCTACATCAAATTTGTATGACTGCTAAACTGCATTTGTTTAGCTGTAACAGAAATTTTTCTCACCTTATTATAAAATGTGATACTTTCAGTGGTGTAATTGTACTAAACTGCTTAAAAATTCATTCATCCTGCTCTTATTACTTTACTAGATGAAAGAACAGCAATAACTAACCAGATGTTGCTGCACATATTTTGTTTGTTTGTGAAACTTTATATTTTAAACTATTTTACAGAAACACTAAGTAAAATAGCATCATTGTAGAAACAACTAAATGGGAATAATAGAGCATTGCATTTTTATTGTTACCAGTTTTAAATAAATAATTGCGAGCATGCTTACTGTATAAACACAAAGTCTATATCAAAATAGCAAATTGTTTCTTGCAATCATCCTCTTCAAAAATTTATTCTCTGCAGCTACTTGTATACTCAGCTGCAACATCAGGTTAGCGTTTAATAGCGTGCATAGCTATGGAAGAGCTCTCATTTGAAAGCACTAAAGAAATCTGAAGGTTACGATGCAATGCCCTGGGCTTCAATGTGCTTTGTGAAGTAATAGTAGAAGAGTTTTAAATTTTACAAAGGAAATGATTCAGTAATACCATCTTAGGTGTATTTCTTAGGTTACAGATCAAAATAAATTAGGGTTAAAATGTAGCAGTTTCAATAAAATGTAAAATATATGAATGTCTGTGTAATTAAATACATATGAATAGGAAGACACTTTACCTCCATTGACTTTGCAGTTTTACCAGAATTTAGGATCTTGTGGTCTGTTTCCATGAGGATGAAAATACGATAATCAGACGTAGCTGCTTGTGAATGAAACCCTGTCTATGTACAGAAATTCCAGACAAAACCCTACATCTGCCAACACAGCAGGAACAAAGCCAAGAAGCCGCTCCAATCCATGTGGTTCTTAGGCTTTTTCCAGGCAGTGCCAAGGATGCTCTCCACGCCAGAAATGCCTATTGTGTAGTATCATAGCTTTTCAAATTTGTTGTTTTTTGGTTTTCTGTATTTCCTGCTGGCTTTGTGTTTCTGTGTCCGACAGAAAAACACAGACATAATCTAATCAATCTCCTGTCTCCATTAACACAAAACATGAGGACATTTAATTACCCCCCTCCTTAAGAATGAATTAAAAATGTTCTAGGCAGTGCAAAACAATAGATTAGTATTCCAGTGTTAATCCAGTTTTTCCTCATATTTCTGATGGTTTAAAATGAATCAGACTCTGAGATTTCTCTTTTTCTGTCTACCACATCCCCATCCTCAGAGCTGGAAGAAACATTGTTGTCCCCATTCTGCCAGCAAATCTTAGTACTAGGTTTTGTAGGAACCATGTTTCAATCTACTCAATTTAATTTGGGACCATGTTTGTTTTGTTGTCATCTCTGCTGCTTGAAGTCCACCTGAAATCAAAGCAACTGTCTGGAAGCACCTTTCGCTCTCCCAAGCAATGGAATATGAAGTAACTTCTTTCCTATTTTGTCTCTCTCAGGTCAGAGATTGAAATAAAGAGAGATAACTCCAAGTCACTGTCAAATGTATCCAAGAATGTATCTGCAATTAGGGACCATATATTCCTTACCTAAATTTTATTTCAGGGATTCTGAAGGTTCACCTCTGTTTCGTTTTGTTTTGTTTGTGTTATGTATTTCTCAAGGTAATAAACAGAAATTTTTCTGTTTAGGTAAAGCCTGGTTATGCATTTAAATTTTATTACTTTCTGTTCTATTTCTTTAGAACTGTGCTGGGGAGGGGTTTGAGAAACGATAAGAGCTTTGGGCTAATATTCAACGTGAGTTTTAGTGTAACAGTATAATTTACAGCCACTTCTTAGAAATTAAAATCCCCTATCTGAAAACTATGAGATCTTTAATTAAGAGTAGATGGTATGGAATCACTACATGGAAGGTATCACATGACTTAAATGTACAATGGGACCTAGCTCCTACAGTGTGAGATGTTTGTAATGTTTGTTATAGTGAGCAGGAGCTCTTCAGTTCTGCTGTCAAAAGCCTGAAAGTACAATAGCGTTTTTCCTATTAGAATGATTTGGCAGCCCAAATGACTGGGGTGATATATAAGGAGCTACAAAGAAAATTATTTTTCCCTACTACATCAAAGAATGTCTCAACCTAGAAAGATTCTGAAGTGCATAAGAATGGGGGAGAAATCTGAGTGTGAAAAATATTCTCACCAGAATACAATGGATTAAGAGAATTCATGAGAAGAGTTATGGAGTTTCTGTTTTGTTCATTGCCTTCTTTTCTTTGCAGGTGGTAATTTCTTGTCAAAACTGAAACTTTTACAAATGTATGGAAAGTGCAAGCCATGACGCATTTCAGTGTCAGAATTCTCAAGAATTAATTGTTTCAGCAATATTTCAAAGATGGTAAATCTTTTTCAAGATTAGAAAGGTAGCTTCTTTGTGTAACGGAGTGATAAAAAAAGTTCAAAACTGAAGTATTTAGAAACCAAGATAATGTTTTCACAACAGTGAACTCAGTTCACCTTGGGGGTTCTGATCAAAACTAATGTATTCAATTTTCATTTCTCTTTCTTTCTTCATCATACTAGTATTCTAGATTCTTGAAAATTTCCATGGTTGCTCAGCCTGGAGAGGAAAAGACTCTGGGAGAACTTATGGCACCCCTTACCATACCTAAAAGTTACCTACAGGAAAGACAGAGAGGGATTTTCTATCAAGGAATGTTAGGACAAAAGATAGTGGTTTTAAACTTAAAGACAGTAGATTTAGATCAGATATTAGGAAGAAATTCTTCAGCGTGAGGGTGGTGAGGCACTTGAACAGATTGCCCAGAGAAGCTGTGGATGCCCCATCTCTGGAGGTGTTCAAGCCCAGGTTGGATTGGGCCCTGAGCAACATGGTCTAGTGAAAAGTGTCCCTGACCATGGCAGATGTGTTGGACCTAGATCTTTAAGGTCCTTTCCTACCCAAACCATTCTATGATTGTATGATTCACCATTTACAAAGCTTTTCACACTTGCATTTGCTATCAACTCCGTTATTCTTACTCTTTGGAAATGAGTGATTGTTTCATTTATCTGAACTGTAGTATGTATACCAGAGAAACTTGACTAATCTCATGAAGCTAAGAAGAATAATTATTAGAAAATATTAAAATTTAATTATTGTTAATTTTTAATTGTAAAAAGCTGTGCTTTAATTTCACCCAGTCGGGTTCTTTATCTAATTGCATACTGTACTAAATGTTGATGTCAGATAAAATAAGATACTGCAGTAAAGCTGATCTTTTGCTTCCAAGTGGAATGTTAGGCTTTCTTTCAATTAACTTCTGTTTAGTAAACACAAGCATAGAGCTAAATCTGAAATATTTAAGTATATTATTTTTTCTTACTCTATTATCTCTAATCCAGATTTCAATGTTAATCTATATTCAAGCCTCTGATGAAATTTATATGTGTCCCTTCCTGATTAAAAAGCAAACTCTGGTAATGGTTGCGGAAACATTCCCCCTTTTTACTTGAAACATAATATATCTCAGAAATCATAGTGCCAGAATTGTGCTAAGTACACATGTTCTGTGACTTTCGAACCAATGTGAGCTGCTTTTGAGAGGTCCACTGCAGAAATATACATATAATTTTCACTAGATGGAAATACCAATGCCATGTTACATAAATTAAAGATACTTCAAAATCACTTCAGATTGTAATAGGACTTGCTGGCTTCCCATACGTATGCTGACAGAATTTATATTTTCCTGCAAAGCACACTGAAGTAATCAAGGATGAACTCTAAAAGCATTGGTTGTTCTTCATCCAAAACTATGTATAGGAAGTACTGGTATAGTACAATCAGAAAGCCTCAAATCATGAGGCAGCAATGTAAAATTTCTGATTATATCATGGAACTAATAAGAGAGTATCTTTTTATTTATCCTATTGTAGTAAAAACGCTTTATCTGAATTCAGTTTTAATGAAATTTGTCTCTTTTTCTAAGTGTTATTTATAGGAAGTTTTACTGCTTGTCAACAATGCCTATTTTTTGAAGAGAAGATTATTGAGTGAAACATACATTGGAATATTATTACTTGGTATCTTTTCATATATTTTCCTTACATTTAATCTTAATTTTTTTTTTCATTTTTATGAAATGTATTCTTTATGAGATTAAGCTCTCATAAACGCTTAAATGCACACACCTACATAGCGTCTTCAACATCAACTGAATGACTGACTTTTTTTATAAAACATATTAACTGGTAATATGTTAAATTATTCATACACTTAAGTATTTTCAGGATTGGGTCTTGATCCTTTAAGTGACATAAGTCTCTAGATACTTGGCTTTCTTCTGTTCTTTAAATCTGATATGTAACATTTCTTTAGCATACTCTGGCACGTTAGCAGAATGTCTCTCTGCATTTTTCATTTTGTAATTCATATTAAACTGCACTGAATAATGCAAACATATAGACTTCTGTAGCAAACTGACTAGAAGTCCATCAAAATCTGAACTGTCTGATGTAATCAAAATTTGCTTGCTAACTCTAATTCCCTCTCAGAGCTTTTTGTTCTTTTGTTAATGCCTCACTTTGTGTTACACTAGATAAGTCACTTTGCATTACAGTTGTATAATGTAAGATGTCATAAATGACATAAGCAGGTATGACATACGGTAAAGCAGTGACTGGGACATGATATTCCAAAAAGGTGCCGTAAACCACCATGCATGAAAATTCTTACTGCTTTTTTTATTTAGTTGTTTTAATTTGCTAAGAGCTTATATATATCTAATGCAAAATAATTATGGAATCTGATCAAAATTAATGAAATCTTCCCTTTGATTCATTGATATAAGGATCATCAGAAAGCAGTAGTGTATTGGGTCTGATTTACCTGGTGAAAGGCATAGAAACATATCAGTGCATGTATGAAATATGAGTCCTTGTACATCACTTTTACTGTAACAGTTATGCTAGTAAATGTGTTGGATCTTACACTGATTTCATTTATTTTATATCACTGTCTGGGAGGCATGTACCTACATAAACCTCTGTATACTGGTGTAAAAATTATTTCTCCTTATATTTATTATTACCCTTAAAGCAAAAAAAATTTCCTAGTAAAGACAAATTGTATTTGAATATGATCACTCGTATCTGTGTCATATGTTACATGGTAATGAAGACCTCGTGCATTTTCTGCATAATCAATTGCATTTTCACTGGGTTGTACATGGATTCCATTTATTTTTATTTTTATTTCATTTATGAAAATTATTTCATATGAAAACAGTTCTGAAACTCATGGTATGGCCTGAAACAATTCTGTCCTCCATTGCAATGACACCAAGTCACAGCAGGAAGATGCCTACACGAACATGTCGGTAGTGGTTGGCTGCTTGACCTTCTTTCATAGCTTGCCAAGAACAGAACACCGCACTGTTGTGACTGTGTCATTTATGAACAGTGCAGTTTTCAGCAATGAAACAGACTGAGGTTATTAGGTAAGGCATATCCTGCTTTTAGCAGTGATTACTTTCAGACACTGTTTACTTAGCATTCAGAGTAGAAAGCTCCATTTTTACAAGGTATTTTTAAATGAAAAGGGTTTTGTGGCTGTGTAAAATGTATTTGTTTTTTGCGTTGGAGATATTTTCTTATTGAGTGGAATCACAGGAGAATTTTTCAAAGGGAGTTGTGCACTGTGACATACTGAATATCTAAAAGATTTGTCTAGGTTGGATTGGAGAACTGTTTCATGTGGAAGATATTTGTTACCAACCACAGACTGAAACACAGTGGGGAATTAGTTTTGGCATAGCTCGTACAAGATGCGTAATTGGATCAATAGAATAATAAAATAAGATTGAAAAATGTGAGGAAAAAAAAGGGGCAAAGCATCCTATCAATAAAATAAACCTACAATAATGAAAATAAGAAATTGTGCACCTGAGTACTGTTATCTCATTACACAGCTGATTGTAATCAGTTCAGACCATGACTAGCACCTTTCTGTGGATTAAATGGGAACATGTTTTTCAGAGAACTTAAATGGAAACCATTTTAGCACAAATCATTTTGACACAACACAATACAACTTAATTTCCAGTTGCTAAGGTATCTGATATAGTTCTTTCTTTAAGAAATGTTAGAGCAGAAGGATATGTTAATTAGCCATAGGATTAATAGTTGCTTAAGGTGACGTCATGTGACAATCCATCCAACCAACAAACATTTTAGCCCTCTGAAGTGGAAGAAAGGAAGGAAAAGGGAGAGAGAGAAAAAGATATGTTGCTGCATAGAAGACTCAGTGACTACAGATAAAACATCATTAAACAGGCTACATGAAATATGCAATGCTTTTCTGCAGATAAAATAGCTGCTATATTTATCAGTGTACTCCAGTGTTTTAAAATTTCTTCATTAAGCCAGTGCTCGTGAGAGATGCAAGTCTGACAGCACAAGAATATGAAGTTCTTTGTCTGTCTCTTGAAAAGTACTGAGTAGGCAGCAAAGTCCTGGTTTTCTTTTCCTTTAAAATTATTTGTCATTTGTGTCATTGTTGAATTTACAGAGTGATTTACCTTTGATTGACAAGAATAATTCATGTGCTGTATGCCTTTCTGCACTGTAGTGCCATTATATATCAAATATGCATGGAAGGCAACATTAAAAGAGAAGAAGCATCTGTTTCTGTAGCTGTTCCATGTCTTTCAACACCAGATCATAAACAGAACCTCACAATCTGGGGGACTGACTGAGCACATGCAAATCAGTTCTTTGTCCCATGTGCAGTGAAGGGATGCTGGCACTTGAGTGTGATAGAGGAACTTGTCGGGAGGCCCTGAGGCTGGGAGTGGCAGCGAGGCAGACAGGTTGCTGGAGGTCTGGAAATCCAGCAGAACGCTTTCAAAATGGAGTGGAAGGGCTGGTATGGCAACTAGAAATGCCATACAGTCCTTGGACTCCATCCAGATACACCCTCTGTGTGCTATCACACCCACAGCTTCTCCTTATGGATGTTTTCTCTAAGGAAATGGACACAGGCTGCGAATGTACTCCACAGAGCAGGAGATAACATTCCCCACTGCCTATGCCAATAGCTTAATAGGCATATTAACTATTTTCACAATAGATGCTGATCTCCCCCCACCAGCTGGTGCCCAGAGAGTCATGTGTGCTGGCTGGGCTGGGTGCAGCAGAAAGCTGAATCACAGGATATATCTTTCTTATCCATTTCAGTATTTTATCTCAACTGCCAACATTGCCGGAGTAGAGGATTCCTCTGCCAGTGTCTCTGCTGCTCTCCATGGTGTGGAGAAAAGATTCACACTTACTGATACTCAATTTCACACTCTAGAAGCAAGTTCTTGCCATTAGTTATGCCCAAAAAGCTAAAAGCAATTGTGAGGAGATACACCATAGAGAACAATGCCTATCATATGAAAACAGGAGTTAAATGTAAGGAGCTGTGGATTAGCCAATGCCAAAAGTAACGAGCTTCAGATGCCAAGCAAACTCTAAAGACACTTAGAGTGAAGCAGATGGCAAATTTCTGTACATTCTGAATGTGCTTTTTTTTAATGCATTGCTAAAATCTGGAGTGAAAAACTGCAATAAGCAAATAAATCATCTGCTTGGATTGTCTGTCACCAGAGCAGTAGGAATGATTTTGCTGCCCACTGAAGCAGTGCAGTTACTGCTGCAAACCTGATAGTAATTTTTAAAGAGTTTGAAACGGACAACATTACTTAAAAGTTCAACTAAGCCTGAATGAAATCCCAAAATGTAAACTACACTTTTTTTTTTTTTTTTTTGCCTGAAGGACTCTTCAGCTTCAAAATTCCAATTGCTCCCACGGTCTCCAATGCTATTCCATCTGCTCCATCTGCTGTTGGCCAGTTAAGACTGGGGGAGGTTAAAGCTATGCTCTAGTCTGCTAGAAGCACTCTTCAAACCTGATTATAGGGCCATTTGTAGAACTATGTGCAGCAGAATGGTTCTTCTATATTAATAGCAACAGAAAAATATTTATTTATTTATTTGTTTGTTTGTTTAGTATTTAAGTAGCTGTTCTCGGAACTACTCTTTCTGTCAGGTAACTAATAAAGATCACAGACATGGTCTGAAAGCATGATGCTCTCTCTTACTGATGGAAGCAGCATCACCTGGGGTGGTGACTACATTTTCCTTTCAGTTAGGAGCTAAAGGTCTTTAACTAAGCCACCCTCTGGTGGTGTGTATTCCTTAGGAAAGACGCATAGATAGCAAAAAGATTGTTCTGGTTTCCCAAGAAACCTATGAAATTATTTATCAATAAATACAGGAAAAAATCTCCCATATAATGTTTTATTCAGAAGAGAAGTTGTGCTCCAGCACTGCAGGTGTTCAAGGTCAGGTTAGATGAAGCCCTGGGCAGCTTAATCTAGTGGAAAGTGTCCTTCCCATGGCAGGGGAGTCAGAAAGAGATTATCTCCAATGTCTCTTCCAACCTAAGCTATTTTATGATTATAAGATTTCCTTCCTTCACCTAGCCAGAAGTTATCACTTCCACCTGATAACTTTCATTTCAGATGCCAAACAAAAAAAACCCACCATTTTTGTCTCCTATGGGTGTCCTAAATTACATTTAAAGGCTCTACAAAATGAAGGAACGAGCAAGTGGGAAAAGTTCATTGAAAGTTGATGAGACTGATTTTAGTCTGAAAACAAAGGCACTGGCTCACTTATGTTTTATCCTGAAGAAAACTGTACTTGAGTCCCTTTCTGATGCTGTTACATGAGTTTAAATCCAGAAAAGAAAACATCTATTTTGTTTACTTCAGACTGGCATGGATGTGAATCCAAGTGAGCTGGAAAATAGAAAGTATATGAGAAGCAAATCTTACCTTGAGGAAATTTAATGAGTCACTGCAGATTTGTTCAAAGGTGCATACCAACACTTGGCATGAGGTAGCTGAGAGGGAATAACCACAGATACAAGTACAAATTAAGATTAATTTTATGAAGATTAATTTCATGAAGTGATATGAGAATCAACCTCTTTAGCCTGGAAGAACATCCCAGCATTTTGCTAAGTTTTCAATCAGGTCTTGTAGAATTGTACCTGAATAAGAATTCATGTATATCATGAAAGTCTTCAGAAGGAAGCATAGCTCTGTGATATAAATAGACCTAGTGTACTACAGACAGCTAAGTGCATTCACTAAATCTGGAGTTCAGTTCACTTTGCAGCCTAAATAAATGAAATCATGCAGCTCTGTAGGGAGTGGCTTTAACTGAAAAGTCACATTTCTTGCCTCTTATGTAAATAAATCAGAGCACTTGAATTTGGTCATGGCCTTTGTCTAGCTTTGGGGTCAACACTGTATGAAATAGCATAGTAGACATGGCCCCCCACATTAATACATTCTGTAACACTTGTAAGGATGTGCGCTTATGGATGCTTGAATCATAAAACAGTGCCCTGCAATATATTACATATATATGACATGATATCTAATGACCAAATGATATATGAAATGAAACCATTTGTGCAGTTGATGGAAGTCATGACAGATTGCTGTACACAAATATTTTAAGAGCAGATAAAGAACAAAACTACATTATATTAAGAACACAGTGATATAGTAAACAATAAGTGCAGTGGTAATGCCTTTTGTGATTGCAAGCAAATTATCAATAGGATATAGCAAGATTGAACTGGAAAAATCAACCCACTTAGCTAAACTAAAAATATGTTAATACAATTCTGATTATTCTTTATTGAATTGCACTTTAAAATTCAGTTACCAAAGATTTTACCTGTAAGAGTAATGTTTCTCTTGTCCTCAGTATTTTCGCACTCACCTAAAAAATATAGCCTGTTACTCTGCCATGGCTTATGAAAATTAGGTGTTCTATCTTAAAATGATTGTTCTATCAGTATAAATTTTTATACTGCTTGCATTACACTGGCTTCCATTATGTTAGGGGTAAAATGCATGAAGGGAAAAGGAGAGGGGAGGAGAGGAGAGGAGAGGTCACAATTTAAGATAAGCAGCAAAGTAGGGAGTAGAATAGATATCATTTTTTTTTAATCAATTTCTGAAAACATGGAGAGAGAGATATCTAAACTCCCACAGAAACTCCCCTTTATCATTACAACTGTTTTGCTGTTTGCTATGTAGATATGTCCTTGGTGGTACCATGGGAAATATATGATTTTGCCATATCTCTAGTCCCCAAATATCCTCTATACAGTAGGGAAATTTGTTAATAAAGTTACACTTTGAAGTTTCTCTATTAAATTTATGAGAGGCAGTTAGTTAATCAACTGTTTCAGACCATTTTATATTTGGAAAATATCATGTTTTCAGTAGTCATATGGAAAGTTACATTTTGACTTTGAGTCCTCACAGCTACATATTTTCTTAAGTGTTTTCTTCAAAGAAGTACTTACGAAAGCTTACGTTACTTTTCCAGGAGCTCTATTCCATCAAGTTATGATTCTTAACTTTCTAAAATTTAGCTATGCAGTATAAGTCAGTGTTCTAATCTTTCTTTATAGCCACTGCATCTGCAGTGCTGACAAGATTCTCCTCTAATTATAGAGAGTAGCACTAGCACCCAACTATCACACCATCCCTGGATGCCAATGTAATGGCAAAATGCCATGTTTGGTTGAAGACCAGGAAGGTTTCTGCTGTCTGCCAACAGCAGCTGTAGGAACTAGTTCAAATAGCAAACATTTCTCTTGAACATAAGAAGCACGACTCGGATCAGAAATTACATCCCTATGGTGTTCCTAGTCAGAAGTATTTTCTCATTCATAAGCACTCAGTCTGTATTTGAAAGAGTAAGAACTGTATTACGGAAATAAAGAAAACTACATGAATGATAACTGAAATACACTTCATGGTGACTTTGTCAACAGTCTGTAATCACAGCTCCTTTCCCTTCTGGAGACTGTGGAATAGGGAAATACCCTTAAATGTGTAACTTGTTTCTTTTCAGGGCATGCTTAGGCTACTAAATAATTTAGCTCCTGAGTTCTCTGCAGGCACTGGATCCTGTGCCCACACTGTCTGCATTGCACAGATGTTTGCTTGCTGTACAGATTTCTTTTACACTGAACAAACCAGAGCTCCTGAGATAAAATTTGTGTGCAGTTCATGTCAGGGACCACCACGCATTCACAGGGCTGCCCCTCCACCCACACTGGTCTGCAGAGTCAGAAAAACCCAACATACTACAGGGCTGTGATGCCTACCAAGGTTCAAGGTTATTAAAAATGCAGTTAAGAGGCCTACAGCACAACTCAGTGCACATTTGAACTGAGCATCACAAACCCTGCACTGAAACTGCAAGGAATGAATGCACAGTGTCCCAAGGTGCGGGCAGCAAACCAGTCTGCAACTCTTTATGCTGTGGAGATATTGCTTTGCTTTTTTTGACTACACAAAAAGTCTGCATAATTCAACAAGTGCTGCAGCTCCTCTCTGTCGAAGGCTCATATTCAAAGCCAGAACTCTCCACAAACTGCTCAAAATAAAAAGTAGTTCTCTTTTTTTTTCTTATTTCAGTTACACTGCGCTTACACTGCCTAGTCAGTTCTGTACTTCTCACTGTTTGTGATAATTCCCAATGTGTTTTGGAGATGACTGGCAAGAAAAAGTCCTGAGAATAAGCTCTCCCTGGGAGCAATTCAAAGTCTCTCACCCATATTTGGAGGTGCCAGAAAACACCTACAACTTCTGGAGCTGTAACTAAGAGGAACTATAGAGAGGAAAAAAGCAGATTAAAGAGGTGCTTTTTTTAACTGAAAAAATGTTGTTTTGTGAACAGAGGAATGTTTTGGAGAAAATATGCCAGTTCATTAACATTGTGAACAGTTTAAAATAATATTTACAGAATCACAGAATCACACAGAATCACCCGGGTTGGAAGGGACCTCAAGGATCATGTAGTTCCAACCCCCCTGCCTAGCAGGGCCACCAAACACACACATTCAGATCAGGTTGCCCAGGACCCCGTCCAACCTGGCCTTAAACACATCCAAGGACGGGGCATCCACAACCTCCCTGGGCAGCCCGTTCCAGGGCCTAACCACTCTCCTTGTATAGAACTTCCCCCTAACATCCAACCTAAATCTTCCCTCCTTCAACTTGGATCCATTTCCCCTAGTCCTGCTGTTGTCAGCCCTTTTGAAGAGTTTACTCCCCTCCCGGGTGTAGGTTCCCTTCAGGTATTGATAGGCTGCAATGAGGTCACCCCGCAGCCTTCTCTTCTCCAGGCTGAACAAGCCCAACTCCCTCAGCCTGTCCTCATAGGGGAGGTGCTCCAGCCCCCTGATCATCTTAGTTGCCCTCCTCTGGACCCTTTCCAAAATCTCAATGTCTTTCTTGTACTGAGGGCTCCACACCTGGACACAGTACTCCAGATGGGGCCTCACAAGAGCCGAGTAGAGAGGGACAATCACCTCCCTGTCCCTGCTGACCACCTCTCTCCTGATGGAGCCCAGGATCCCATTTGCCTTTCGAGCTGCCAGAGCGCACTGCTGGCTCATGTTCAGTCTCTCGTCTATCAGGACCCCCAGGTCCTGTCTTTGAGGGCAGCGCGCCAGGGGATCTTGGCCAGCAATCCATTGAGTAGTTTGAAGTCTGCTTTTCTAAAGTTCAGTGTCCTGATCCTGCTCTTTGCCAGGCCCACATCGCTTGAGATCACAAACTCAACCAGGGCGTGGTCGCTGGAGCCCAGGCAGCCTCCGACCTTGACGCCTTTGATGATCTCCTCAGCGTTGGTGAGCAGCAGGTCTAGCAACGCTTCACCTCTGGTCGGTCTGTCCAATACCTGAACCAGAAAGCTGTCGTCAATGGATTCCAAGAGCCTTCTGGAGCTCTTGCAGCTCGCCATGTGGTTTTCCCAGCAGATGTCTGGATGGTTGAAGTCCCCCACCAAGACAAGAGCCCGTGAGCCAGACATCTCACGCATCTGGAGCAAGAAAGCCTCATCAACAGCCTCCCCTTGGTCAGGTGGTCTGTAGTATACCCCTAACACCAGCTGACCTATATTAGTCCCATCTCTAATCCTAACCCACAGGCTCTCAACCTGTTCCTGACTGTTTCTCGTAGGGAGCTCCTCACAGTTTATCCAATCCCTGACATAGAGAGCAACTCCCCCACCCCTCATACCTCGCCTATCTCTCCTAAAGAGTCTATAGCCGTTGATGGCAGTATCCCAATTGTGGGAGTCATCCCACCAATAAGGGGAGAGCGCGAACGCAGTCCCCCACTACCACAAATTATGCAGTCGAGTTTCCCGCATTTGGGGAAATCGCAGGGGTCAGCACACCCGGAGTGCAGGGGATGAGCCTCGCCCTGGGAAAACCACCTGCCTGATCATGGTGTCTCCCCTGCCAGGTAAGTGTTTAATATTAAATATATATATATAATATAATATATATATATATATATATATATATTATATATATAAATATTAATATTTAATATTCTTTATTTTTGTTTTGATTCAATTTCTTCTTTGCTTTTTTTTCAAAACTGCATTTTTGTTCCACTGAAATGTCAATTAATTTTTCAAATTTTTATTTAAATTGTATAATTGAATGCTGCATTTACAGCGACAATGTGAACCAACTTGAAGCCAAAAAAATTTAACCATTTTAAAGAAGTTTAGAATTTTCTAAAACAAAGTATCTTTTGATTTTTCTTTGCTATAAATTTAGGAACAGATGTACTCCACTGGGTTTTAAGAGAAATATGAACATGTCAGTCTTTCATTGGAATGAAAATTACTAATAATGGTCTTAGTGAGCAGAGAAGGCAGTTTGATACCTGCCCATCCACAGATGAGAGTCCATTCCCTTGCACAAAACACTGTGTCCCAGCCTTTGGTAGATGGAATGAAGTTACTTTGCTGGAAGCAGGGCTGCCCAATACACCAGTATCTGTAAGCAGAAGGAGATTTAATATAATACAATGTAATGAAAGGATACAGAAACTTCTTTGGCAACTAACGAAATCACTAAGGTTGAAGGGAGGTGAGGTTCATTTATAAATTATGGCAAGAAGCTTCATCAATAGTAGAATGGCATGGAGCTGTGTTAGGAGAGGTTCAGATTGGGTATCAGAAGAAGGTTCTTTACCAGAGGTTGGTGGGCATGGAACAGGCTGCCCAGTGCAGTGGGCATGGCCCCAAGCTTCTGGAATTCAACAAGAGTTTGGACAACACTCAGACATAGGGTCTGATTTTTGGGTCATCCTGTGTGGAGCCAGGAATTGGACTCAATTATCTTTGTGGGTCCCTTCCAACTCAAGATATTCAAGACTTACATGCTTTAGGAAAAAATTCTGTTCTGTGGTACAGGTACCACATTATTCTCAAAGTTGGCCTCCAGGTTTTAGAAACCATGTGGACTAAGCACAAAAAGGAGTAGGCACAGAGAAGTACTTTTGAGACGCAAATTTGGTATGCAGAAGGATATAGATTATGTAGGAGGTTTCTTACATTAAAAGAAGTGTACAAATATTCCAAAGCACCATGCCATGGGAACAGCCCGGACTGCCACAGGTAGTGCACATCTTATGGGCATGAGGTGGTCCCTGAGCTCAAGACCAGTGCAACTGCAGGATGTTTAGTCTGCTGCACAGACTGCTGAGGAATGCTGTCTTACAACTTCTCTTAACCAGTTTTAGCCAGAGAAGGCATTTCTCAGATTTTATGTTGATGCTTTACCTTTTGGCAGTGCATGCAATAAAATGGCTGCTCGGCTCCACCCCGGAGGAGGTGGTGTTTCAGAATAGTGGTCCCTGTGGCATACTAAGCCTCATGGCTTATAAAGTGTTTTGGAATCTCTCCAGGGGAGAAAGTGGATATTAAAATATAAAATGGTTATCTTTTCCTCCATCTTCACTGCTGTACTTCATGCAAGCCCTTAAAAACAAACAAAAAAAATTCATAGATTTTCATTAAAACGTTGTCTAAGCTTCTAAAATGTTTCTTCTGCTAACTGGTCATTTTAAATAAGAAGAAAAAAAAAAGACAAAAAAGACATTATGTTCTCTCAACATAAAATGCACTCTCTTCACAGTTCTTATAGTCTCTGCCTGAAAGGGGTCTGCTAATCTTAAAATAAAGCACATTGGGGATCCATAAAACTTCTAGGTATGCAATGTGTTTCAGAAATACTGTTCACAAGCTCTGTGTTTGTTTTTTTGTTTGTTTCACTTCTGTGGTTTTTTTGAAAGGCAGTATTTGTAAGCCCAGGATCATTCTGTCCATGCACATCACTCCTATCTCCCACCAGCACTTACTGCAAAATTGAAGGGAAGAATCCAAAACCTTGGCAAAGAACAAGCATGAGCCCAGGACTAAATTCTGCCATGAGCTCAGCAGCACAGAAATATTGCAGTTCCTTTTGCTTCTATTCCTGCCGCTCAATGACAGGCTATGTCATGTGTTTCAAGACTAACAGCAGAAAGAAGTTTTATCTTCTGGTTTTGGTGAAAATTCCCATCAAAACACAGCAACTCTGTAAGTAAAAGTCATTGTCATGCTGTAAAAGTGTGCAGACTATAACAAAAACGATTGCGTTTTGTCTAATAGTTGTATTATGGGAAAAAATCAGCAAATTGAAATCTTTCCATTCTGAGATCGGTCCAACAGAAAAGCTCTGTCACCGTGTAGTGAGGGTTCCCCTATCCTTTGAGGGCGTGCAGCCTCCATAAGTTTGAAACCACCTCTACTGTGTTCATTTTGAAATAAACTCCCTGAGTATTGTTTCTGCCCCATTTGATGCACTGGTGGAGAAAGCACTGAAGAGGCTCAGGAAGAGGCCAGTCCTCTCTTGACCTCAGTGCTGAGGTTTTATTCTCTTCTGCTTTTGGTCCTGTGAAAGGCATCACATTGAGGCATGGACTCAGGGAAGTTCAGCCTCAACTCCTACTGATCCTCTGTATGAAACCCTCATGGGTGGAAACTGGTGCTGGAATTGCTGCTTTCATGGGGAAGTTTCTTAGCACTGAGCAGAGAGCAGTGAGCTCTACTGGAGCTGTCAAACCACACTTTCAACTTCTGCAGCAAGAGCACTCTAGCAAGAGTGGGACTAATTCTAACCTCCAAAGGCCAAAGCCTCATAGATACAGCACTGCCTGTACAGCCTCCATCCCAGCCAGAGCACTGGTGGCCTTCATGATGCATGTAAAATCCCAGAATACTTGAACATCAAGCAGCAATTAGCAAAGTATTCTGTGTATTTAAAGCTACAAATTAATTCCTATTAAATTGCGGACTCCTGTTGAATCCAGTACTGCATTTTGAATTGTTACAGAAATAACCATTACAAGAAAAGCAGTCATTTCTTCCTGGAAGTTTAATCAGCTCAGGCATAATTACAGTATGTCTGCTGTTACCAGATTATTCTCTAATACACACATGCATGCACACATCTGATAAAACAGGCTCATGCTGGCATTGCTCTGAGATGCTGACAAGCAGACAGCATGTGCAGGCTGAGACACAAGGCATGCTCTTTCCCTAACTCTGCCCTGCTACCAAGGAGTGGGAATACAGCAGGTCTAACCCACTGGTCATTTGGAAGGAAATTCCCGCAGTAGTGCTGAGCTGACCACTGAATATCATTCTGTATTGTTCAAAATGGTGATTTACTGCAAGCCCTTGTATGTGGAAAGCTATCTGATGAATTTCATCCCTATATACATTATCCTACAGCCGCTCCTCTGTGGTTAATTTGCAGTTACTAGACAAGTTATTTTTTAATATTTACACTAAGTAGCATACTTTTATGAGCAGATGACAAAGGATGGTTGCTGGTGGTTTTGTTTCTTGGTTGGTTGGTTTGCAGAGTTTATTGTTTGTTTGTTTGTTCTTGTACTTTAAACAAATACGAAACAGGTTGACATGGATATTCCATCAAAATATGATCTCACCATGAAAATAGTTCACAGAATCACAAAATCACAGAATAGCAGGAGCTGGAAGGGACCTCTGGGATCATCTACTCCAGCTCCCTGCTAAAGCAGGTTCCCAATGGCATGTTGCAAGTGTTATACTTCAGTGATTGCATTGCATGCTGTAAACAAACAACTACCTACAGATTAACAATAATATTTGTAGGGGTCCTTGGATATTCTGTATTTAATTTTGAATGCCTTTGAGATAATACTTTGCATTACACCTTAGGTTTCCTAAAGCCAATGCTGATTTTGTGCAAAAAATAATTTTAGAAAAAGTTAATTACCACAGATGTGTAGCAACCATTCCCTCCAAGTCATTTCTGAATAGTACCTCCACTTAGGAGCTGAGGTATGCTGGGTTAGACTCAACAGAATGCTAAGGGAGTGAAGAGAACTGCAGACCTCTCATCAATTTGCGGTGCTTATTTTCCCACTGAAACAATGCTCCAATTTCTACATATGCTCATAACTTAAAATAGGCTCAGAAATGGTAAAATGCTACAAGTCCCATGAAGAATATGTCCTCAGGTGTGCTCAGATCATCTGAGCATTTCTGTTTACAAAGCAGCCAGCAGCATTGGTTAATAAAATACAAATCAGTGTTGCCTTTCCCCTTGATAAATGTAAAAAGACAAAGCATGTTTTGTGGGATCACCATAATCACAAGTTTATTACTTATGGAAAATAAGTGCTTGGCTTATGCTTGGCACTGATTCCTTTTGAAGGTGATAAAGGGTAAAGCTACTTAAGGGATTGATCTAGTAGGCAGAAAATCAGCTCTTGTCTGCATGCCAGGAGAAGTTCTGCGAGCAAAATTCTGTGCATCCTTGTTGGAGGCAATGATTCTGAATTAAAGCTGCATAAATAATACAGGATTCACTGTGGGATAAATCAGAATGTTTTGCTTGACTTCAGAATAAAGGATAAATTTCTTCACTTATGGGTTACTTAACCTTTTACCCAAAGCTTTTTCTGTAATTATTTTGAATTTAAAATTGAAAAAAAAATTGTTTTTAAAAAAGTTATTTCATAAACATAAAAGACATTTCCTCCTGAAGCATTTCTCCTGAATGCATTACTTGGAGGAGAAAGAACATTGTCATCTTCGCTTTCTGAGTCATTGCTAGCAAACAGCTAACACTGGGAGAGAATCTGAGAGGACCACAGTGCTTTTTGTTTGTGTTCCTTACGCTTTCTTAGTGATTGCTTAAACTGGCTCAGTTCACCTGGGTTACAGCTGGATGGCACAGCGTGGGTGCTGAGCATCCAGATTCTCACTCGTGACCGTATCGCGGTCACAAGGCATTTCTACAATGACTGTCATTAGTTGACATTGGCAGTGCTTGACTGATTTTCAAATGGGAAATGTAGGCAGTTCAAATGGGCACTGAAGAGAGGCTAATAACTTGGGTCATATTTTAAACCCGAGTATGTGAGCAATTCCAACCAAATTTGTCCCTGGGAATGCAAGAACTGTCCCTAGTCATAATTATGCTAGATCTTTTCTAGCTGTAGAACAAGAAGGATGTATTGCTCTCATTTATTTGTGTATAATTTCATTGCTTTGCAGCTATTTATAGAACTGCAGAAGAAAATAAAACAGACTGGGTCTTGTGCTTTGCCAAGTGCACCTTTAATTTGCAAAATGTTAGTATTCCATGTTCAGAATTAGTACTTTTCACAGACTAATGAATTATGTTTTGATGCATATCCTGATAACTATTCCACATATCATCTCTTTATGTCCCATTATTCTTTATTACTGTTTTATTCAGCTCACTAAATAAATATTCAATATTATTGTGATTTTATAAGCCAATTAATCTTACACATTACTACCAAAACTTTTTTTTAAAAAACCAAACTGTCTATGTTTTGAACTTCTAACATTTCTGTTATAAATTCACCTTTCAGCTGCTAGAAGAGTTTTTCTGCTTTACCCTGAATACTCTCATTTTGACAGCGTTTGCTGGTAATGGCACATGCAAATGCAGCACTTGAGATGTGAAGAACTAGAAATGCCAAGGTGGCATACATAAACTTGCTGCTGTCTGATGCTTTGGTCTATAATCTAATATCTAAATAATTTCTACGTCTCCAGGCAGCACTGCAAGATATCTGCCTGATCTGACACTAAATTTGGATGGTAAAATTATTCATTTTAATCTGGGGCCATAGAGGACCCTACCCTTTCTGTTTAAGTGTTTTTCTGGAGTGAGCAGCTTGACACACATGGCAGAGGAATGTATTTGTTTCTGTCTTTGTGTTCTGAGTGCATTTCTGGTACTTCCATGTCAGGCCACGGCATGAGCATCTGCACTTTGATAGAACAAACGTGTTAAGGTAATGGAGACATCATTCAGCATTGCATTTCATGTTCTCTGCTGTTTGGATTTTCTGATAAAATTCAATCAGAAACAAAGGTTATGCCTTAATTTATACCTGAACTTGAGCAATAAAATGAATCTAATGTGTGATACAGCAAGCTGGATTTTTAAAGCTCAGCTTATGTAATAGAAAATAGCTGAGTTTTTTAATACAAAAGAGTTAACATTGGTTCACGTCCTGTGCAACAGAAGAAAAAAAAAATCAATTCTTTTTCCAGACCAATTAAGTTAGCAGGATACTCTTAAAAATTGCTTAATATTTAATGATATTAGCATTTCATTTATTGAATATTTATCACAATATTCCTTTTCGTACACGAATAGCATTTAATAGTAATTAAATAACAACATAACAATGATTTGTACAGCTGGTAACTAGAGATAGTTTCTTCAATAGCCTGGGCTTTCTCCTGGAAGAAGTGAGCTGTGGGATTCAATGCATTATTGTTCCCATAGCAGAGACACACTGTAAAAAGTGCAGTTTATTGCGGCAAGAAATCTTGTTGATCAAATGTAGAATGCAGGTTTCATTAAAGCCAGAAATTAAACTCCTAACAGCAGGCCTGGGTAGCATCATCTGTGAATTGGTATTGATCCTGGTTACCCCATAACCATCTACATCTCTGGATAGCCTGTAATGTACAAGTCATTTTTAGTTACTGGGATCTAAAGCTGTTCTGCAGGTAAATTAACTGAGAGCTATCGGTCTGATTTATCAATTATTTTTCACCTGAAAAGTGCAAGCATAATTTCTGGGTAAATCCATGGCCAGCTCTAAGTATTTTGTTCTCCCTGTGGACAGAGATATTGAGGGGAGCTGTGAGGTAGAAAAGTATTTGGAGGAGGAGATGCCATGATCTCTGGGAGATCTTTGCCTTTCTTTCCTGCTGGGGACCCTAAAGAGCGGAACCCACAGACATCAGTTTGCTTTTAACCATTACTTACTGTAAACATTTCAGTAACTGTACATGGATTTATCAACCCTTGTGGCTAACATAGCTGACTGGTGACAGCAATGGGAAGGGTTGTCATCTACCAGATCAGGCTGCCTACGGCTCCATCCAACCTGGCCTTTCTCAGTGGCTGCAGTAGTACAGAGCACAGTGCTACTACAAAAAATAAGAAGTGAGGACTAGCTCAAAGAAGAATAAGTCAGTTTGAGCTGTGGAAGCATTTTCAGCATGTGGCTGAAGGCTACTGTCATGAAATGTGAGCTAGTATGCTTGTTTCTATAATATTTACAAAGCATCCCACAGCTTTCTATTTTGTTGACCTGCCAATTCCAGCATCCTAAGGAAATCTAGAATAATTGCTGTATAAATAGAAAACAAGTTCAGGATTGTATGATGTATTCACTGAATTTCTACTTAGGAATTAATTGATTTTTTTGGTAACAGACTTTTACACTTAAACAGGATATTTTTATATCCTCCACTGTTATCAATCAGAGGCTTATATATTTCTTCTAGTTTAATATGAGACAATCAGGTCTGTATTTTACTGGGTGATATCAGTTCTTAATAGGCCCATAATTCTCTATGGAGTGGTGGTAGTTGTCTGTATATTTGACTCAAAATTAGTAACGTGTTTACACTTACGTGTTTAAGCAGAGTCGTTAAGACCAGCATTATCTTCATATTCAGAGTAAAAACAAAGCTTCAGTAGGAATTTCAGTGGGTGCTGACCAAATGACTAGGTATCTGATTGATACATAGTGAGCCTGACCATGGTATGTCCAATTAACAGCTCATCATTTAACTTCTTATAGTCTAATTCTTAATACTTTCTTTGTTCATTTAGTGAAAGAATTTAGGGAGAATATTCTGCATGATTGGTCAGGCATAATAGCAATAACTATCTTCCAATTAAAAAGTCTGTAACTAACTGAATTTGATGGATAACAATCCAGTTCTTGTCTAGTGATTTTTTTCCTTTGTGGTCTTTCGACATGTTTGGTTTACAATAAATCCATTAAAGTTGTAAAGTACCATGTGGAATAAGTTATTCAAAACCAAGAACAAGAAAATCAAATATTACATACTGAAGGCTAAATAAAATTACCAATATGCACCTGTGTGCCTCTAACAGCATGTCTACAAGGAAATGTAATTGCAAACACAGTAAGAATTATACATTAGAGCACCGTCATTATTCCATGCTGTCTACTCATCTTCCATTCAACCTTGGAGCTATATGCAGAAAAACAGAACAGAGCCCTACTTGTGATTTTGGTCACTGCTTCTAATGCTCTTCCAGAAGTGGGGCAGAATGGCCACAGTGTTGAATAGGCAGGGACAGAAGCAGTTGAAAACATCACAAAAAGAATGGTGTGTCCAGGCATTATGTAGCTGCAATGCTGATGTGTTACGTAATGAATCATTGTCATGCATGGATACATTTGCTGAAGTGGTATTCACTGAAGAAGTCTAATATTAATTCTAAACAAAGTTCAGAAAATATTGTTTTTTGTTTTCCAATTTGCTTTCAAGCTTTTTCTTTTTTTTCTTTTTTTCTTTTTTTCCAAAATAAGGGATGGGTTTGTTTGTTTGTTTGTTTGTTTGTTTTGGGATAAAAAGAATTACAGGTTCATGACTCCAAAATGATATGAAACGTTAGGAAAGAAATGGTACCAACCTAAGCTATTCCTCCTCAGGTTGAGCCACTGAACCGTGAAATCCATTATTTCCTAGTGCTACAATGGGGGACAGGGAAAATAAAAAATGTTTTTTAAATTCCCATAGTGTATGCAACGTCTTGAAATTCAGGTACTATCAAGTAAATGAATCATATCTCTTGCAGCTTCTTTACATCCTTCTGCCAGAGTGCTTGATAAAGCACCAATAACCATAATTGCCTTTGCATATCACTGATACAAGGAGTAAAAAATATGTGCCCAGTATGTCTTCCATTTCCCAGAGAGTAACTTATGCGCCCTTCGTTCTGCGTGTGATGCAGTCAGGAACTCTGTTTTGGAATTCACAGCAAGTCTCATCTGAGCACTGAACACTGATAGGATTTATTGCCATTTTTATAGATACGGTAAGTAAATATAAACTGAGAAAGTGTCATAAAATATAAAACTAATCAGCAGGTGCTGATTAAGGAGAATTATTACATAAGCTTTAAATAGTTTTCCATTTAAAGTTTAGCTTTTCTGGTTTATAAGGAAATGCTTGATATAGGCAAGATATGACACAGCAAATATGTAATGGAGGATGGAGAGTGGGGCACTGGAAGAAATAAGTGGTTAAGTAGATTGCTTCTGGTGAGTGCTCTTACCTCACCAGCCCTGAAGGTTCATCTGCAGAGTGCTTCAGGTCCCACAGAGGAGCAACAGCAATTTCCACTCAAATTGAAAGCAGATGGCAAAACTGATACCGAGATCCCAGGATCTGTGGAGATAGATGGAAACAAATCCTTTGAAAGGCCTTTATATGAGACCATCGTTCATGAGAAACTAAGACTCAAAAGAAGAATATTTGATTTGACCTACTGTGATGCAAATAGCGTTTTTATTGCAGTGAGGTGCTGTGGCCAGGCTCATTGTCTATACTCACTATCAGCAGAAAAGATGCTCAGCTTCTACTAATTTTACTTTGATTTCATAGAACTGCTTCACTGTGTCATTCTGCAACATGTCTGGGACTGAAAGGTAGAACAGGACCTGACCAAGTGTAGATCATGGAGGAAGCAGAATGGAAGATGCTTTTGAACACATCAGGCTTTGTGTCCAAGACCAAACAGAATCCTACCTAGGTGAATCCTACTAACCTATAGATATATTTTACAGCTATGTTTATCCACTGAAAAATCGAATCTTATTGCAAACACTGCCTTTCAAAGTTGAAGAATTCAGGGAAAAGATTTTGCTATTTAGATAGACTGTCTCATTTTCAGTACTGAACTCCTGGTTTGTGTCTTCACCTGCTTAAATCATGGGAACAAAGGCAGGATCTCTGAATCAGTATGAAAAGAAAGACTGGGGTATTGAATATTCATACAATAAATTCCAGTTTCATGAGTTTTGTCTGAGTGAATTGAGCCACTACAAAATGTGTGCTGCCATTGCAGCAGCAGTTGATAACTGTGTAGCCATAAGTCCGTATTTCTGCAGCTGAAGCTGTAAGCCACAGCTGTTCCATGCAGTGGTTTTGCTGCATGAGGAGCTACACACTCGGCTGTAAATGTAACCTAATTGCTGTTGGACAGAAGCATTAAGTACACAGCAAGTTCATTTCCTGCAGAACCGTATAATTGCCACGTACAGTTTCACACTACAGGGTCAAATTTTACTGTGTTAAAATTACACAGTTCCAAAGCCATTGGCTTTCCTTTAATGCAGAGCAATTTGGCTGCAGCAGAGGATAACATAATCGGAAACACTCTACTGCAGCACTGCCTCAACCGCAGTATTTCTCGATTACTGGTCAGTATAAATCTACAGTTGAGGACTTGATCCAAAGCCATGTTTCTGTCATTGGTTCCAATAAGCACTGACTCAGGACCTTAAAAAGAATTCTGTGGTGAAAAACCAAACAGCAGAGCATATGTCCTACATAATGCAGCTGACTATTTCTGTGCTCAGCAGCCAATAGTGAAGGGCTGAAATATTGATTTGCGTTACTGTACTTTATAGGTAGTATGTTACAAGATTAATTTTGTGCTACTCAGCATCTGCTTTCTCCTTGGGAAGTTTTGTAAAGAATTCTGCTGACTGTAAAGAATTGAATTTTTCTTTCTTTCTTTTTTTTTTTTTTTTTTTTTGCACACCAGCAAAACAGATGCTTTAAACCCTGCCCTTCCAAAGTATAGCATGACAGATACTGTTAAGATGATTATACTGTATACATATAGGTACTTCTGTGTTCACAGGCTAGCAGCTAACATCTTGTTAGTATAGGTCAGCATCCTGGTCCAGTCCTTTTCTTCTCACTTACGTCTAGCCAGCATTATTGTGGTAGATTATTATTTTGATAGGATAGGCTTTGGCTCCTATTCAAAGGTGATATAAATCTGTATCCTTTTATAGATGACTATTATTTTCTTCTTGCATTTACACAAGCTTTTAAATAGGAAATAACAGGAACTGGCTATGAGTAGCATGAATGGAGATTCATTTAAATATAGAAAGGTAAAAGTAGTTCAGTAAGTAAAAAATGAGTGAAATTTCCTCTGATTAAATTTATCCAGAGAAAATCTGTTGGCTTAGGTGTTTCTAAGTATCAGTGAAGTGGTATCTAGTAGTGGCACCACATATCACTGAATCAATATGGGCAAGATTTTGAGTTCGTCTGCTTTGGCCATGCTTCCCTCTTGGGTTCATTTAGATGCAGGAAGTATGTAATGGATGGAAGGTGATGTACTGAGTCCTTACATGGCTTAACAACAGCCAGAGCAGAGGGCAGGAATCAGTTCAAAGAAGAATACATTGTACATGGTTTTGTTTCAAAGCATGTCATAAATCCTTTTCCTTTTCGTCAAAGGGAAGGTACTGTGATCCCATTTGTTTCTGAACAAAACAGTTTCGTACTGACTTTGAATAAAACTACGCTTCATTGTTCTGTGTGGTTCTGAACACTTTTGTTTCTGCACTATGCAGCAAGACATAAAAACTCTTCCTCTTCAGCATAGTCATTGAATTAAAAGCAGCAAAGATGTGAATAACACATGCTCAGTGAAAATACAGTGAGGAAATGAAAGTAAGGATGCTCCTTGAAGATAAACCTAGGTTCTGCTTCAGATTCTGGGGCAATAACTGATGCTTTTCAACCAAACCCCAATCTGTTTCCCATAAAAGTTCTTACATAAATATTTCCTCTAACTTGCTTTGAAATTGTTGTTTTTTTTAAGACAGCGAAAGCCCTGTTTTATACTTTATGGTGAGTCACATAGCAGTAGGGCTGAGAGAAGGGCAGAATTCTGGTGCCAAAGAGTACTAAGGCTAACAAAACCACCTCTGTACAAAAACTGAGGTTTCTGCAGGAGAAGCTGATTTAGGTTGAGCGAGGGTCTATTCCTTCTAGTCTGGAAACTGGACTGGATGACAAATTTTAAGGTGAGTTTTCTTTAGGAATCTGGAAGCATGCAATTTTTAGTTCAGGTAAAGCAGAATAACTACTCTTCTCCTTCAAGAATCCATGTCCTTCTCATAGCATATGCTGCTCACCATGACACAGAGGACAATTCAATAAAGTTAGTAGTGTGTGAAATAAATTGTCAGGGCCCTTATCTCAAATGACCAAAATGTACACATAAGTAATCCTTCAACCCCAGTCATTGTAAATAAAAGAGTTCAAGAAGCCTCGGCAAAAGATCTGTGGCAATGCGCTACGATCTAGGTAAAGGCTGCTGTAAATCATTTTGTCCAACAATCACTCCCAAATAGAAATGGTTTAAAATCACTTAGACAAGAGTAACCTTGGGAAAGCAGTCTGCAAACAACTGTGGTAAGTCTTGTGAAAGGAGTACAATGTGTTTATTACCACACCATAAATGAAAACGAACACCATACAACAGAGATAAATAGACTGTAAATTTGATTCTACCCTCGGCTAAGAAGACCTTTAGCGCCTACCAAAGCTGCATCCACTGCAACTGGTCATTTCTGCCTTAGAGCTAGTTTCTCTCAATATTCCAGTTCCATGATTTTAATAACTGGGGGAAAAACAATTCCCCTATTTTTTTCTGAGTTCTCTTGTAAAATCTGCTCACAGACACCTGGATTTCCAAACCATGATGGTAAATAGATTCATGTTATCCTGTCTGAATTAGCCTCTGAAAAAAATCTTCTGGAGGGCAATTCACCTGACAAATGTAGCTGAACTGACCTTGTTCATGGTGAACACTGAATATTGATCAGAATTTCCTTCACATTAAGACTTCTACGTAAAGGTGTCTACATCAGTGTCAACTGGCCATGTAATGTCCAATGAAGTCAGGACATCTAGTAGAGCCACAAGAGAGATTCTGATCACGCCAGAAGAGACATCTCTTGGTCAGATGTATAAATAGTTTTGTAAGCCTTATTGACTGTAATGGAAAATTTGACAATACATGGGTACATTTAAAGTGAAATTCAGGTGCATGCAACTGTGCATCTGCCGTTTTCTGTGATGTCCTATGTTCTCCAAAATATCCATATATGACTGACAAGAGGATATGAAGTTTACAGAAAACCAGCGTCCTTCTGGAGATTCTGTAAGAAGTGATGTGGATTACCTTTGTGCACCTCAGATATCAGCAAATCCAGATGTTAAGCCAACTGTTGCTGCAGTGTTTGTCCCACATAATGCGGACACCTGAGTTCATGTGAACGTAACTGGAATTCAACACCCAATTGCTTGTATTAGGACAAATCAACCCCATCTATTACATACTTGTTCTCTTCTGTTAGTGATTTTACAGGCCTTATATTGTGACAAATTAATGTGCTTTTTGTGGGGTTATCTCCTCACTCCTGTATATCTTCTTTTCTTAAAATTGTTGAAGACTTTCAGATGGCATAGAGAATTAATTTTTTCTGAATTGGAGACTAGGGTTGCTGCTTTCTTCTCTGTCATTTAGCATCAGCAGCATGATATGCATTGCTCTTAATTTCAAATTTTTGTTAACTTATCTAGAAGGCTTAGAGTTATTCCAGGCTCTGCTAGAATTCATCTAAAAGGAAAATGATCTTTCTCGATCTGTGATGAATATCTCTTTTTTGTCATGCTTATCACTCATTCCATGAACAAATCTTCTGGAGACGTGGGGAACAAATATGCAGTTTGTAACAGGCAATATTTTGGAATATGTAATTTCAAAAAGTTAAAACAGCAAGATTCTTGAATTAACATGAAAGATGATTTGCTATCAAAAGAGAACTGAAACACATGCTGATGGAACACACTCCTTATTTTTGGGGGTTTTCTGAAAGCATGCTTTTAATAGTTTCCAGATATACTCTGTTTCAGGACTCTTAATGTGCTTATCATTATAGAAGTGATCTTAACAGAAAATGAATACTACTTAGTGTGTTACCTTCTTCTGCTCAAGTTAGCATCATTAACCTTACATCCAGATGCTGCACTATACTTCCACGAAGTTGTAGAGGAGATTAAATCCATAGCAGGAGCCAGACCTAAAAAGATGTTGATTGAATGATCTCCACAAGTTTCAGCACTTTTGGAGATTTTATGCTGTTTGATTTCTACCATAACATGTGAAAAAGATTACATATCAGCACAATATGGCTTGCAACTTCACAATAAAATTGAAGTATATGTTGCTGAAGACCAGGTCTCCCAGTAAGTGTAACTTCACTTTCTGAAAAATAATTCTCAATTATATCCCTTAATAATAACTTCTAATCCCAATGATATTATTATATTATTAATATATATAATTAATTCTTTTAATATTAAGAATTTATATTAATTTATATATTATTTATATTATATAATTATTTTATATTAATAATATTATATATATATTATTAATATATATATTTATTATTTTCCCAATAATAACTTATAATTGTGAAGTGTATGGTCATAAGGTCAAATGTTAAGATGTATTCTGGTATTGTATTTTGGTGAGGTGCTCTTTAAATACAGAAAGTCTTTTAGAAATTGTTATAAGGAAAGAAAAAGAGTAAAGAAACCAGTAAGAAACCACTGCAGAATATCTTTTGATCTTAAGTATGGGTTTGTTTCCTTCGAGATCAATGTTTACGGTTTATAATGAGATAACTATTAATCATATTTTCAAATACTAGGTCTGATGTACAGAGATGGGACAAATTGGTACTGATGCCTAGCACTACTGGCAATTATACATAACCTTCTTTTAACCCTAATTCCATCCATTATAAAATGTAGCATGAGTGTGGAGACAATAAATCACTTATGGATAGGAGAAAGGTTCATTTATCATTGTAGAGTTGCTGTAAAAGAACCTCTTCAAGGAAGATACTGTTATTGCAATGAAAATAGATTTAGGGGCACTTGTGAAAATAGGTTTGCACAAAATAGTTCCTTTTCAAGATACTGCTTTTATATATCTCCATTTATATTCATTTCTGATTTTTGAAGTAAATTTGCTTTAAAAAAAAAAATCTGAATGTTTTTCAGAAAGGAAGGTGACACAGGATACAGAATGTAGCATACAGTAGGTGAGAGTGTGACAGTATAGACAGGGCATTCCTCTTGAAGTCAAACAGATCCCAGGTGAGGTGCCTCCCCAGTAGTTCAGTTTTGGATGGATGGAGCAGAACATGAACAGCACTGAGAACAGAAAATTCTCCTTATTCCTGGGCTACTTACAGCCCCAGAAAAAAAGAAGGCTGGAGTATGGGAAAAGGAAGTTGTTTACTACTACTATTTATCTACTCTTCTCACGCCTCCATAAGCTTTCTAGACCATGGTCTCCAATTTTATTCTCTACCTGGATAACTAAGGATCACTGAGATCACTGAGAACATGTAGAATCTTCTTAAGTTTGCTGTCCTGCTGGCCAGTTTTGGGTAGTAGGTGAAATGTAGCCCATGGCCAGTTACTACAGTTCCTTCCTTCCTTCCTTCCTTCCTTCCTTCCTTCCTTCCTTCCTTCCTTCCTTCCTTCCTTCCTTCCTTCCTCCTCCCTCCCTCCCTTCCTTCACAGATTCAATTTTTCTTCTCGATACTCATTCTCTCCATTTCTATTAGGGATAGTTTACACCAGAGATTTGGCTTGCCAATTCATTATTAGTGCCTACTTACCATTTCCCTGCTTCGAGCTGAAGACAAGAAGAAAAACTAAATAGCAGTTAATCCTGTTCTAGGTTGCATTTTGTCTTTGTCTGTGTCTGTAGTCATGGAGAGGACTTCCAATGGTCTGGAGACTGAGATGCATGTGGCTATCAGCCACTGCACAGGCTGCCTAGCTATCAGGTTAGCAGGAAGCCAGATGATGAATTAACGGGTTGTTTGATGACCTAGGGCAGAGTGATGCTGCAGCACAAATATGTCTGGCTAAGCTGAGATTTGCCAGGGAGCCAGCAGTTTACAAATAGGATCTTCCCTTTCCTGAGCTTGAGTTTGCAAAGTGCTGAGCTTGAACTTATTTTCTTGGTTAATTTATGTGTTTTCATCTGTTGGTTCCTTGTTATTCAGATTTGTTTGCTGATTGTAAGGATTTGTGTTTCTTCATATTGTAATAAAAGGGAAGCTGCCTCATGAAATGCAGCAGCTGTTTAGGAACTCGTACCAGCAGTACATAACCAGTGATGATGCAGAGTGAACAATGCTCTGCTCAAAAACTGGGAGAACAGAATAAAAATTTAGGCTGTAGGAATCCCAGCTCTCTGAAAACTGTTGTAGGACTTCTACAGGCCCTTCACTGAGCCACGTTTTTACAGAAATTAGAGCCAGTACCTCCTGGAAATCTGTTCCAAAACTGAGTTGCTGCCCCAGCATGGTTCACAGCCCCAGCATGGCTCCTGGGTCACAGACCACAAAAACAAAATTAGCAATGTTTTTCTGCTGAGAGTTCTCAGTTGAGCATAGCTGAATCCTACCTAGCTTGTAGAAATCTGTCAAGATCAGAGTTTGCAATACTTTAATTTCCTCTGCACTCGGTATAATTGCTGAAATAACTGAGCTAGCTATAATTATTGACCATGCAATTTCATGCATCTGTAAAAATGTATTGAAGTACAAATCCTTGCATTTGCTCTAATTTGTGCTAATGAAAGAGCTTGGCACATCTGTTAGTGAGTCTTATGAAGAAGAAGATTCAGAGGGAATTCAGAGGGAATCACTGTAATGATTTCAAATTAGAATAATAAATTTGAGTTTATCACATCAAAATTAATAAAACTGTGGTTAATAATTTGATTTTCCACTACCCTGCATCTAGCGTGGAATATAAAGATGGATCTTTTTAAGAAGTTTCTGACAATCCACAGCTGGAACTTTTGATTAAAGGAAATCTATAGATTTATATCTCAGCATATTTCTCATCAAGAAATTTGACTCTGAATGAATGATTAGAAACCTGTAAGAAAACGCGGGTAATAGAAGCAAGAAAGATCATACTGATTGATAACAAAGGTTAATGAACATCTGGTTTGCAATTTAACTTATCTGAATTTATGATACAGTTATATTTTTCCTCCAGATGACAGTCATAAAGGTGTCTTCTGTACTAGTGGAATATGCATGGTATTTTCATTTTTCATACCTAAATTCCATGTTTGACTGAAGGACAAATATGTTGTCCCCAGGTTTGTTGGAACTGGCCTTCAAGGACCCTCAACATTGCGCTTAGCCATGGAAATTCATCTGTTTGTCCCTTATGTTGTACTTCACTGCAGTGAAAATCAGTTGAAAACAAAAGCATTCAGATGTGCTTTTTCCTTGTGTCTCGACAAACAAAAAAATTTCCACGTGAATGAAGAGAGAAAGATCTGAGAAGTAAAAAACACATAAACTGTCTGCTGAAATCCAATTGTATTGTATTCTCCTGCAGCAGATGGAACAAATCATCTGACAGGTAGCATTCACAGAACTGTGCTCTGCAGAAAGGACCACTGAGGGATCTGGACTATGGTGGGTCTGTCTGTGGGGCAGTCAACTCTGGCTTGGAGTTGTAAATCAGCAGCAAAGTTGTTGAAGATAACAGGGAAAAAAATATTCTGATTACAGACACAAGCCAAACTGAACATTCTTATGTTTATACTAGATGGGGATGTACAGGAGAATGGCTGGCAATGCGATTACCTTCAGGAAACAGGCTGAAGAGGATGGAGAGCAGAGAGGAATTGCTACTACTGCTCCTACTTACACTTCTCTCTCTTCTACTTCCCATTAACCTCCAAATTTCCTATACCTTTTTATTATCTCACTTCACACACCTCTTAATCTTGCCATCTCTTTCTAAGTCTACCTCCTCCTCCATCTGGCCAGATCAATTACTCAGGATACATCTTGCTGAAACTGTGTCTCAGGAGTACAATGACTGGGATCTGGAAGTGTGTGGCAAGAGAATCCATCTTCATGCTGGCACGCTCAGAGAGACTTGTGCATGTGGTATGCATGCAGGATGAATGTGTGAATGTATGCATTTACAGTACTGGCCCAGCCCATGAGTAGGTGACTCTTGAAGCAGGTGAAGTGACTGTGGTCAGGTTGAGCCAGCAAAAGAGAAAGTGGAAGCCATGTCCTCCAGCCTGGCCAGAGACCCCAGGTCACAGGCATTGGGCAGAAGCAGTCTTGGGTCAGAAGAGGCAGCCACATGTGTGGAAAAATATGGATCGTGGTCTGAACAGGTGACTAGCTCATAAGAAAGGGCTCGTAAGAGTGGGAATGCTAGTGAACTCCCTCTAGCATTCTGCACGTATCTAGAAGAAACTCGTTTGTGAGGAACTGCTCTGTATCTATAAACAAGTCTCCTTATCCTGATGCACGGTGCTTTATTGTCTTCCATTGTTACATATATGGCCACAGTACTGAGGGGGTTATGTGGACATCTTGCCAGCCAGCTGCCACCAGTACCTGCTGGGGATAATCCCAGGGTGGATTCTATACTGGTTGGACACCAGCAGCGCCAAGAGTTTGATAGAGACTGACCGGCTGGCTGCCCCCAGTAGTGTGAGAACCTACCTATTAATCCAATGGCAATTAATCCAAATTTGCCTCTATGTCCTTTCTTCAGGATCAGAAAACCTCATGCAGAAGTGCTGGTGCTTTTGCATTATACCATGCTCTTACCTCACCTGATATAGAAGAGCAAGTCCCAGTCCCTATTCTAGAACACATTTCTCCATTTTGGGATAGAATTCAGCTGCTAACACAGCAGTAAACAACACCTCAGGGATGGCTTTTTGAGCAGGAGCAATGTCTCAGCAGCAAGAAATTTCCCTTCTCATTACATTCTCTGACCAGTTCTTGGTACAGAACCATTTCTTGGAACTGAACAGCCAAGAGTATGTCTGGATTCCCAGAAAAAAAGGTGTGGCTAGATGCCCTTAGTAACTGTGCTCAGATGGAGTACAGAACAGCAATAAATAAGTCACACAAAGAACTGTCATATAATTGATTTCCCATGGCAAATGATTTGCAACATTTCCACATTTCTTAGGGGAGTAACACAGCAATATATATGCATTTCAGTGATGAACATGTTATGTGTGTGTAGGAATGCAAGCCCTGTGACCATATTTTTAATGGGTCTGTACACAGCCTGTGAGTTACCTCAGCAACTAAGACACAGGTGAGATATAATTTTTTTTATTATTTTTCTTTTTTTTTTTTAGGATTTTGATCTATTTGAATTTATTCTTAACCTGACAGCATACATGAACTTCATAAAATGATCATGAGGAGGGAGCGGTTTACTGCTAAAGCTATGAAAGGAAAGCTTCCTCTGCCTGAGATCTGCTGTAAATCTTTGCCTTGCTTACAGACTAAACCACGCATCGTTCTTTCATTAAGTACATATAAGAGATGCATATTTTAATGGGAGAAATGGAGGAGGAAAAGGTCGTTAATAAGAAAACAGAATCCCTCTCTTTTTTTTAGGTGAGATTTATGAGACAGAGGGCTCTCTTTGTAGGTTGTAACTATTACTATTATTATTTATATTCCATATTATTATTATTATTTGCTCAGAAGCCAGTGTAGAATTGCTACCTGATACCTACTACAATTTCGAACATTGCTTCTGAGACTCAAAGTGAGAAACTGCAAAAAAAGTGCTTGCTCTGAAGAGATATAGATCCCTGCTTGTACAGTCATAGAGAAATAAAAGAATACTCTCACAGCTGTGAAATGCCAAATTGAACTGATGCACATTCACACTGTGTCTTACACTAGAGTAAATCTGGGGAGAAAATCAAACATTTGCAAGAGACAATGGCTCATTCTTACTTAGGCCTTGTAGTACTATGTATCTGCTCAGCAGATTAAAATTAGAATAATTCCCTGGGCAGAAGGATTAATGAGCAGAGAGGGAAGTGGTTAAGGTACATGATAAATAGATTTATCACATAACTGCCCTTTATGACTTACGTACTATTTGTTAGCTGCAGAGTTCTGCAAATTACTTTGTTACAGCTAATATCTGTGTCTGTTCCATGCTGACCCATCTCTTGCTTTATATTCTTCAAGGTGGTGATACTGCTGAAAATAATAGACTCAATCTGACTGGAATGTAAGGTAGAATAGGTTTTGAACTGTTTAATGGAGATGATTTGAAAATTTGGGCTGAGGACTCAGTTTCTGATAATTGTATCTCTTGTACTTCTTACAACAAAATGAATGGACTTCGTATTTCATGCCAAGCTTTGAATAGATTTATTAATTACTGCAGAAAAGTACACTGTAGACTGTATATAGGTCACTGTGGCTGAGTCAAATGTACAGACTTCTCCTTATTGTTGTTTACTCCTAATAAGAAAGACAGAGGGGGCTGAATAGGATTACTTCCCACTTCTTCAGCACTCCTCTTGGGGTACTCCTGTTTCAGCTTGTGCTACAACTTGGCCCTTGTCCTCATGGCAGGAAAATGTGTATAATGGAAAGTGGCTGTTGCATTCTTCTGGGACTGGAAACACACGAAGAGCCTCATCATGCACAGTCCAGCAGCACAAGGCTCCCTAATCAACCTTGTATTAATAACCATTGGACAGAACAAACTGCATTTGTTTTTCATGGATATGTAAAATAAACTCCAACAGGAGAAACAGACTTTCTCAGCCCAAGCTTTCCAGGATGTCCAGCCCTTATCATATTGTTGTTATAATTGTGTGTTACCCTATTTGATGTTTTCAAGAAGACTGAGCAATGATCACTTACAGTATCGACAAGAAAATGTGCTTATGAAAATCAAACTGATACATGACTTAGAGTCATCCAATTTCACGTATTTCATTTGTAAATTGTTCACTTAGATTTTATTTATGTTTTTATAAAATCCCTCAGCTTTATAGAAAATCAATTCTCTGTCATCTAAATGTTGTCTTACAGCTCAGCATGGCCTCAATTTATTTTTGCAGCACTGCCTATTAATAGGGATGTATATTAGAAATAGCTGTAAAAGTACACGCTGTGTTTTTTTTGCAAGAGAGATTCTTTGAGAAGTTTGATGAAATTATAGCTAAAGTGAGTGCTATAAATTTTAAATTTGGGTAATTTATGTGTCCAGGGTGACAGATTAATCAGAGGTTCCTGTATAACATAAAACTCCAATTAAAATAAACAAAAATTACCTTGTCAAAGTTGCCATGTATGCATGAAATTAGTTTGAATAAAAAAAAGAAGACTTTGAGCCAACTTTTTTGTATTCTCTTTTTTTGTTGTTATAAATGCTCTTTGACTTGAGGCAGTGGAATCAGTGGTCTACAGTTACAGATCTCAAAAGAGACTGATGTGAATTAGAAATAAGAATGACAGCTAGCCTTGTATGAAAATAATCCAAAAGAATGGTCTTCAATATTAGAAACATAAAAAAAGTACAAAACAGTTTGGTGTCATTCTAGCTAATGGTTTGTGTTATTAAAAATACTGAAAACAAACAAACAAACAAAGAACACACTGTCACTGCAAGGCTGGTAATGCCATCTTAAGGAGTGGAACATGCAATTGAGCAGTTTGGAATCTAATGGAAGTCAGTTTTGTTTGTCAGATTTGTTGCTATCAAAAATCAATTATTAAAATGAACATTTATTTTTCAGTATTGGACTTCATTGGACCGTTTGTAATCTTCACCTGGTACTAACTTCCTTCTCCATATCTCCACTTACTGAACTAGAGAGATATCACTTTGTCTCTTTTCCTGGACCTCTAATTATAATATCTGATGTGTTTTATTATCTCCAACTATCCAGAAAAGGGAAAGAGAGGTGTTAACAAAAGGAGGAAAAAAAATCCAATGATTTGAAATTGACTAAAAGTTTATCTTTGCATGAGAGCAATAGAAAGGACAAAGATTAAATAAATATGCAAGACAACATGGCCGTCATATTGGAGGAAAGATGGAGGCCATTTTGTGAAAAAATCAAGCTGCCAGTTTTCACTGATTACAACTGATTTCAACTAAATCAAGTTGTAAAAGATACATTACTTGTAAAAAAATCATTATATTGCACAGCATTAGGTTAATAAGTAAGATAAAGTTGGAAATCTACAATATTTACCTCCAGCAATTCCTGGCTTAAAATGAATACTGTGTACAGCACTACATATGACAGAAGAATTAAAACCTTAATGTTGACTTTTCTTGGATTCCTCATTTTTAACAATATAACAATAAAATTAGCATGAAAACCAGTTGCATTGTATTAGAAGTATACCTCAAAGCATCTAGCTATGAAAAGAAAGTGTTTTTCAAATGGAAAATTTCACACCATGAAATGAAAACTGAAATTTAAATGAAGATAGAAATGGAAAAGAACAAGGACATCTATATTATTATTGTTGACAAGCAAAGCTTTCTTATGCTTTAGCACACCCTGAGCATCTTCATAACAGAGCAGAAGTATCTTTGTAAAAGATTGGTCCAAAAGTTCTTTCAATCTGAACAAAGGATACCTAAAGACAATGTTTGAAATTCCATTTAAAAAAATGTAAAATAACTGTATTGTCAACCACTGTGAAAATGGCTGGCTAATGCTAGGAACAAATCTTAAAAGGTGAATAAATGTTGTGATAGATTAATCATGGGCATGAAATATGAAGGAGATTAAATGGGAATACTCTGACAGCCCAAAGTAAGTCAACGAAGAGCTATATGCAGAGCAAGTATATAAACTCAGCTTCAAATGTAGCATATGAGTCAAGCATAGAAATGGGTCATCAAATGGTACATAAAAATAGAAAATGGTGAGAAAATTATATTAAATTGGAACACAAGAAAATGCAGGAATACAAATATAGAAGATAAATAAAATAAGAAATATAAGCACTGTTGCCAGTCTAAGAAAGACCAAAAAATTCCAAGCACCACATCTGTTAAAGGCTATTGACGGGTATTAGTAAGAGATGTTTTTGAAGAAATCCTTCTTTCCATTCTTCCATCGTGGGTGCAGCAATCAGGTGAGAATGGCCAACAGCAGTTCTTGGCTGCTGGAAGGGGGAACATGCAATCAACAAGACAGAACTTGAGTGGATCCATTCAGCAGTCACTGACACACTAAGGCAGAGGTAGGAGAAAACAGGGTCATTTTGGCATCACTGACCCTTTGAACAGCCAGAAATAGTATGGTGGTACTGATCAATTTTGCTAATTTGTGGAAATATTGGGATACAGACTCTGGGATACGGACATAATCACTAGAAAACCTTAGTAAAGAAAATAAACCACAATAAATAAAATAATAAAGATAAAAAAAGCACCATAACAAATCACAAAATATATTCCATATTTTGCAGATATTTGCAAATCCAGAGGCATTGACTGACCAAAGAATCAAACAGCCATGTTTTCTTCAGTGTCATATATTTTTTCCACACTAGCGAACTAGTGACTACTTAAGATGTGAACAAAAAATTAGAGATAAAAATGATGATGCAGAAGAAAGAGATGAGGCACCTTCCTTAAAAGGGGGCAGCCTACAGCTTTTGCCTTGGTGAAACTAACACTAATGGAATAAAGGTAGATCCAAATTGAAAGAAAAGTCTTGCAGTGATGTTTGTACATGAAAAGTTCAACCAGCTCTTTCAGGAGGAGGTAACCAAGTAGAATATGTCTGTAGATCGCTGCAGGGCATTTCTAAAACGCCACTACAAGCTGCTCCAAAATGCTTTCAGCCCACGCTCTGAGAGTCACTATTATTTTAGATGTATGCTGCAAGAAAGAGACTAAAATTACTGACAGCTTATCCAAGAATGAATTGTAGCATTAAAGGGAAGACAAGTGAATAAGAATAGGAAATAGTAACCTTTGCAGAAATATTACAAAAAAGAAACCCTGAAAACAATAAAACCATTGGACAACGTGATTTCATGTCATTTATAAGAAATGCTGGGGAGATAATCATATGAAATACAAATGTTTACAAATCTTTATAGCAGTTTCCCTCAGGCTGTTTGGTCCTAAAGAAAGAACCTCCAACTCCTGAAGTGTGCCAGAAAGACTGCAGTGAGTATCCAACACGACATTAAACTGCAAATTACAGTCAAACTACAATGTCCAGACTATTGAAAAAATAAGAAATTCTTCAGAATAAGAGACCATTCCTGCGCATCAGCAAACAGCCCTGATGATCTCTAAAATCAGGTGATCAGATGTGACATATGTAGGAGAATGCCAGGCAAGCCACAAAAGAGAAAATGAAGTGTACAACACTTCTCATAGACCTTGGAGTAAAGGAAAATAGATTGTGAGATCACAAACCACTCATTACTGCAAAGTAATTTATTGACTGTGTCAGCGATAGATGAAGCAGTGAGCTGTTTAATTGCATTTGTTATCACAAAGTCTTATTTCACACAATGGTAACTAGTGAAAATAAGAAAGTAAGAACCATTCAGGTCAAAAAGAAAGGTCATCTAATACCTGCTCCTGTAGGAAATGCTTAGAGAAGGGTAAAAGAGACAGGTAAGCATAGACTTAGTTCCCCAAAACTTCTCTTTTCTCATCTTGATCTAGCTTTGGACTTCCTAAACCAGAAGTGCTGCTTTGATTTTTTAGCCTCCCAAGAATTTTTCTTTCTATGTATTTTTCTTTACAGCTAGAAAATTCAATAATTACCTTTAATTATTCAGCATGTCTGCGTTCCTCTGTAACACATTGTCTTTTCCTTTTTCCATCTTATTTTCTTTTAAAGATTCCCTAGTCCTTCAGTGCTTTCTCTGCTTATTGTTTTCTGTTTCATGTGAACTTACTCATAGGTATTCAAATCTTTCCTGAAATACAGTACCTGAGGCTAACACCATATTTCACACAAGGCTTTACTAATGAGGCATACAGCTAAAGATTAACCCCATACATCTTACAGGTGAAATGCTCATGTTAAAGAAATCCAGAATAGCACAGAGGAAGAACAGCTGGAGCTCAGTTGTCTATGACATTTGACTGTCTGAAAATGAATTTCTTATACCGAAGTAGTGTGGGGATGTTATCTAAACAGGGCTGACTGCACTGAGCGTTATACTTCTTCTGTCTATTATCTACTTACAGTGAAGAAAATAGTTCCTACATAGTGCAAAGAATCAACAACATTGTAAAGTCATTCTTTACTGTATGCCAATGATAAGCTGTCTGTTACATAAGGCATGAACACTGGAAAGTCAACACTTAGATGTCAATGTGATTGGCACCTAAGAGATATCTTGTATGAAGAAACGCTTAGTACTTCAGTGAAGAATAAAAGATAATGAGTCAAAGATGTTCTGCTTGAAATGCCTCGAGTCTAATGTAAGGCTTATCCTCTCCAGCCCCAGATTGTCTCACTGCATTTGATTGTGGGCAAGGACGAATTGTCTGCATATTCATCTTAGAAGAATTTTTCAACTGTATGATGTATAAGTGGGGCAGCTTGGAAGAGAGGAGAAAAAAAATCGTCTAATTTGTAGCTGTAGAACTGAGGGATGCAATTGACTTTGTTAGTGAACTGTTTATTTCTTCTGCAGCAGAAAGGATGCATGGTGCTGCATGCTCCTTATGAAGGGCCATAATGTTTCATGGATCCTTATGTTAGGAGCTCTTCACTGTTTCAAAAGGAGCTGGTGCAAAATTTGTGAGATAAAAATATGGACCGAAGACCTGCAATTTTATCCTGAGCCTTCTAGGAGACAGAGAACTTGGTCAATGAAAATTGGCAATTTTTATCATGCCCATGTCTCTGTTTTCACTTAGACTTTCATTCCAGTTTCTCTCTAGACATGTTCTGGGTGGAGCTGCTCAAATCACCCCAGCATTTTCAACATGAAACCTTGAAGATTTGAAGAGCCTGTCAGAGTTGCTGAAAATCAACCACTCATCAAAAAGTAATGGTAGCAAGCAGTGGAGAAGCTGGTGGCTTTGTTCAACCCTTAAATGGGTAGCTCCCAAGACCCAAATGATGATCGTATGGGCATTTGAAGCTAAAACCTTTCTCCAGGTCTTGATGACATTGCTACTGTACATTGAATGGACTTGGGGGATGTTAAAAATGATGAGAAGATTTCTTCAGCACAAAGGTGAAATGGTACAATGACCCTCCTTATTAGTACTTTCTGCATTTCATGACCTAACTGCTCCATATTTGCTCCTTACGTACTACAGAAACATGAATAACTTTCTCAGTAATTTTGCCATCTTTGCAGTTCTTATGAAGCCATTACTAACTCTTTGCAGTTAAAATAAATTCTGTATTTCCATAACTTCTGACGCTACTTAATTTTTCAGAAAGGGATGTGTTTAGTTATGTGTATCTCCTGAAAATGCATAATTTTTTTTTTTTAATGAATGAGTAAGCATGCACATATTCATTTACCACAAGAAAACTCCCACATAAACTGGAATTAAGGTGAAGTTCTCAGATCCATTAGTGCACTTTTCACCAGAAGCTCTTACAACACCTGACAAATATATTTGTGAGGAAAAGATGGAGATCTCAGAAGAGAATCCAGTGTTTATGATACAGAGTTGGTAGACGGAGAATAACAATTGGAATCCCAAACTATATTTTATCATCTTTCAAAAAAATAGTTCAATTTTAAATATATATACAATTTTGAATTTCAGAACCATCTAACATTTACACTTTGTACAGCTAAAACATTGATATTAATGAAGATACATTTATTTTTAATCATCATATTCAGAATATCTTTCTTATCCAGTTGAAACTGCAGCACCGAGGTTTAAACAAAAAAGAATTGTCTGTAGATAAAGTCCACTGTACTGTCAAAAGTGAATAAACAAGTTCTATGACTACAATGATGTGCAATACCTATGAACAGCTGCATGCAGTTAATCAACAAAAGTAGAAGAAGGACTTAGTCATTTATTTAGTCAAGAAATTCTCTGTATTTGTTTTATTCATCAGCAGTTATGAATATGGAATAATTGTCTCTTGTTTTCCCCTGTGGACTCTGGATTTTATCAATTGATAAAACACAAGTAGAAGTATCCGAAGTGCTTGCTTACATCTGGATTGGTTTGCAACATCATTCAACTATCATGCAAGGCATTTATGGAACAAGAAGGCAAGTGGAAGGAATTGCTTTTTCCCAGACCCACTTCACCTTTTAGTTTTCCAAGCAGTTGTCAGGGATCAGCTGGTCCCTTTCAAAACACTTCCACCCAATGGGGAAAGGATGGCTTCACTGGTGGCTGAGGAAAGCTGGGGTCCCCACTGTCGCCTTTGCTTCGGCAACCTCTGATTAATGTCCCGTCGTGAAGTGCTCAGACAGCCCTGGCCAAATCACACGCTTTTATGACACCAATGTGGTGAGCGGCAAATGGCGTTTATTGCAAGCAACACACTCTTCTTATAGTTGTCCCTTATTTCACAGTGCTACCAATCACCCTTGCTACAGTTATCTGTGTCCAATAGACATGTGGCATGTCTTGTCTTGCCATGTCTCATCATGAGACTCATCTCATGAGTCAAGGAGCCCCGCAGAGCCTGATATCTGTTACAGCCCCCTTTTCATGTATTCGCTAACCACGCAAGGGGCCCACACAGATTACGCCTGGTTACGCCTGGTGACCTTGACAGCCCCCGCTTTATGTATTTCATTGTCTACATCTCTAACTTGTGTATTTTGTTAACTACACCCCACATTAAAGCTGTAGTCTTGCCTGGGATGAGCTGACTCAAAGCTATGGTTTCCTTTCATCAGACCCACAGAGTATCTCAGTCTTATCACACACCTTGAATAGCTCTGGGGTTGACTCACCTTGAACTTCACATTCTTTTTCCTCTCATATTTTTGTCACCTTCATGGAAAGTGTCCATGCCTTCTTCTCAGAAGTGAGTTCTTGAGATTATCCAGAAAGTTTCCCATCCTCTTCATAACCAAACTGATCCGTAGGTGCCCCTGCTTGAGCAGGGGCTTAGACCAGGTCACCTCCAGAGGTCTCTTCCAAACTCAACCATTCTGTAAATCCATGATTCTTTTATTCTGTGATATTCTGTGATATATTCTCTGATATATTCTCTCCTGAGTCTCAGAGAAGTGTCCGAGATCTCTGCTACTTTTTCACCTTTCCTCTACCTCTGTCTACACACTTGCTGTTGAAATGAAAACTTCTCAAGGCAAGAATCCACTTGTTCTAAATTTCTGGGAAATGTTTACCATTTTCTAATCTCACAATCAAACAACAAGCAACTAGCTGTAGCTCTGTGTAGCTAACCAGATAAGGAAGCTTTTACCAAGATTTCTGGGCAATGACAACATTGTAGAGCAAAGTCATATATTTTGAAGAAGAGATTGAAATGGAGGAGGGATGACAAGCACACATGCCCAGGAACAGGGAGGAAACTCCTCAAAATATACTAGAGAGGTTGTTGGATTTGTTGTCGTTTGTTTGTCGTGATTCATTTTGTTTTTATTTTATTGAACACCACCTGCATCACACAGGAAATTCTTAGAAAAAAAAAAGAAAAGAAAGCAATACACAGGAATCACAGAGTCATAGAATCATAGAATGGCCTGGGTTGAAAAGGACCACAGTGATCATCTAGTTTCAACCCCCTGCTGTGTGCAGGGTCATCAACTGCCAGACCAGGCTGCCCAGAGCCACATCCAGCCTGGACAGGAGTGGGACAATAACCCGAAACTGAATAACTAATAACCACAACATCTATGAAAATCCTTCAGTAAAAACATTACTTAGTTTGCATTCACTTTAGGACCTTCCAAGGCACAGTAATTAGTTAATGTAAATTTTCAGGATACTTCTGTGTTGAGCACAACACGCTAAAGGCTGAAACAGGCTCCGGAACTTGTACCTTGGGTGATTCCAGGCAGAGCTGAAAACCCAGCCTTCACAGCCACAGCTTGGAGGAGTTAAGTATGGTCTATGGATGAAACACAAAGAGGAATACAGTGGATGCTGACTCACAGCTTACACTTGTGTAGTTCCAAGAGCAACAAGAGAAACTAAGCCCTAATAACATATTTCCTGTAAATTCTTTGCTTAGCTCTTCGCTGACATTTGCTCCTGTTACTAATTTTTTTCATTGCAGCTGAAAAAAGAAGATAAAGTTCTCTGCACTTCATATCTAATATAGGCCACTGGTCAATTTAATTGAAAACTACAGAATGGAGTAAGTAGAAAAGCTAGATCAGTGCTTCTGTATTAAGTACCATGATTCTTTGATCTTTCCAACTCCGTCCCTCTTGATATCTCCAAAAAAACCTCATTTAAATTATCATTACAGCAGCGTTAGTTCATGGAGTGTAAGTACAAGGTTGCTGCCAGTCGTGTTCTGTGATTCTGTGATATGCGCATATTCAGTCAGCGTTGCTGTTGGTCGTACCTCACGGGGTTGTACTGCCTTTTCTGTGGCTGGGTAGCAGGTAGGTAAAGATTACCACTAAAGCTTTTAGTCATCACGATGAGCAAAAACTTGTAACCACCTGTATCATTCAGAAAGTACAGCCAACTCTCTGTTCTGTACTCGCTTATCAGGTGTCATTGCTTAGTGATTAAAATCAGGAACTTTGAGGGCTGCTCTGAAAGTAATGGCTCCTATTTTATTACGTTGGCCCACGATGTCAGAGGCAGATAGTGGTGGTATGGCAGCAGAGTTTCAACCTTCCCATCAATATTACACTGCATTTTGTTTCTGTGTGACAGATGGCAGCAGAGGGGCTATCTGACAGAATGGTATCTGACATGGAAGTGTGCATGGAGCAAAGGTGAGTCACTGAATTCCTCTATTTGGAAAAACTGGCACTAATTTACATGCATTGACATTTACTGAATATTTATGAATATCAACCAGTGAATGTGAGCACAGCAAGGCAGTAGATTGTGTGTTTCAGCGGTGGTAACAGCAACATGGAAGATAAGACTCTTGCTCATCACTGGCAAAAGTTCATAGTTAAAGATGATGAAAAAACAGTGTTTTGCAACGGAGAATTTTCTCTATCCAATAGTACTATTGTGCTCTTTGCATCGGAGGTAGTTTCCGTGGAAATAAATTGGAAGCATTGCTTTTGGAGCAACCTACATAATTCCAATACATTTATGTGTGCTTTTGTGTAACTCTTCTTCCATAGTTCAGATACTTTCAAGTTTAATACTCCATGAAAATTTCTTGCCATTGTTAAAGGATACAGTGAGACCTTCGTAAGTAATCTTTGTATTTCTTTTTATTTCTAGAAAGTGAGCTCCAAAGAGCAGGAAAAACTGCACGAACATTTTCATACTATCTTAAAGCTACCAGTCAGACACCTAAAAAGAAAACAGATGTTTTTTATCCATTTATGAAAATACCAATATTCAAAGTACTATACAAACAAATAAGAGTTATTTATACAAATGAGGGAGAAATATCTGGATCCACAAATTCAGGTTGAATATAGTTGAAGAAAGCCTGAAGAGTAAAGGAGTTAGAAGCCCACAGAAAAATTGGTACCAAAAACATCTCTCCTTCTTCCTCACCTCACCCCAAAACTCCACTGCTCTCAAGGACATTGGATTTTTTATCTAATTCACCTTGTTTGCTTTCTTCCATCACTGTTGCAGCCAGGCAAACATTTCTGAAGCCAACTTTCTGATGAGACTGTCACAAGCAAGAATAACATTTAAGCTGGGTAAAGCGAAAGAATGAAGAAAGAATCTGCACCCTAAGGAAAGTTTGTTATTGCGACTTGCACACAGCTGGAGATTGCATCCCTGCAATAGCAAAAAAATTTGCCCTCACTTGAGCAGTGCAGAACAAAACCACTTCATAGAATTCTCCCCTCAGTGTTTACTTTAGTGCATTGCTGCTAGGAGGAGTATTCCTAAAGCATTTAGGGTCAGCATCCTGTACCTCCTTTCCAGCCTTTGAGGAATGCTGAATAAGTTGTTTTTATCTCCTAGACTTGTTATTGCCTCTGGGTTACAGCAGTTACTGCATAAACTAACACAGCTCAGTTGGCAACTCAGGTTCATACTTTACATGCAACACTCAGATCTAATGAGAGAGCAGAATAAATCTGCCAAAATTTTACATAAAAAAATTCCGTCTACCGTCAGAACCTCATCCTTGAAGAAATTTATGGGAGGGAGGGAAAAGCAGAATTGATCTTCAGGTCACTTCTGATGATTGTACCATCATCCAACCAATCCCTGGTGATGGAGGAGCAGCATTCTCTGCAACAAGGAGTCTGACCTAAATCTCTATGAAACTCTGTGAAATCATATAATCTCTATGCAGACTGTAGAACTACCCTCACCCCCAGAGTACTCAACCCACCAGGTCACAGTTCAGGCTGATTAGGAAAGAAGTGAGAAGAGGTCTGGAAAGAGGTGTGCTGAAATATACATGGCATTTTATCTTCAAGGCTTATACAACTCATTCCATTCAGCACCTTGCTACTTTCTTATGTACAAATTCAGGAATGTTTATTGGTGCCTATTTGTACTGCACAGTAGGCACATGCATTACCAAACCTGAAGAATTCTTTGAGTCTACTCCTACCTTATCTTTTTTTTTTAATATATTACTGTTATAACACTGAACACAAATAGATTTATTTTAAGAAAACCATAATTTCTCAGAATTTAACCCTTCTACTGCTTTCTTTGCTTTTGAGTAAAGGGATAAAAATGAATGAAATCCACTAACAAGTGTTTACTCTCACGAAAGTTCTTTGTGCCTCTGAGGTTCAAATGTACATTTGTAAACTGAGCCTCACCCAGCTGAGGAATAAAGAGCTATGAAGACATATGAGTCTTTTTTGTAGGCCTGTTAAAGCTTTTTTAATGACAAGAATATATGCTGACACTAATCTACATGAATTTGAAGTGCAGTTTTTATTGGGCTGTTGACCCTGGGTATTTGAAAGGTAAAAGTATCAAATTTTGGAAAGCTAAAAGCAAAGTTTAAGATATTTCACTTTGGGACATTCCTCTTCACTCTGATCTCCACTGCCTTTGGTCTTTAACCAGTGTTCACCTCTACCTTGTGAAAGAACATTCTGTGTATTCCTTTCCCCACTGCTCTGTATTTTTTTAATCCAAGTCTTACGCACTTTGTATCTCATAGGAGACTAAATTTACTTTGGTTTAGGCATATAGACAGAGCCATGTTTCTGGTAAGGAAGTCACATCATGGACTATCATGTTTATGCTGTTTTTGTGTTGGATGCTGGAGAATAAGAGAGTTGGCAAAGAATAAACAAGTGATGATCTATTAAATCTCCTGGGAATTTTATGAACCAGCAGAACGAGTTTATCCTAATTTAGTACCTGAAGAGATGCTTCAGAAATGCTTCTGAAACAGAGGGTAAGTTTAGCATCTCATATGGAAAAATGATTGGAGTCAATCAAAATTCGGTGCATCCAGTTGTATTCTTATCATAGGCACAGGAGGTCAGGCATAGCCATAAGACAGAGAGTGACTTTCCTAGTTCAGCCTCACTGTCTGAAAAGTACGTTGGTATTTTGAGAGCATATGCAGCTGGAAATGCACTGCACTGGCTGTAAAATAGTATGTGGGATCTGATTTAGCAGAGAACATAAATCACTTTGGACAGTATAAGTTTGTTCCACAATAATATTACAGAAAATGTGATTTTTGTTTTAAAACAGAGATTAAAGATGAGCTGAGCAATTAATAAAGGTTAAAGCTTCAAATGAGCCTGAATATCAGTGGCAAGCACTTAGGGAAATTTATTTATGGTGCAGCTGGCATTGTCTTAACTTGGGCCTTGGATACCTGCATAACTAAACCTAAGCATTTCACAGCACCAAGATCCTGACAGTTGCTGCTGTATATTTCCAGTACAGGAATGGATGGCCTTCTTCTGTATTTATATTTACCAAAAAGACATAGCTCTTGATAGAAGAGAGCATTGTATCCTTCTTTCTCTCTGCATGCTGGGAGAGAGGTGGGCAAGGGGTGGGTGATTCAAACTTTACCAACTGCCTGTGAACTGGAACTGAGGCTGGAAATGGTCAGTCAATCTTCGGATGCATCCAGGATCCAAGGACTCCAATTTCCATGATATTTACATTAGTCATCCATCTAGGCTCCATCTTTTTATTATTGGTGAGTGCTAACAGATATTAGTAGACACAATACAAAAGCACTGTGTTAATTTGTGACAACTAGTTTTTCAGTACCAAGTATCTAAGTTACAAAACTGAAAAGAATATTGTCTTTTCTGCAGAGCAGAAAAGGACTAAGAATTATTAAGCTTATTTATTTTAAAAGGCTTGTGATTGAAACTTCTCAGTGCCATATTTCAGACACTTTGATGAACAACATTCTTCTAAAATTCCTCATTGAAACATAATTGTTCACAAACATTATTACTTTTATTGCTGTTTTGTTGCATTTCTGCTATTCTGCTCGAAGTCTGGCAATGTGTCACTGGTTGGAACCCTGCAACCAGTAGGTTTGGGAACTGAAATTATTGTGATGCCGCTTCTTTGTTGTTGGAGCACATAGTCGATGTTGAAGCTCAGAAAAGTACTAGTGATAACACATGTTTTGACAGCTTGTCAATAATCCTGGCATCATGATGAAAAGGGCTATAGGAGGACTTATAACCTGTGTCAGGCAAACAAAGAGACTGACCTTACTGAGAGTGGGGAGAAAAAAAAGTCAAATTTATTGCTAAGAAGTAAACCAATGGCAGCAGATGGTTTGGCAAAAAAATATCAAAAAGATTAAAGTGAACAGATCTTCTAAAGCAGACAGCCAACAGATCACTGATGGAAGAAATTATTGGTCATTATATAATGAGTTTTTCTACCTGATCACTTTCAACACTTGCCTCATAAACTGTTGTGCACTTGGAGTGGAAAACTTTCTTGATTTTCAACAAGGATGAACTTGGAGTCTCCTGAGGCCAATGTTGTTCAGTGGTAGGCACCAGGGAGGGGACTTGAGCTTAGGCTACTGGAGGCACCAGCACGCCTAATTTTGTGCTCACACAAGTGCTTATTTGTTCCCTTTCACACAGAACAGCCTTCTGAATCACGGTCTTGTGGTCTTTTGAATCACAGCTTAATTAAGATGTCCAAGTAGCCTTAGCAGACAGCACAAGCAATACATTAGGCCCTACTATAATTCCTCAGAATATTACAGCAATTTAATTACAGTTCACCCCATTCTCCTTAAACCTGGCTAAGAATAATATTGCTTTATTAAGGAATCTACATGGAGACTTTTGTGTCTGGCTGAGGGTTTTTTTTTTTGTGGTGAACGTTGTGCGGTACTTAAGGTCTCATTTTATTTCAGCAAAGTGCTAGAAAGGCTTAGTAATTAACCAAACTGAAATCACATAAAAGGAAATTAAATAACATACAAGCAAACAGAACAAATATCTCCTGACAGCATAATTAAGGAACTATCACACAAGAAAGAGGCCATGCAAACAGTAAATGTGAACACAGGTTGTATCAAGCAAGATGTTTAAGTGGAGACAAGAAAGTACTGATGACAACATTCAGAACACTACGAACGCTTTATCTGAAATCTTGTAAAAAATGGATTGGATAAATTTGACACAAAAAATCCTCACTTTTGAGAAAGGTGCGGCAAAATGCTGCAAGGGAGATCAGAATGGTGGTACATGTCTCGTTTAAAAGTAGGTCTAAAGGCAATTCTTTGCTAATCTTAAGGAAAAAAATATCAGTGAAGCATGATTTTCTTTGGTAAATATTCTAGAAATAAATACAAAAGAGAAAGATGAAGGATTTAAGCTATAAAACAGAGCCAGCACTCTTGGAATATTAGTGCAGGGCTTTGAGTTATAGAATCATAGAATCATTAAGGATGGAAAGACCAGTAAGAACTTCTAGTTCAACCATCCACCCATCACCACAATCCCAGTAAATCTGGATGAGATGGGATATTCCACATTGTATTCTCTAGCAGAAAATAAACAACCCAAATACTTCTGATGAAATTGTTGCCTAGCAGTCACCTGAAAGCCAGGCAGGCAAACTGCCTGGACTACTCCAGTGTTCCTGGACAGTGAACCAGGTTGCATACAGACAGCATCACAAGCAATTCCTCTTTGCATCATTTTTCTTCCAGATCCAAGAGCTGGCATAGGAAGAATACAAATATTTTACATTTTAACTCCCAGACTAATCAAGCCCATTTTCTGTAAAAATGTTTAAATTTTTGTAAGCAGATTTATTTTAAAGCACATCATTCAAGTTCAGTGTCTTACTGCTTCAGAAGTCCATTAAGAAGTTTTGTCAGCAATTTACTGTGGAAGTGGCAGAATAGAAAATCTACTTGCCTTTTATGATGATAGGGCTGAAATTAGTCATCTTAATTTATACAGAAAAGCTTTCTAAAACCGACAACTACTATTATGGACAGCCTCTGCAATACACAAGTTAGCACTCATTGGTCTTGAAATACCCTACTGTGTGCAGAAACCTGCTGCTTACAATGGACTAAAATGATAGGAGATTTCAGATCCTCCAACTGAATTGTGCTCAGATAATTCTACTGAAGGAGAAATCATAGAGCAGCGTCTAGCTAAATAATCAGAATAATATTGTTATATTATCTACGGTGGTTGTCACTCACTACAAAACACATAGCATCAATGTGAGAAGTAAGGTTAGACAAAAACTATGAAAACGCTCCATAAATTTGTACAAATAAAAGGAAAAAACATTGTCAGGCTTCTGGCCAAAGCATGTCCTCTTCATTATATATCATGCTGAAGTATCTCCAAGTCTAACAGTAGAAATACTTGTGAACCTGAAATCTCCGTGAAGCTAAGCACAGACCATTATCTGTCTGAGTATCTAAGCTGAAAATTTTATACTGATTACCTATCTTCACTCTTGAACAGAATAAAATTATTTGTCCAAGGAGTTCTAAGGAAATGGGAAAAAAGGTTCCCTCTGATTATTGTCCACTTTGTTCTGTAAGAGACACCAGCCCAAGGGTGTTTTACAAGCAGAGATGAAGGGCCGTGTTACTCCAACGTTGTTGTGAACCCACCATGAGAAGTTGAAAGCTCCCTTCTTTTCCTCCATGGTGCAAGACCATAGTGATACATACATCACTGTACTGTGGCAGATCAATGCCTAATTGAACACATGTAGATAATAGAAATAGCCTATTTAATGAAACAGTTTCTTTCGTTTCTTTGTGCGAGCCAAAGAACACAGATGAATTGGATTAGGTGCCCTCCGTTGGCATGACTGTTGTATCTGATATATCCTATTCTGTGGCCCAGGGGTCCCTTCCAAAAAAGCCTGTATAATCTCAGCCACCCAGCAGGTAGATTTGGATGCTGTGCTGCCCTTGGCAACAGGAGATTGACACGCTGTGCTACAGATGTCCTTCTGGTGCCATCACAGACCTGAACATAAATACCAAGAAGCACGGAATATTTTAACTGCTCTCTGAAGAAAGAGTAAATATGGTTTACTTTTGAAGGAAATGTTTGCAATCCAGTGAAACACTGCTGAGTGGCTTGTAGCCCTGATTAGAGCAACAGCAAGGAATCCAAAGGATTCTTGCCTGAGCTCACCAAAGGCTGCTGAGTGCTTAGCAGCTCTTATGCCTACATCAACAGGACAGTGAGTGTACAGGGGTATTTGCTGTCATCAATGTTTATATGAGTCTTTTTGATTTGCATCCATATATTTCATAATTTTTAAAAGTACATTCTTTGAAAGAACTTATAAACTTATTTATGAATTTTTAATGTTAAAAATTGGCCTTGCAAATCCATAGAAATATATTCAGAAATAGTATCAGAGTTCATGAGCCTGGGAGGGAAGTACAAACCTTGCACGTGAATCTTTAAAAAGAAGACAACAACAAAAGTAAAGTGATTTAAGTATACCTCAGAATTTCCTAAGAAAATGTTAGAAATAATGTTCTGGAATGGAAATCATTTATGCTTATGCATAATCTTTGATCTTGCCTGTGCAGGAACTTTCTGGAAAATAGAAATGCAGCAAACCTTGCAATTGAACAAATATTTAAGATTGATGGCATATTTCAGATGAAGAGGGAATCAATAGTGTAATCATTCTATCATTCTTGGCTGAATTCCTTCCCTACCTGTAATAACACTGATCCACAAAATGTGCCAAGCAGTAGAACTGACTGCCAGCAGGAGAACATACATTCAGGTTCTAGGAGTGTTGTTCACCTGAATTTTGGTTCCTTAACCTGGAACCTGTAAGTGTAAGGCAGTGTAATGCAGATCAGCCTTACACTGAGACTTCAATGCACAGATTTCCTGCATTAGCTGGAAAAAAATGAAATTTCCTTAGCTTTATCCATTGCTGAAACTTTCAGTGTCATTACAGCTGCAAAAACAAAACTTACAGATGTGGATCTTAAGGTCTATGGGAAAAATCAAAGAAGAGATGATAATAAATTCCTTCCCTACGGATTGTTTGCAAAAAATTAATTAAAAAAATAAGGCTTTGTAAAGTCTTTGATAATGCTCATTTACCCAGTCTTTCCACAGTTAGCAAAATTATTCCAATGGAAGACTGCACATAAGGAAACAAATATGTCCTGCAATTTAGAATTTGATCCCCAGAGTCTAAAAAGAAAAACTTTGTCTATTAAAGGAAAAACGAGAATTTCTAATCCAGCTCTTTCCTTTGTCTGTTGTGTCCCATAATCACTGGGCTATCAATGCTACAAATCACTGCAACTCCTACTTTTCTCTTACTGAAGTTTAAATATTTTAATATAAGATATTGTTATGCATGAAAATAAAAATACTCTAATATTATAAATAAAGGTCATGTTGATAAACATTATAGTAAAATAGAAGTATAATAAAATAGAAGTATTATAAAACATAAACCATCTTATTTTACTGCATTTGTGTTGGCACCTTCATGCTCAAGGAGATACAAGAGCATTTGTGGCACACGAAGCTCATAGCTGGCAGGAAAAGGTGACAGGAAACTTTGGCACTGAAAGACAGAGTGGCACAGATAGCTGGGTTGCAAAGAGAAAAGAAAAGACAGTTTTCTTCATTCCTATTCCAGTATCTCTCAGAAGTGAATCTTTAAGTCTCTGCCTCCTCCACTAGAGGAAGGGACACCCCTGGAAGCAGCAATTGGATCAGAATTTAAAAAAAAAAAAAATCATAGCTACTTTTCTGGAGAAAAATGTTTTGGCCATCTGCTGTTTAAGCGTAAAACATAACAATAAAATACTTTTTTTTCTTTTCTGCTACAATTGTAATTGTAATAATCGTTTGGAGAAATACAGATCTCCAACAGAAGCCTTATAATATTGCTTGCTTATTTGTTCTCCATAACCTAGAAGTGTAACATCTGCAGCTGCTCTTATGCCTAACTACGAGATGCTGGAAGTAAGATTTTACAATATGTCCTCTTTCTGCAAGGAGCAAGTTAGTTCTGTAATGCATGGATGGAAAAACTGGTAAACTGCTGTTATGTTACAGTGATTAACTTTAGTTCTGTAGAAGCAGTAATCAAGAATGACCTCTCATGTTTTGTAGTGTTCTTGTTTTTTTGTTTTGTTTTGTTTTTGTGTATTAACAATAAGGTGTTAGAGTCAGCAGACAACAGAGATTCAAAGGTGTTTATCACCCATTTCAAACATCAGTGAATTCACATGAAGATCTGGCTAGCACAGGTGTATTGAAAGTGGACTGACTAACACTAGTAAGCTAGGCAGGTGATTTAATTAGCCGGGAAGAACTCTGTTTCAAAGTGTCTCATTAATTTGTTGCGAGCAGCTATCTCTAAAATCCATCAATGCTACAAAAGAGTTTATCCAAACGTGACACATGCAGAGTCTGGGACAGCCACAACTAGAAAACTTTTCAGTAACTCAATTGCAGCTGGGAAATGCTTTTAGTTAGCCTTTGACTGTCTGATGTGTTCAGCACCTTTTAGAAATCAGCAATTCAGTGAAGAGCAGAAGGCTAGCAGCTCCTGAGGGGCCCTTCTGGGCAGAGGTGTAGGAACGAACGTGAGATGCACTGGAGGAGACACAAAAGAGCTTCTACATCTGTAGTCATTCATGCAGAGAAATTCATCACAGTGATGCCCGAAAGACCCTGCTGCAAGGTGCTGACAGGAAGGGAAGAGAGACTTTTCCTCATAGTTTGAGATTTCCCAAAGTGACCAAAGAACATCCAGCAGCCCCTTTCCTCAGACCTGATCTGTACACCATGCACCAAAAAGAATTTGTCAGTCTGTGCCTTAGCTTCATCAGGCAGACAGGTATGAAGATGATGGGGTCACCAAGCTGACAGCCCATGAAGTATCGTTCTGTGTTTTTCCTTCCCTTCTAAGTTATTGTAATAGCCAGAAACTACTTCTGTTTTTTTTCCATGGAGGGAGAATTTAAGGACCAATAAAAAGAGAAAAGCTCCATGGGCTGCTTTAAGTAAACTAAGCTTCTGGAAGGAAAATAAACATATTTTGACCAGACAAAAACAGGTTTAATGGATGAAGGAATTTATAGTTTAAGGCTATGCCAAAATTGTTATGCAGGTAGTGTGCCTGCAGCTGTGTGACACAGAGCTCTCCTCCAACCCATGGACCAGCTCTCCTGTTTTTTGTCACTTCTGCAGAACTATCATTATATACTACCAATCTCTTCTGTAGCTAGTAGGTGTTAATCTACCAGCTTACCCCTGAAATCCCATACTCAGAATTTGCCTAGCCTGGAAAATTTCCTTTAACCACTAAAATCTACCAAGTGCCAAATCTCAGATTGGATATTAGGAAAAATTTCCTCTCAGAAAGTGTAGTGAGGTATTGGCACAGGCTGCCCAAGGAACACCTGGAAGTGTTCAAGAAAAGGGTAGATCTGTCACTAAGGGACACTGGTTAGTGGGTGCACTGGGGATATGACAATGCTTTGGAGTACACAATCCTAGTGGTCTTTTCCAGCTTTGATTCTATGGTTCTATGACCTCCAACAGATACTATGAGGATGCTGTGTTTGGATACCAAGGTACCTGCCACTTCATAAGGACTTATAATTGCAAAGGCAGAAATGCTTCTAGCTGATTTAAGGAATGTTTCATCACTCCACTCTGACCTAGACCATTGACCAGATAGAGAAACTCCAGAACAGGTTTTCCCAGCCACAGACACTTTAAAGAACATCCAAAGCATTTTCCTGCCATCACCATAAAGACCACCCATAACCAAGGGGTCTCCTCATCATTAGGAGTATTAAAACATGAAATGAACACACTCTCTCCTGTGACAAATGCTATTACAGAACAAGGTGATACAGCAGTAGCAGACAGTGCCTATGAGAACAATTGTGGAACCCACTACAGACCAGCACAGAAACACAACACAGATGATTGATCCCATAGCAAAGAGGAGGGGGGAGGTGCCAGCACTGCTAACAGGGCCCTGGAGTGGGGCAGGTGCTTCTTTTCAGAAGTAATTAAACAGGATGTTCTAAAGTACATCAGCTACAGATAAACATGCCTCCAGCATTTATGCATTTTGTCACAGAACTCCCTCCTCTGTTGCCTCGGGCTGTTACATATGCAGCTTAATAGAATGATTTGGCTCTCATCTTTACAGAGGTGCATATAATAGAATTTAGCACAGAGGCAGATGTGCCATGCTATATAGTCACCATTTAATCTGACAGGTTAATCGAGCTAAAACCATCCACTCCCCCGCCACACACATATGCAGGAGAGACTATGCTGATGTTAATCTTTGCTAACAGAGCTACAGCATGTGTAACTTAAACAAATTCACAGCACCGAAGCTAGATATATCTTAGTTACTTCTCCATCTGCTTATGTTTTGAGAAAAGGTGGATGGTGCTATGAAAAATCCCCAAGTTGAAATCATACTGACAGTTCCTAACAATTGGCACATCCTCTGCTCTGCAGTAATTGTGCATTTGGGCAGAACCACAGACCAGCTCAAAGGGTCTGTGCCACTCATCACACTGATAAATATTTTTTCCTCTTTGACCTACAGTAATAATCTACTCCAAGTCCTAGGAACGAAGAACACTCAGATGAAAAAAAATAAGCCAGGGAATTGATAAGATCTAATGAACCAAGAAAGTGTCTGTCACCTTCTGGAATAGTCTGTGAAATCCAACACACAGGTTAAGCTCTCAGGGTTGTGTAACTATTGGAAAAGCAGTGAGGTCCTCAAAGCTGGCTTGCTTTCACTCACAATGGCTTCAGCAGCTTTGGATGTCCAGCACTGCCCTAGGCTGGAGAATAGATATGCTTACAAGATGGGATGAACTGTACAAAATAATGTTTGTAGCCAGTTTTGTTTGTTCTTTTTTTTTTTTTTTTTTTCCCCTCTCTCTCCAGTAACAATACAAGGAAAATAAAATTTTGCCTAGTTATCAATGTCAGAATTCATGTCAGTAGGAATAGACCATATTTTAAATACAAGGATAAAATGTACTTGACTTTTGAAAACATTTTATGGAGGAAAAAGAAAGCAACCAAACAAAACTAGCCAGAAAGCAGGAAGTATGTTACAGTTCAGAGCCACATGAGCAAGTATCTATGGCTGATGTGAAGCAGTGACAGATGCAGCATAATCCTTGCCTCAGGACTGCAAGGACATTTAGGTGAGGGACATCCTCTCTGCCGAGACCCTGTAGGCAGAGAGCTGCCATGGATGGCACTTATCCCTCTGATGTCACAGAATGATAGAATTGTTTGAGTTGGAAGGGCCATCTAATCCAACTCCCCTGCAATGAACAGGGACACCTACAACCAGATCAGAGTGCTCAGAGCCCCGTCCAGCCTGACCTTGAATGTCTCCAAGGATGGGGCACCCACCACCTCTCCGGGCAACTTGCTCCAGGCCTCCATTTCTCCACCTCTTTGAGAGGTTGAGAGTTCTGCACTCCATCACTGGAGTTCTGAGGATCCTTCCAACTGATTTTCTATCCCTCTTTTCCATTCCCACAGCAGCACCCTATTTCTATTTTATGGGAGAAATGGGAAGAAAACAGAAAGAAATTACACTTTATGAGTTTTTCCAAACCTCCTAAAATTACTGATGTCTGATGACTCGCTTCACATAAAATTGTTTTTAAGCATACTGTTTAGTCCTTAAGTGCTTGTGATAGGTGGCATTTAAACTGCAACAAAAGCAGAGGAGTACTTAAACCAGAGATCAAACAAGAAGTTACAGAAAACAGTTTCAGCTATAGAAGATTACTTAGAAGAGATGTACAGGTGCATGGGTAGGGGTACAGCCACATTCACTTAGGCATATAGATGCACATGATAAACACATCCATAGCCTGCTCAGTCAAGCAAACAACCTGCAGTGAATTGTGTTCTGGTAGGAAGTCTCTAGAACTGTCTGTAAACTGGAGACCTGTAGACAACCCAAAGCACAGCAGATTCTGATGGGAAGGAGGGATGGGGCTCACACCTGGGTTTAGATGACACTTCTGACACTGACCACAAGGGAAGCTGCAGCCATCAGACCTTTCTGGTCTGTATTTCTCAGGACCAGACTATGAAATGCTTCTTCAGTATTCTGCAATCAGCACTGTATGTTTCAGATCACTGCAATAAATGTTCCACTCATTATGTGGTGCTTCCCAATACTCCGACTTTCCTCATTGATTCCCAATGAAGGACCTTGTGTGCTGCATTTTGAACACAGGCCATATGAGGAGAGGCTGAAGGAGCTGGGAATGTTCAGCCTGGAGAAGAGGAGGCTCAGGGGAGACCTCATTGTTCTCTATAACTTCCTGAAGTGAGGTTGTAGTGAGCTGGGGGTCGGCCTCTTCTCTCGTGTCATTAGTGATAGGACCAGGGGGAATGGCTTCAAGCTACGGCAGGGGAGATTCGGGCTGGACATGAGGAAGTATTACTTTTCAGAAAGGGTGGTCAGGCACTGGAATGGACTGCCCAGGGAGGTGGTGGAGTCACCGAGCCTGGGGGTGTTCAAGGAAAGGCTGGATGTTGTGTTGAGGGACATGGTTTAGTGGGAGCTATTGGGAATGGGTGAACGGTTGGACTGGGTGATCTTTTAGGTCTTTTCCAACCTTGGTGATTCTATGATTCTATGATTCTATGATTTTATACCTTATTAAAACAATGCACCCTGACAAAATAGGAGCCTGGTAGCACTTTTACATTCAGTTTTGCAGTAAATGAGATTCAGGGAAAGGCACAGCCAAAAGTCCTGAGAGCCACCTGGCTCTAATCCCTGCTCCCAGACTGCTCATTGTGAGAGTGTCCCTCAGTATACAAACACCCCAAGTGGCAGCTGTCAGCCCTGTCTCTTCATATCACACCAACGTATATGTACGCATCTGTACATTTTCATGGTTCTCACAAGATCTCTAGAACCACACAGTTATTACTGGTCAGAAATGGATGTGCAAATGGTGTATCTCAGAAAAAGGCAAGGATAGTTGTTGTTAACTGTGTTGGTTCACTGAAAAAACACTTCCCAGCTAGGAGCCTCAAAGAATCTTAAGGGTTAGGTGCGGATATAACATTTAATTTCAAGAAGAGGATGGAGCTACTTTGAAAATCTCAGCCTTAATCTTTGAAGTAAGAATACTCCTGTGAAAAATCAAGGAGGGTGTTGCTGTTGAGTAAAGGATCTATTTTACCCCAGCATTTTTTTTTTCATAATAGAATTATCTTGTAATGTCAGTAATTAACAATAAAGAGACAGTAATTAAACTTGTATTTACAGAAAACAGAAGTGCAAAAATGATGACAGTGGGAACAGTGCTGACAACTGACCATTCTCACTTCGAAAAAAGGTACAGCAAACTTTGCACTCACTCCAGTTTTAATATCTAATTGTAGATTTCTACTCATCCTACAAATTGTAAGGAGAAGATCTGCATCTAAATGGAAAATCTAAGCAACTATGCTTCTTGATGCTTTCCATAGGAAACAGTTCAGTTTAGTTCATGAAAATGTGAGGACTTCCTGTCTTTGCTTTCTGTGTGGGTAAGACTTTCAGAGGACTGTCTTTACTGAGGCAAGAGAATCATTTTGTCATTTTGGCCAAAGCTGCGCCAGGGAGGTTCAGCTTGAATATTAGGAAGAATTTCTTCTCAGAAGTGGTGAGGCATTGGAGCAGGGGGTGGTGGAGTCACCACATCTGGAAGTTTTCAAGAAACAAGTAGATAAGGCACTGAGGTACGTTGTTTAATGGGCATGGTGGGGGTGGGTTGATCGTTGGACTAAATTCATTAGTGTGCCCTTTTCCAACCTTAACGATTCCATGGTGCTATGGTTTTGTAGAGGACCCCAGAAATATATGGAGGCACCCTGTTTATAGAGGTACCAAGGACAGTCTCCTGATACCCTTCATCTTGTGAATGGAACAGTGCAGTTTTCAGTGGGAAGTCACACTGTCTCACCTGACCCAAGTGAGTCACTGCAGTGCGCAGCAGGTTGAGGTGGGCTATAGGAGAAGAAAGGCAGCTGTGCCATTCTCATAACGCTCCCATCACTTCAGAGTGATGACATGTAGGGAAAATGCTGAAGGTTTCCTCAGTGGTGCAACAAGAATGCATGGCACATTGGTGCCAGGGAGGTATATGGAATTTTCTGTACCACCAGCTCCTCTCCTCCCATTACATGCACGACCCCACATGGCACAGAAGGCAGACTGCTATTCAACTTTCACAAGCTACAGCAAGGAGGAAGCAAGTGACTCATAGCATGTATTAGTTGGCTTGTCCTGAAGAATCATCGCCAGACAAATGTGTGATAGTTGTCTCTGTGTGCCTGGGATGGCCCTAGTTGACTGGCTGCCAGCAATCTCTTCTTTCTCAGACATTACCAGGCAGGCACAACTGAAGAGATATTTGTTGTATTTGATATTGCAGGACAAGTAGCATGCAGATCTTCCCTAGTAGCAGGACCATAGGAGCAGCAGAGAAGGAGAGGATGCAAAGCTATGTGTGTCTCCGAAGTAGCAGCAGTTACCCTATAAAAAGCTCACAGAAACAAGCAGAATAATTTTTTTATGTCTGGACCGGGTCAAAGAACCACAGAGGAGCATGTGGCATGGAGCAAAGTGAGTGAAGTAGTCCACAGAATGAGGCCTTACTGCAGATCACCATCTTCAAGAGCTGGAGAGAGCTGAGTTGTGTCCCTGTAGATGACCCCTGCTGAAGCCTTCCTTCTTCTGCCCAGCAAGGAGCACAGTCCTGCTGCCTGCAGTAGGAGGTATCTATTTAAAGTCAGATGTATCACACTGAGATCCCTAGTAAGCAAACCATGGACCTGATAAGCTTTGTATTACCTTTGTAAAACTTGAATCAGGCCCTAGGAGTGTTTTCTTACAATAGTGTATATAAGATCAATAATGTGGTGTACAATTCATAGGCCTGGAGGTAAATTCTGTGTTTGCAAGGAAGAATAAATGAAATAAATATTTTTGGATATAAATATTTTATGAAAGAAATAAAAATAAAATATAAATTCAGAGTTTGTATCTCACAAGACTAATGTGTCTTAGCATTTATGCTGGAATGAATTTCCTACATTTCATTTCTCTTGCCTATGAGCGACATGATTAATTTAAATAGACAAATAAGGAACCAAATGGTAAATCACAATTCCTTTGAAGTTTACAGCTAAGTCTGCTGAATCAGTATTAAGCTGCTCCTGCATTTCAATTAACTCTTTGAGAAGCCTGCTGCTTCCTGGAGACCCTCTGTAATTACTGATGTGAATGAGTGAAATTCCAGAGGTGATGGAGACCTTTTAGTTAATTGATTTTGAGGCTCCAGCTAGATAGGCCATGTTAAAAAAAAAAAGAAGAAAAAAAAAAAGAGAGAGAGAATTCACTGAAAGTGTTGATAAGTAGCTTAATCTTCAAGGCTTTCTGGTTTCATTTTTAAAAAGAAGGCAATGAATAAGGATGTTTGTTCTCCAGGTTCTTTTGAGGAGAGGCTTCTGCAGTTGAAACAAATGTGTTAGTAACTAAAAATAATATCAGTGACCTCAGCAGTCTCCTCTAGATGTAATTATAAAACTGCACTGATCTGAGTCCTTTCACTTGTGGATTCTTAATTATAGGAAGGCTGCATCTTCCTTATTCTGCAAATGCTCTAAAGAAACAAAGCCATTTGCAACCTTTTTTTCTATACTGAACTAAGTTCATTTTTAAAAGTGGAGAGACCAAAATTTGGGAGAAAACTTACAGCCACGAATGGTCTTGCTGATGGAGTAAAAAAGCATACTCTGTGGTGTAGTAAGAGCATTTGTCTGCTTTTATGAAATCAAGTACAGATGAGAGCAAGGTTCATGTACCTTCAGGGCATCCAAGTTGTATTGTTTCTATGTATGCTCGCAGTGTACTGCAGAAATCAGTGCTATATGACAGAAAAGACTGCTACTGTTTTTAGAGCACCTTCTCGCTTATTTCCATACTCTCCTCAAGCAAAGGATGATAGAATTTCGGTAGACCTCAAAGTAAAAGTCTTCACAATTTCCTTGGAATGTAGAAAAGCAGAATTTTTGAAACTTTCTTACTGAATTCCCAAACCTGCTATACACATTGAATCTTGTAATATGTGAGGGGTTGGAACTTTAAAAAATCAGTAATTTCAAATAAGAAGCATCATTGGGAATATTATTCAAGCTTAGATAAAATTAGAACAGATCAGTTCTGCACTTTGATGTACTGCTGATGGAAAACAGCTTATTCTGGATGTTATCTCCAAGCAAGTGGAAGAGAAGAAGGTTATCAGGCAGTTAGGTTACCTGACTTATCAGGCAGTTAGGTTACCTGACTGATAGATAACCAGTTAGTTTCAAAGGGGAAATCATGCTAGACCAATTTGGTAGCCTTCTATGATTTTCTGGGTTTATAGACAGAGGTCGGTGGATGTTGTGTACCTTCACAGCAAGGTTACTGACAATGCCTCCAATTACATCCTTGTAGATAAGCTTAGGAATGTGGGATAGATGAGTGAACAGTGAAGTGCTCTGAAAACTGGACTGACTTGCAGAACTCAGAGGGTTGCTATCAGTGGCACAGAGTTTGGTTGGAGACCTGTAGCTAGTGGCGTTCCCCATTTGTCAATATTGGATCTGGTCTTGTTCAACATCTTCATCAGTGACCTGAGTGAAGAGATAGAGTCCACTCTCAGTAACTCTGCTAATGGTACAAAGTTGGGAGGAGTGGCTGACATACCAGAAGGCTGTGCTTCCATTCATTCAACCAGACTAGGACAGACTGGAGAGTTGGGTGGAGAGGTTCAACAAGAGCAAATGTAATTTTGCACTTAGGGAAGAATAACTGCATGCATCAGTACAGGTTAGAGGATGACACGCTGGAGAGACGTTCTGCAGAGAAGGACGTGGGTGTTCTGGTGGACAACATGTTGGCCATGAGACAGCATTGTGCTCTTGTGCCCTTGTGGCCAAGAAGGCCAGTGGTATCCTGGAAAGGATTGAAACATGCATGTCCAGCAGATCAAGGGAGGTGTTCATCCCCCCTCTGCTTTGCCCTGGTGAGGCCCTATCTGGAGTACCGTGCCCTGTTCTGGGCTCCTTGGTTCAAAAAACACAAGGATCTCCTAGAAAGAGTCCAGTGGAGGTTAATAGTGATCAATAAATGGCCTGGAGCATCCCCTGTACAAGGGAAGGCTGAGAGACCTGGGACTGTTCAGTCAGAAGAGAAGGCTGAGGGGAATCTCATAACTGTTTATATATACCTAAAGTATAAGAGACAGGTTGATGGAGGCAGACTCTTTTTGGTGATGTGTAGCAATAGTGCAAGGGGCAGCACACAGAAACTGGAAGACAGAAAATTCCATATTAACACAAGAAAGAACTTACTGTCAGTGACAGAGATTGGAACAGGATGCCCATAGAGGTTATGGAGTCTCCTCTGGAGATTTTCAAGACCTCTTTGGATGTCTACACAAGCAACTTACTGCAGGGAATTTCTTTTAGCAGGGGGGTTGGATTCCGTGGTTTCTAGACGTTCTTTCCAACCCTACAAGTCTGTGATTCTTTGATTCTGTGATCTTATCAATGCTTATAAATATATAATGGGCAGGAGTCAAGTGGATGAGACCAAGTTCTTTTTAATACTGCAGAACAAGAGGCAATGAGCACAAACTGGAAAGTGGGAAGTTGCATAAAAACATGAGGAAAGCTTCTTTACCTTGACAGTTACAGAGCACTGGAACAAGCTGTCCAGAAAAGCTGTGGAAACTCCTTCTCCATTACCCATGAGATTAATCAGTTTTCAGCTTCTGCTGGATAGTTCAGGCTGCTTTTGCCAGATTATTTTGAGAACAGGATCCTGCTTTCATCTTCATTTGCTTTCACGAACAACCCCTTCTTGAGTGGGTTTAGCTTCTTTAGCTATTTCTTACTTTTCCCCTCCTTGCCTTCTTTGGAGTGGCATTTTGTTTTGTTTTGAAAAAGAAAACCATGTATGATGAAACTGGAATATAAGAATTCACATATCCTGTTTTGGTCAAGCAATGCCTTTATGAAAAGGTTTTATCAACAAATTTTCTCCAAGAGTTCTAGTAAAAAGCATAGAATTTTTTATGGTCTCTTGCTTTGTCAGTCAGGCAATACTAATTTGCTTCTTAAAGTTATAAGCTGAAACTATTAATGATGTGCTGAAAAAGAGAAAATTTGGGGTATTTTCTATGAGTGAGCTACAGTTTGATTTATTTTGTAATTCACTATAGTGAACTCGTTATCTTAGTCTTAAATGAATTAAAGTGACTAAAATTTTGATCAGAGCTGTTTATCAGATTCAGTGATAAATAATGATATTAAACTTAATATTCCAGCATCACTTGCTTTTCACAGAGAAATTCATAACAGCAATATGACATGGCTATTTAATAACATTGTGCTAAATCTATAAACAGTGTATTTATAAAGCTGATGTACAATTAAGAAAGCATAAAAAATATAATGTAACAAAGGATCTGAGCCAGACTCAATAAATAAGTAGTTTTGATTCTTCATAGTATGAAAAAGAAAAGAAGAAAAAAAAAAAAAAAGAGGAAAACCAACACATTATCTCTCAGAAACAAACAAACAAAAATACAGTTGTTGTTTTGATGGAATGAAAAAATGAATAACAAGTGTTTACTTCTTTCTCATTGTATCTTTTCTCTCCTCTGACTATTTCCCGTTCTAGGGAAGGAATGGGTAGGGTATAGAGAAGAGAGACGAGAATAAAAAGGAAAGAAAATCTTGAAAGACTTCCCAGAAGATACTCTTTCCAAACCTAAAGTTTGCTAATTACTTCGAAGAATTTTTTTTTTGAAGTGTGTTCTGAGCCCATAAATGAAAAACACCTTCTACATTTTATGTGCAAGTTTTTATTTCAACGTTCTGATGTGTTCCAGCTTCTTAACTGGAAATGGTACTAGCTTGATTTCAGTTAACCACTGGCCCATTAAGTAACTCATACCAAGGTCAGATTCTTTCTCACATCAAATAATTTGTTAAATAACTGGGAAAAGTTCAGACGATGTGAGGTTTATTATCCTCATACTGATCATTTAGATCCTTTACCAGGAAGAAGAGAGCACTGGGAAATATGAAGATCATCTTTCAGTTCCATACCATTCCACCCACTTATCCCTCCTGGGTTTGCAGAGCATGGTGTGATGTAGCTACGTGTTTCAAACTGTGTGGTTCAGGATATGATTTTTATAGAAAACTTTTGCTACACACCTAGAAACACTCTAAGGGTCTGGTTCAAACCAGACAACATGCCCTCAAAAGGAAATACCAATTCCAGGCAGAAAATTTTCCTTTGACTCTTTTAGAGACAATTATTGCTTAGAAATGCCTAAAATACTGTGTCAACACTTTACATGTGTCTGTATTAGCAAGGTCTGGTCCACTGACCTTGATAATGTCTGTGAGCAGAAGCATCTGCCTGGCCACGACAGCTTTTTATAAGTTGTGAACCTGAGTGCTGCACAAGATGGTATTAAGGATGTGTGAGAGATGAGCACCTTTGTTCCTTCCCCAGGATAAGTGCTACCACAGTGCCCATAGGCCCAGCATGCTTCATTTCCACAGGGTCAGGTGAAGGCCCACAGAGCCTTTGCTGCTCTGTAGCAGTACCACACTTCAGGACGCAAGATGACTGAGGCTCTGGGAAACTTTGGTCGAGGAGACTGATCAAAAAACATAACAACCTGTATGCTGTATATGATCCCTAACCTCTCCAAAATCTCATCAATGCATTTTAAAGAGTGTGGAGTGGTTTGAATTTATGACAAATTGATTTCTTTGATCCATGCCAACATAAGTTCAGCCTCAAATTACACATTTGGGTTTCCATGACAATGTCTTTTCAGCAGTACTAGCTGTAGTCATTATTTTCTACTGACTGTTGTTTGGTTGTTTGTAACTAGAAAACAGTTTCAGTCTGGAATACAAAGCCTTCCTACTCTTCATTTCATCACTCTCATTCCCAAAGCTCACTTCGCTGCCTATTGTGTTTGGTGGCTCTGTACACCAAACCCATCAAGACATTCAGATAGGAACATGAATGTACAAATTGACCTTCTTTTACCCAGTACCTCAGAGCTGTTGTTGTTATGTTAAAGACCTGTTGGTTGATAAAAAACTTATTAAGTTGAAGATTTCCAAATGAAACAAGACTGACAGTGCTCAGGCCTCATTCTCCAATTTCTTTTGATTTCTGCGCTCTTTTGCTCAGCCTTGGTGACTAGTGTGAATCTGCGCTCAACTAATTTCAGGTGTACAGAACTGAAATGGCTCAACCTTATGCCAAGGATCATCTGCTGCTAGAAGTGACTTCGCCTCAGCCAGGGACAATTCTGCTGAAACAGGACTGTAGTCTCAGAAATGACTGAAAAAGATGTGTCTTCTAATTTTTTTTCCTCTTTCTTTACACATTTGTCTTTGAAAATGGACACAAAGTATAAAGTTTTCCTACTGACAATCAGAAGAAAAAACTGTGAAAATCAAAATTCTTGAAAAAGGAAAACTGGTCATTTGACCATTTTCACTCTTTTTGATCAGCTCTACCTACAGTTCAGCAAATAGTGGGTGGTAGATGTGATAAAAATGACCTGAGTGAAGTTCACATTTATCTGTTCATGTATTTCAGCGCTATTTAAGTAGATTATCCAACTTAGATAAACTATAGAGGCTTGTGGCATAACTTAGGTATGATGAAAGAGCAGGTTTATGAGAATTAGTATATCAAGAGATTAAAAGGGCTGGAGCTCAGAAATGTAACATTCCAAAGAGCATAGCAAAAGAGAAAATAGAAAAAAAAAAAAAATCTATTCACACAGATGGCAATGGGTCACATATTAAAACTTCAAAAGAGCTGGTCACTAGGGAAATTAAGAGAAACATTTCAGAAAGCATATGATTAAGATGTGGATAGAAGCACTGCAGTCAGCAATGGAAGCTGTACTCCTGCTTCTCATTTGACTTATATCAGCCTCATTCCAACAGCACAAGGTCACCACCACACAAAAAATGAAAATTTGACTTCAATTGACTCCTCTTATTCTGAAATAATAAGAAACGAAGGAGCCTGGATCTCTCATTTGTATTGCCTTAGCCAAATTCTCAATGCTGCTTTTAGAAATATGTATTTCAATAGCCTTTGGCAGTTTTTTCTCCACACAAATGAGACATTTCAATCTACTGTGGTGGCTGCAGGTTCTGCCCCCATGCACCTCCTCCAGTTGATCTCATGGGCAACTGAGGGGAATAGACACAGTCTACACATGCAGTGACAAACAAAAGCTGTAGAAAATGTCTGGAGGGGAATTCTTCAACCAGAAGAATCCTCAGCAAGCTCATGGTAACATACAGAAAAGGCCACAATTCTGCCCTTGCAGGATGCCATTTATCCCAAAAAGGACAAGAGCAATGGCAGCATTGTTTCCGTGGGATTCTTTTGTTCTGTTTTGTTTTGTTCAGTCTCTCTCTACCTTTTGAAAGCTTTCAACTGTACTTTTAAAAAAATTCTTCTGTCTTTAAAGCAGAATCCCTCACATCAGAGCCAGTCACTCCTGTGATACAATCAAGCACTGGTGTCATACTCATGCTATCCCCCATCCACTCAGCACCGATGAGGCCGCACCTCAAGTGCCTGTTTTGATCACTTCACTGCAGGAAAGACATTGAGGCCCTGGAGCACATCCAGAGAAGGGACGAAGCTGTGAATGTTTTGACGAGGACTGGCTGAGGGAACTGGGATTTCTCAGTCTGGAGAAGAGGATGCTCAGGGGACACTTTATCACTCTCTACAACTGTCTGAAAGGAGGTCATGGTGAGGCGGAGGTCAGCCTCTGCTCCCATGTAACACTGATAAGACAACAGGAAATTGCATCAATTTATGCCTGCGGAGGTTCAGGATACTAGGAGAAAATTATTCTCAGAAAGACTGGTAATGCATTGGAACAGGCTGCCCAGGAAGGTGATGGAGTCACCTTCGTGGTGACTCGAAGAATTGTGTGGGTGTGGTACTGAGGGACATGAGTTAGTGGGCATGGTGGGGATGGGTGGATAGTTGGATGAGATGATCTTAGTGGTCTTTTCCAATCTTATTGATTCTATGATTCCCTAAGGAGCAGCATCCTAATTCTTAAGTACACCAACAAGAGGAGGCACCTGAAAATAAACTCCATGTTTTTTCTCTAAAGTAAAAGAGAAGGCACTATTCTTTGGTGCTCTGAATTTCTTAGGATGAGTTGCTTAAGATGCTGCTGAAGTTTGGGCATCTGTTCATCTTCTTTTCTTCTCCTTTCCCCCCCCCCCTCCTCCCTCACTCTCCCACCCTGCAGCCAAGTCACTGATGCTAGTTTTTGAAGTCCCCCTGCCAGAAGCTTACCCATCTGTTCAGCAATGTCTCCTTGTAATGATGTTGGCACTCTTTTTCTTACTTTTTTTTTTTTTTTTTTAATGATGTTCATCAGAAATGTGCAATGTTTGAATCACAGCCCACTTCACATCTGAGAGATAACTTGTTTGAGTAAAGCTCTGGAAGGCTGAGCCCCTTAATTTTGCATTAACTAGCACTTTCAGCTTTATTTCAGCAGGGATGGGCAGTAGAAAAGAAGACCTGAGTCACCTCTTATCTGACTGCGTTCTTTACTTCCACATGCATTGAACAAGAAAAGGCTGACTTCAAAATAATTCTAAGAACAGAAAGAGTGAACTGCAAAAGTCAATGAAATCAGTTTGTTTAATGTGTCATAATGGACTGACAGTGACTCCTTTTAAGCACAGTGCTCTTATGTCCTTTGACTGCAATAGTGCTGACCAAAGCAGTATGTTTTACAAAGGAATATAGCAGTAAATTCTGCAGTCAAGTACAGACAACCTTGCTGTCCCTGCAATCTACGATAGGTGCATTTTTTCCCCTTCTGCCTCCTTAGGAAGCTTAGAAGGATCGTAGACTGTGGGACACATTTTGCTCCCACTATATAAATCTCAGGAATGTCATTTTAACTGATTGATTTCCAGTGAGTCTGCAGGAGCAGAACATCATGAAATCAACACCTTCTGATTACTTTCTGCTTTGCAGTTCATCATTTTCAACACAAATTACCAAATAGCAGCTACAACTGCTTTATATATTTATCATATACTATTCTACAGCTCTTTCCACAAATTCTGCATCGCTTTTCGGGAGGAATTTAAGAAAATAATGCAATATAGGGAGTGAGGTCTGGAGGTTACCTGGCTAAGAAATCTGTATTCTAAACTCAGAAGACATACACTGCTCTCTAGTGGCAACTACGAGAAGTCTTAATAAATGGTTCTATAGAAACCCATTACAATCCACAGTATAAAATATTACGATTTCTTTTTATTTGTTCATGCTTTTAAAGTAGAAAATAGCAATAAAGCGCAATCCTGCCTTCAGGGCTTTGTTGTCATTCAACACTAGCCAATGTGCATAACTGGGAAGAGGCTCTGTATTTTAATTGTTTTTGTGATTCTTACTGTGAAAAGTTTGATTATAATATTTTAAAGGTTGAAGCACTTTTACAAAATATGAGGGAAAATAACTAAATATATAATCAGTTTAATTAGAAACAAAGAAACCTGAGACAAAGTAAACAGAAAGTTCTAAAACCACACTTCATTTTACATTTTTCAGAAGTTGTTCAATTAACACCCGTGTAATTGATTCAGTTTGATTTTGTAAAGTTTTAGGTCAATTAAATGTTTTACCACACTTTGAAATTGTTTCTAACAATAAATTTTGAGAGCATTTCAGACGTTGACTTGTAAAAGGATATTTTAAGTTGTTTTCAGGACTAAAGAAAGTAGCTAAAGAAATTGTTCACTTCCTAATTCAGCCAGATGTCTTAGGAGCAATGGTTAATCCTAACTCTCCAGCAAATGGCATGTTGGTTTGACATTCTCTGCCTTTTCAGAGGGGATACTGGCGAGAAGGAACAACAAAAAGAACTGGGGTTTGTGCTCCAACCTATTCATCCTGCTGCTTGCAATGAGAAGCCATACTATTTATCTGTTGTCTGTGGCTGGAATCATCAGCGGAAGGTATCCTGCAGTTAATCTCTCCAGTGTTTCCTAATGAAGCTCTCAGGATGTGATAACCACTGCTGTTTGATGAATGGCTTTGGCAGTTTGCAAAATTAATTTTATTATATAGATTATAGAAGATAAAACCTTCACATTGTGTAACCTATGGGCAACAAGCCCTGTACTGAAAGCCAGTTTAAATGAAGTTATGCTGATCTCGTTATGCATGGTCCTGAAATGAAGCTGTGTCTGGAGGGAACTAATTAAGGGTTGGTCACCAGGCACTAACTCCTATTTCCCTTTATAGTCAATGAAGATAAATTTATGATCCCCAGTAGGAAGGAGGAGGCAGAAATTCATTTGAATTGTAACTGCTCTGGGATGGGATGAATCACAGCCACAAGTGCTTGTTCCTCTGCAGTGCTCACAAAGGGACCAGGCAAGATCAGCTGTAGCTAAGTTAGAGATGAGGCTTGCCCAAAGGAAACATGCTGAGGTCTGCAGTGCTGAGAAAAATGATTACCGTATTTGAGAGCTTGGTTGCCAAGTAGAGACATTCCCTCAAACATCCACCCAGACAGAGCAGCTGGAACCCTGCAGGCCTTACTGTACAAAAGCAGAAGGCAACTGGTGATACAAGAGAATCATAGTCATTAGAGTGTCTTAGGTTGGAAGGCTCCTTAAAGGTCATCAAGATCCAACTCCCTGCCATGGGCTAGGTCAGACTGTCCTGATCCCCATCCACCCTAATCTTGAGCACCTCCAGATATGGGGCATCCACAGCTTCTCTGAGCAACCTGTTCCATGTCCTCACCACCCTCTGTGTGAAAATTTCCCCTTGATATCTAATCTAAATCTCCTTCTTATAGTTTAAAACCGTTCCCCCTTGTCCTATCACTATCTACCCATCTAAAAATTTGATTTCCCTCCTGTTTGTAAGATCCCTTCAAGTACTGAAAGGCTGCAATGAGGTCTTCCCTGAGCCTTCTGTTCTCCAGGATGAACAAGCCCAACTCCCTCAGTCTTTCTGAGCAAGAAAGGGAAGTCATTCCAGAAGGAGAGGTGCTCCAGCCCTCTGATCATCTTCATGTCCCTCCTCTGGACCTGCTCCAACAGTTCCACAACCCCCATGTGCTGGGGGCCTCAGACCTGGATGCAGTGCTGCAGATCTCACAAAGGCAGAGCAGGGGGAGACAATCACCTCCTCACCCTGCTGCCCACCCTTCTGTTGATGCAGCCCAGAATTCTGTTGGCCTTCCAGGCTGCAAGAGAGATATTGCTTGGTGGCAATACTGTCAGGTGATTCACTCCTCAGAATATGGACATCAGAAGGCACAAACCATGGCTGAGCTCTCTGGATACCATTTGTGCACTTGTATAATGGAACTGCATATGATCCAAGCAGTGAAGCAGTTTATCAAGTTTTGTAGGCAGAAATATCCATAAATAAATGACAGCAGCTCAAAAGCAGCACAGAGATCCATTTTTAAGCTACTTTTACTCTCCTTTGTCCTTGCAGCAGTTATTCACAAAATAAATTATCAAGACTTCAAAGAACAAAATGCAGTAATAAGTTAACATTGAAAAATAGGCGCATAGCAAATGAAATAGATGTAGAAATAATTTCCCAAATCTGAATCCTTGTGTTACGCATGATCAAAGAGGATTAGAGACTGTGACACAAATGGCAGGAAAATAAACTCCTACACAAATTACCATGGATGAATGTTGTGCACAAATAGTGTAAAGAAATCAAAGCACTGCTGTTAACAGCAGAGTCCTGCAAGGAACTTTATGTCACCTGCTTCAGCAGTCTAAAATTGTGTATTCTGAATTATTTGCCTATGCTGCTTCTTTAGTCAATGGGTAGATACAGGAACCTTCAAAGTGGACAGGCATGAGTAGATGCCTGTCGTTCAGGTATCTCAAAGCTCTGCTCTGAAAGCATCCATGTCTCTCAGGAAGAGGCGCTCAAGGCTTTCTTGAACTGCTTGTAATTTTTCCCCATCCCCCTATTTCCTTTCTCCTCTACTCTTCACCTTGTTTTGGCCATAAAAGAAATGACCAGGGTCAGAACTGTCCAAAAACAAGGGCTGGTTTTAACCCAAATTCCTGCCGTAAGCCATATCACCACAGTCCACCCGTGCCAACAGAAGAGAGAGGAAAGCATGGAGGTAGGACGAGGAGCCTGATTTCAGGACAACTGCTCAGATGTCAGTGCTCAGCAGTTGCTGCAGCAAAGTGCAGCCTCACTGTGATTACAGGAGAATTGAATTGATTTTCACTTCTCATTTCATTAAGATTTTCAATGAGCCCTTGCTGCAAGATTTCTGGAAGGAAGATGCTCTTTTAATTACATCTCTCTATGATACCTGTCCTACGGAATGGGGTTTCTGTCTGAGGTGTTCCAGGTGTACTTGGCAAATGTTGAGCCTGGCTGCTTGAAGTGCAATTGCAAGAAGTCTGCTTATCACACTGAAGTGCACAACAATGTATGCAGAGCAGACTCTATAACTGAGAAAATAGATAATAACAATATCAGATTTTTTTTTTTTAGATTGGTTTCAGTATTGTTGGTCTACATTTATACCTCTATTTTATATAAGAGTTTGCAACTTCTAAGCCTGAAAACACCTCCAGCCCTCTGAGTAACCAGAGATTTTCAGACATTTAGTGGCAACAAGCATGCATACCTTAAAGACATCAAATGCTTATTGATCTTAAACTAAACAGTTCTGGGTTTAAAGCTTTGATTTGCAGTTTACTGAGTCCGAAGTTTAATCTTGAATGTGTTTTCACAGAAAACAGTGCTTTAAATACTCACCTTGGTGTCTCAATAGCCATTAAAAGTAATTAAGAGCAGTATTCTCTAAATATGCAAACAAGATGATGGTTAGAATTTTCTGTTTTACAGGATGCCATTACACTCCTCCGTGTCTGAGCCAGCTATGACATTCAGCAATCAATCCCAAGGCAAAACTTCATAACAGCTGCTAATGTTTGCGCTGCTGAACAAATACTCCAAGGTACTTGAAATCCACAGATCTCATCTGTGTGCTCCAGCGCAGTGTATACGGAATAATTATGTCAACACTCTTGTATCCCTTGTGAATCACAAGGAGACAGTTTTAATTTATCAGAGTAGAAACATGGGTCTGCAGAAATCAGAAGTATCGAGAGGTGCAGTTGTGTCTGAATGTCAGGAATGCCACGACAGGGAGCCCAAAGACTTGGCTGTGTCCCATGGCTAGCAGAGCCCAGTTGTCCCATCAGCACACCCATCCATTGCAGCTCGGGGATCCAGAGTTGAGATAACAGCAAATAACAGAAATTAACAAACGAAAGGGCAAAACTAGCCGCTGCCAAATACATCATAGAAAATTTCAGTTTGCACACTCAGACTACTCAGAGGAAGCTTTCCTATTGTGCTGGCACAGATGCATTTTATTTAGAAATAGACTCCTTTTGCAAACAATAATGGAAAATACTCTTGTGACGTCAGTTCTGAGACAGATTATCAGCCATGGCCAATGGGGGCTGTGTGCAGCTGAGGACAGAAGGTAAAAACAAGCCTTTGCAATTTGTCATTTTGAGAATGCTTCGGAAGAGCACAGACAATGTGAGCCACACGTGACAGGAACAGAACTAGATGCTGTCTGTCCCCAGGGCTGGGCATGTAGCTACAGAGTGCCCTGAAAGAGAGATCTGTGGGGCATTTCCGGTCTTACGGACCTATGGGGGTCCTAGTTTCTGTTTTCCTCTTAATCTGCGATTTCAGAGAGATACCAATCTTTATATGGTTAAGGACAATTTGAGAGAAAAATATTTTTCCTACAAGTAGGACTGTTGCCAAACCAAACACCTGGCAGAGATTGAGTCCCAAAAGAGTTGTACTGTGTGGCTCAGGCTCAAAGTAAACACTGTAAAATAATAAAGGATGTCAAAACCTTACTGGGTGTTTCCTCTGTTGGTATGGCTCTCTCTCTTGAGATCGCTTTTCCAACAGCATCCGTTTTTTGTTGGTTTGTTGGTTGTTTTTTTTTTTTTTTGCATTGAATAAAAACTTAATTCTGCATTTATTTTTAAGCATTATTAACAATTCTTTAAGTTTTTCTTCGATCAAAATGACCTTTCCACAGCAGAAGTCTCACTTCTTGTGAATGCTGAGGTATTCTAAAAGAATACTGTTTTGATTGTAGGATGCTTTTTCATTTGGTTGGCTATTTTTGTGCTTGATTTTACAAATAAAATAACGGCATTTGATTCATGTGACATACTGAAAGTAAAAGAGTACTTTGTGTGATCAAGATCATTCAGTATAGAGCATCTGTGAAATTCTCATATGAAAAGATGCATTGTTTTTCAAAACACGTATGTGAGTATAATAAAAAGAAGTGTTATATACATAAGTACATGTGGCAAGAGAAAAAGTCAATCATTTATAGTAAGATTTGTACCCTGCAATTAAGGAGAAATTCAGCTTAACTTTCAGACTTCCCTTTATCTACTCCCCAAAATAAAGTGATCCATCAGAGTTTCCCATGATGCATCTAATTCATGCAAAACAGTTTGGATTTTTTTCCCCCAAATTCATTTAGAAACAAACAACAAAAGGTAAAGTGTTTCAGATATTATCAACTTGCCTGCTTTGTTTGTTTGTTTGTTTGTTTCACATAACTCCAAAATGTTCTCGTTAGTGTTTTGCTATGGAATTTCAAAGCTATGGAGATCAAATGAGGAAAGAAAGGAAGAAGTGCCACATAAGCTGTTATTCTTGCTTGCATATACAAACACTTCAGAAAAACATTAGTAATTGCATATTTCCTCTGTGCTATCATTTCTCTTGAACTGCCTATTAAACAGTTTGTTAGAAGGAGAGTTGGCTTACAAGCAAGTAATCACGGAGTTATTTAACTATGTAATGTACGTGTGGTCAAAATTATTTTATTTCACCATCTATATGGCTGTTAGGTAGGTAACAAAGCTCAGAGACGTTGTCACAGTACCAGCTGTAGGAACTCAGCTCATTCCCCTATGGTGTGAACAAGCAGGAGACATTGCAAGGGTTTAATCACACAACCTGCTGCAGGTGCCTACTTGCAAACATCTGGATGAGGAAATTTTTATTTTCTTTCTTTCTCCTGGGAGATGGGATTTGGTGTATGCTAAGTACCAAGATTAAAGCTTAGGGTTGGTGCTTTCTCATTCATACAAAAGTAGTTGCTACATCCCAAACACGTTCTGCTGTGTCTCTAAGCCTATCCATAGCAACCCTGCGCTGTCTCTAGCAATTGTTGGGTGAACCGGGAACTGCAGATGTGAGGTTTGGAAAAGAATGGTACAGAGGTGAATAAACAGACTGAGGAATTATGCTGGCAAAGAAATCCAGAAGAAATATTCCAACTTATTCTTGCAGAAAACATTAAGCTGTATTTATGTCTTACTATTTTGACAAACCACAAAGCTGTTTGGATTTGTATATATTTAATCATTGTCTTTTAATGCATGTGTGTACATATGTGCGTTTATAAGTACGCATGTAGATATCTTTTTTATATTTCTATGCATATATGTGTGTGTACTTCACACATCTCATTTAACTTTGGATGCTTTCCTCCTGAAATAATGACACACTGCATGTTACTCTATTCCTGTGTTGGCAAATGTTACAAAAATGCATATCATAAGAGTAATAGAAATAATAACTGCAGTGTAGCTAGCTTCTCCATGGTGGTTTGGATAGAAATGCCCTTTAATTCCTAAGCCATGGAAATACAATGCCTAACTTTGTCACAGCTTGGAATTTCCGTTGGCCAAATAAATTCTTGTCATTTGACTGCTTTTCATTGTGTTGCATAACCCACTCTTTCTTAGTATTCTCTGCTGCTCAGCATTTTAAGTTGGCTTTTTATAAAGTTTACATATTAAGAATTCATACTCATGAAAAATTATTCTTTTTAAAGCACAGAAATCAAAAGCAGATTTTTCTAAGGTCGCTGGCTATTAGAGAGATGGCCATTAAAATAAAACAATCCTGCAATAAACTACTTTTTAAAATATAAATAATCCTTTAAAACTACTACTCTTACCATAATTACAAGTTATGTGACTGAGACCTAAAACATAAAAAGAAAAAAAATACATGTAGGTTAATACAATATAAGTGAAAGGAAAGACAATCAGAATTTGCAGTCCAGAGCAATAAGATATATCAGAGAAAGAGACAGAGAGTGAGAAGACAAACATCCTTTTTACCTTTGTATTTTACTGTAATTTAAGTCATCTACATCTGTTAAATCATCATGAAACTGAGAAATCTGAGGCAGGCAACATCACACATGCAAACCAAAGCTTGACCTGTGCTTGAATGAGCAACACAATTCTACCCAAGAGTTGGAAGGTGCAGACCCTGGAGTAGCCCCAGGGAGGCTGCAGATGGCGTGGTGGCAAGCTGGAGGTGATTGAACCCTAGGACTCAGTACATGAGTGCCATGATCTGAAGATCACGAGGAATCACATTTTTGTCTTAGTTTAGCAGATGTGAAAGAAAAAATGGCTGGGACTGAATTTGGTTTTCCCACTGCTGCTTTATTTGTGCTTGTTTGCAAAGGCGGTTAGCAAGAAACACATTTTGTTCTACTCGTAGGTATGATAACACACAGTCATAGGTAAGCGTTTGTTCTCTTTCTGAGTAGAGAGTATCCCTCTATAGCCTTACACAACTCAGACTGAATATATTAATTAGTTGTGAAATATGTTTGTAGACTGACATAGCCAGAGATTTACCAGCGAGAAATTAGGAACATTATTCACTTGTTATTGCTGGCTGGATCAATGGTTATTTTTGCATGATGAAATTGTATATGCAAAATGTTCTTGTTATTCCTCATACCCTATATGTCTCATATCCACTGCATATTAAAATGAAATTAAGAATATAAATTTTGTTCTTTGCTAACACACCCTTGCTGATTTGTTAACTTTTTGCCATAGGGTCATCTAGACTTATAAGCTGCAAAGATAAATTTTCACTTCATAACTCTGAAATGCCATCAAATATTCTGAACAAATACTGAAACAAAAAAATACTTCTGCATATTTAACAACATTAACACAAAAGAAAATGATGCCAATAATGTAAAATACGAAGTATAATGTTTCATACAGGGCTGTATAATCAGCCGGTATTTTACAGCTGAGATAATACACTTTGTTTGTGAAACAATGAATGTTCTCAGTTTTTCTTTTTTTGCCAGTCTTGACTATGAATCCATTCTAACAGCAGAGGTAATTAGAAAAAAAAGAGTTAAAACACAGAGAACAAACACTGTTGCAAAAAAAGCCTGCTCACTGCTGTAGTCAATGGGAAAACACTACTAAATGCTACTGCAGGGGTGTTGTGAAATCTTAGAATTAATTTGTAAGAAATTATTTCCAGTGGAAACTGTATTTTAAGACAAAAACCATGAAGTGTTAAGTCAGGAAGAGTTGAAAATCCAAGCTCAAGATCCAAGCTACAATGGAAACATTTATTTTTCCTTCTGAATGGTCTTCACCAAAGCAGATGATTTGTCCTAGATTGCTGAAGGAACAAATATTGCAGTAACAGAAAAGTCATTTCTTATGAAAAAGACATTCAATTTTGTCTACTGTGTGAAACCAAAATCAAGAGACAGTAATATACAAACAGATATTTCCAGAGTATAATCTACAGAAACAGATGAACTACAATTCTTACCCATGAGATCCAAAAGAAAAGGAAACTTACGAAGAAATACTGGTGATTAAAGGTGCACTTAGTGATCTAAGTTCAAAGGCTTTATACGACTGCATCTACTTCTAAGTAATTTATTTTTTGATGTTCAGTATTTGATCAAATTTGGATAGAAAATATAGAAGATATTTAAAGTCCTAAAGTTCTAAACATTTTATTATTCTGAGAATCTCAGGGACAAGAGGGACCTCAGAATCAATAAAATGGAACAAATATTCACCCACTTTAACAGTTTACAAATAGTTGTAGCCTGAAAATAAGCAGGAGGAACCAGAGCTCTGCATGCAGTCATAAAAATACAGCATCTTTGGAATAACTGAAATGTCCTATCCTAAGATAGGTCCTAAATAGGAGTGAGCAACAAACGAACACAAGCTCTTCAGGAACAACAGACTGGGGAAAACAAGGAGGAAAGACTGTCTTTTGTGGGATGGAGCAGCTCGGGTGTATGGTCTCCTATGGATGGATGGCGGGGAGTCTGTAGGTCCGGGTCAAAAGATAGGTCTGTAAGGGAGTCTCTGCTGTGGGCTACTGTTACAGAGGCCCCAGGTGGAAACAGAGACTCAGAAAAACTCAAGGATCTTTCTGGTCATAGAGACACTGCTCTTATGGGGGATTTTAACCCTCCAGACATCTGCTGGAATGACAACACATCAGGACCTGTTAAAGAGAATTCTGGTGTTTCTCAGGAAATACAGGTGCTAGATGGAAATAGCAGGGTTGATGCACAGCTGGATCTGCAATTCAAAGGAAGAACCAGTGAGGGATTATCCAAACATCTCTGGATAATCTTTGTGAGCACTGTCTGTAGCAAACATGAAATTACGGAGCTCAAGATCAAACAAGTGAGATCCTATGGGAAGAAGACCCAAAGTGCAAAGCTCAGGAAATTGGTAGATCTTTAAAGACACCATCCTTCACCCCAGTACTCAGGACAGCAGGAAAATGGTTTGGCTGATCAGGAAAATTTGTGATGGAGCTTCAGTACAAAAAAGAAAGGTGCCTATGGAGGTACAAGAAGCAGTTCAGGCATGCATATATGGTGTTGGAAAAGTCAAAGCTGAGATGGAACTGAGACTTGCAAAGGGCAGCAAGAGCATCAAGGGCTACCAGTACATTAGCAATAAATGGGTGAAGAAGGGAAATATAGTATCATTTTCCCACAATGGGAAAGCGATTTAGTGAAAGCAGAAATTAGAAAGCCTGAGGTATTCATATTTTCTCTGCTTCAAACCTCTCTGTCAAAGTCTCCCAGGCCACTGTGCTTAGTCAAAGGGTTCAAGAAGGACTGTCAAGCAGTAAAACAGTACAGAGTTGTTTCAGTCTCCATTCTTAGGAGGATTCCAATACTGGATAAACTGGATAAAGACCTGAGCAATCTATTCTGAACCATGGCTGACTGTGCTTGGAATAGGTTAAACTAGAGAATTCCAGAGTTTCTTCCACCTTGAATTATCCAATGATCCTATAACTTGTTGAAAAACATGCTGCACAAATACAGATCATTACAGTCAGTTCAGAGATAAATCTGTTTACTCAGCTAATCCAAATACCACATGCTTACCAAAGAAGAGAAACTACTGAAAATAAGTCACAGTTTTACTTTTCTGTGCCATGGCTATTTCCTTCAAATACAGATCAAAACTTACTAGTCAACTGGTATATGATTTGACATATAGACAAAGAAGACACCACTGTTTAGTAGACTTCAGATGTCATGAAAGAATTCAGTAGAAGAAATATCCTTGTTTAGAGATTTCACAAATCTTCATTAGTCTTATCAAAGTTAAAACATCTATGAGATAAACTATTTTTGTACGAGGTCTGCTTTTAATAAAGATGGGTCTAACTTTGACTTTATCTATAAATTCAGTTTTTTAATTTTAGGAATAGAAGATAGATGAGAAAGGTTGAAGACTAAATCCTCTTTAGGATTCAGACGTGTCAGTAAACAGTTTTCTGAGAATCTTTTTGATGTACTACTTTTAACTACTTTCAGGTAATTGATAAAATTCAGTGTAATCTCTATGGAGAAAGAGTTATACTTTTAAATGGATTTTTACGGGAGTTTATTTGATTTCATGTGAAAATCCCAAATTCAGTTTGTCCTTACAGTAATACGCACAACTGTGAACGAATAACTAGGCCAAAAAAAAATAAGCGCTGATTACTTGTGTTTCTGTCATTGCTCACTAGATGGCCTCGGCGTCACTGAGCTCACCTTTGCTGAGGTCGCTATTAACCTCTCCCTAATGAACTTGATGTAATAATACAAGGGGTGAGACTGTCCCTAATATTGTGTTTGGATAATACTTGGGAGAAGCAAAAAAAAAAAAAAAAAGAAAAAAAAAAGAAAAAAATTAAAGAAAAAGAAAAAAAGATGAGAAAAGAATTATTTTTCGTGGGAAAGTTTTACATAATCACTCTAAGTTCTTAGTTCTTGAATGTTTTTTCTTTCTGATTCTTTTCTAGTTTTAGTAGTGTAATAATTTTCCCACAAAGAAATAAGATTTCACCAGCAAAACTTAGCTCGCCTGCACAGTAAGACAAGAGCAATTATAGCAAGAGTTTTATATACAAGAGTTTTATATAGCAAGAGTTTTATATATAGCCTCGAGTTTTGGGTTGGACTTCTAAACAAAACAGTACCTTTGGTAAAACAGTTTGGAATACCATTCATTCCAAGCTACCCTACAATCAGAAAACATCAAAACAAAACTACACGGAACAAAACAATACACTTTTGTTGTTGTTGTTGTTTTGTTTCATTCTCTGCCTTATAGACAAAACACAGCTACTTCTGAAATGCTAAACAATAGCCAGCTTTGTTTTAACTAAATATATCCCAGATGGGAGTGTCTGCATGAACAAAACCCTACACTTGGTGCACAGATTTTAAAGACTAGTATCTCTTTTAGAGATAGCTGTTTCAGGAGGGATCTGAAATGGCTGCACACCAGTTCCTATCTGCACCCAGTTCAGATGTAATGCACCAATGCACCCATGCTCTTCCAATCTTGTTCCTGCATCTCAGCTGTGGGCTAAAGGAGCTCTGCTTAGTGGCATGGCACCACTTCCATCCACTCTGAAAATCATAATGGAGTAAAACTTTAGAAGATGGTGTATGTTTAAAACCTTCAACAGGGCTAAAAGACTATTTTCTAGAAAATCACTAAATGCCTTCTAGGAAAAAGTGTGTGCTTGAGCAACACACAGTACAATACGCGGTAAAAGACACAAGTTTGAGAAGTAAAAAAAAAACCTGAAGACAGAATGCACCACTAGATGGCAAAATAGTGTTTGCAATGTTGTAACCCTGGGAACGAGGTTCACTGACAGGTTTTAGAAATGGTGTTTGCTAAACCAGGGTAGTTAGAAGTAAATAATGCTTTGTAACGTTGAAGTGTGATTCCATTTGTGGGAAAACCACCAGATCATGGTGGTTTACTGCTGACTTACTTCACACTGTACTGATAAGATTTCTCTTATTCTCTCACTACTCTTTAGGAGAAGTCATTAGACAATACCTGCATATTTGCACAGCTTTCCGTTTATTTCCTTCTGACATCATGAGCTTGATGAGACAGCTGGCACTAATCACTTACAAACAAATACTTGCAGACTACAAGCCTTCTTACACTTTGCCTGACGTCACAGAGTATAAAATGGGAATTAGTCTGAGCTCAGTATAACTAGGCAAGTATGAAACAGATGAGACAGAACAGTCAAATTACTTCTATAGATAGAGCTTAGGTAGTATTAAAAAATTCCATGAACTAAAATACAAAAATGTCTGGTACTACAGGATAGACAATGCAGATTTCCTCTACAAACTTAGATGCAATCTCACACTTTGTGTGGCTCAGCAGCATCACCTCCCTGCACTACGAAGAGTCCCGAAGACAGGCTTGTAACATGCAAACGCCATGCTGCAGGAAAGTGATAAAACAGCTACAGTTAATATCTAGTCTGGATCTTGAACAAAAAAGGCATTATGCAGCATCTGTGAATGTTAAGGACCTGGGACTTACTCTATTCTCTTTGCCTTTAGCTGCTCTGATAATGGTGACTTCTCTGTTGACACTGTCCTGCCAACACTGTTCCTGCCCTGTTCCCACCCATTCCTTTCCAGTCTGCCTTGTCCACTTTTCTGTTCCCTTCTTCATAGTTTCTATCAGTCTTGGACCTTTCTGGTATCCATTTTACACACTATATTCTCCATTATAAGCCTGCCTTTAGCTGCAGAGCACTTGGCTTTCTAAAGAAATACCAGGATTTAGTAGACCTACAAATTACAGATCAACCTGCAAAAGAACTGCACTACGCCTGGCACAAATCACCAGAGGCCAAGCTCATCTTGCTTTGCTTCTGAGCCTTCGTCCATTCCCTAGGTTATCTTTTAAAGCAAACAGCAGGATTGAGGTTGGTCCTTTTCACAGGATGCACCCTGCCTGCCAGTGCGATGCCAGGCACGTGGCAACCAGTACCAACAGACTCAAAGAGCTTTAGTCCCAGACAATGAAAACCCTCTGGCGTCTTGTCTGAATGATTTCCATTCCGTCGAATCATCAGTATGCTCAAATAAGACGATAAAATGTTTTAAATGTATAGTGGTCCCAGTGGGTATCCCAAGGGACATACCCCCTCACCTCTGCAATGCAATCTTTCCAGTGATTACTTACAGGTCTGATGTACGCACATCGAGGGTTATACCCCAAAATGAAATAAGATCACTGAAGGGTGAACTGTAAATGCCAAAGTATAATGTAATGAAATGTAAATGCTGAAAATCAGGAATAAGAAGTCAGAGTGAACTGGCTGGAAAAAGAAAAAATAAATTCCACTACTACAAACAATTCTTCTGTACTCAATTTAAATTAGTTGTTAATTCTGCAAATTCAATCAAAAATATCAAAATTTAGTTGTTGCTTGACATCTGTTGGTTTGTACTATGAATCTTCTGCTAATAAACAATTTAATTCATATTCAATTTTATAACTTCAATCTTTGAGGGAAATTAATTTTATATTTATATTAGAAGTGCAGTGGGAACAGCCTGAGGCTGTACATCCTGGTACTGACCAGCAGATACGAGTCTCTGCACACTGTCCCAATCTTGAAGCAAATTCTCTTTAACAGATCATTTTGAAGGAAGCATAAATGCATCCAAAGGGCAAACTCTTTTTTATTTTTTTCCTTATATTTCTGAACTTAATTCCAAAGCTTAAATGTATGTTCATGTAACAGAAATACATGCATTGTTATAGGGTTCATGGTTCAAATCTGACATACAGCTACAATTATTTCTGAGAAAACAGTTTACACGATTATGTCATGGTATGTAAATTGTTTTCAGCATATTTTCTACAATTGTTATATATTCCTGACAGTATGTTTCCAAGAAACAAGTGGGAAAACAACCCAAACACTGATAAAACTTAGCTATCCCCAGGCTGAGTCCCAGGAACAGAGGAATTGATGCTATTTGTAGAGTCCTGACATTATAGAAAATAATGGGAGTGAGACTGCAGTAAAGACTGCACTGACAGATACAGAGTTAAATCAGTCAATATTATTGTACATAGGTTGAAAAGTCACATTTATAATCCAGCAGAGCCTTCCTTACAAGGACATACTATTGGAGAGTATTCTACCTTGAGCAGGCATGCTGAGTAACAGGAAGATTAAAATATAAATGAAATAAAGAACAGACCTGTCTAGAAATAATATTCACAGCATGGTGACTGAGCCTGATATTTTCCTCTAATAATTTTCTTCTAATCCCAGTAGGGCAATATCCTTATAAAGGCTGCAGACTGAAAACGCAGATTGCATTCTGACTTGACATCTAGCACAACATCAGCTGACCAGCAGAACAAGGATGCACTGAACCAAAATTATGTTAATGGCAGAGAATGGTGGTTGTGACATACTCTTGGCATTTCACTGTCTGATATAACGCATCATTATCATTAGGTGATTTGTGTAGAAGCTGTCTGTGTTTCAGTGCTCCATCAATGAGCCTATGGAGCCTAGCAATGATTAAACTGTGGGTGGTTGTCTGAGCCTTGGAGGCAATGAGGTTACAGCTCATATTGATTACCAAAACTGGAGCTGTTGGCACCTGACGTCAACCATAAGCAGCTTTGAGTAAAATCAATTAGTACAGTGCTGATCAGAAAGATCAAGAAAGAATCCTGAAGTCATAAACGTGGTGAGCAGCCGAGCTGAGATCCAGCAGCTAAAAGCTTCCCTTACCTGCACTGCTCTGTCTGTGCCATAACGCATCACAGTTTAGCACTGGACTGCACAGGAGTGGTCACCCCTCTGACACATCAACTATTGCAGGCTTCTCAAGCTGTGTGAAAGTTATTCCTAGTCTGAATAATCACACCAAATTGTTTTAATAGACATATTTGTGCTTATAACTCTATGCAACTCTATGGCTAATGTAGTGCTGCATACAGAGACAAAATAGTGCCCATTAGAATTGCAATGCTTTCATTAACTGAAATGATAGAACATAGAATAGTGCACTTTTTCATAGTTATTCAGGAGTAAGCATTCCTACAGGAGTTAACATTTATTCATTAAAAATTAGACGAGTTGATGCTTAGACGTATCACAGACACAGTATTTTTTACAAAACTGATAGCAGTCATAAGCAATGCCAGCTGCTGGCTTCTGCCAAACATCATGGTCACATGCAGAGCCTTAAGCTGACCATGTCAGTTTACTGTAAACCAAACGCACCCCACAGGCCTCACCTCATGAAAGCATTTGGGCTGCAAAGCTGCTGTATCTTATCAGGACAGGATCTCTGGATTCTTTGGCACTGTGGCTGAAGGGGACCATTTTAAATATATATAAAAAATATAAAAATATATATAATGTTAGCTCAGATACTTGGAATGAAAATTGTCAGAAAAATTTCATCTGTCTGCATATTTCTGTACTAATTAGAATTGCTTTGAACGATTTAGATTTTTCTCATACAGCTTGCAAAACATTGTTTGACAAAACTACTTTACATTTATAGAGAAAGGCAATGACCTATAAATATAATGCCCTAGAAGTCTAGCAGTCTTGAATTTTCCATCCCACTGCTGGTAGCATTCCAGACGAGGCACATGTCATGCTTTTCATACAAACATATAAATCAGTTACAAACTTTAAAACATTCATTGCCTGACAGAACAGGCATCTTGAATTTATTTTATTTCCATACTTTGCCTGTGGAGTCGATACTCCCTGAAATTACAGACACATGCATTCACACGCACTCATACAGAACACAGCAGCGCAGTCCCTGACCACCCTGCAGCTGCAGGCTGTGCACTGCCAGAGCTCAGCTGCAGACCTACAGAGCTCACACAGCCTCAACTGGGACAGCTCAGCATTCCATCGCACCTCTTGCTCTAAGCACACCAGCTAACTATCTCACCTATCTTAACTATCCTCCTACCTTATATTTTAACTATCCTCTTATCTTAGAGAATATCTTAGAGGATATTTGAAAAGACATGATAGAGTCAGCTATTCCAGCTGAATTAGTAGCTTTCATACTTGCAGATGAGCAGCAAGGTGCCATCAGCACTCCATTCGTTTCCCAGATAACTCTTTTCTTCCCCTGGGACCAGAAGCTTGAGCAATGCCTGGTGTAAAAAAATATTAGCTTGCTCTTCCTCTGTATCTGTAATGAAGTAAAGACAATGTTCTCAGTTCTGTTCTTCCTTGTACACACTTAGTTCACAGAAGAAACAACATTTTCTAAACTGTAAAGCCGAAACATTTCTTTGGGCATGCTGTCAAGTCATCTATTTGAACTACTGTTAGCCATTGTTGGAAGCTGCACAATACGCCAGTTGTTTCCATTCGATAGTTTACTGTGTTCAATAAGAATGAACAAAGGAAGTAAAGATCCAATTGTGTTTCAACTCACACAGTTAAATGGAATAAATTATTTCTGTTTTCAGTTTTCTCTTTGCACTTTTTATACTACAGAATTATTCACCTCAAAGTTTTCTATCAAAGTACACACCACCAAAATCACAGTTGGAATAAATCTGTGCTGCTGTATTTATACCGGTGGAATTTAGTTTATTTGTACAGTTGGTAATTTGCTCACAGTTACTGTGCCTAGACAATGGTATCCATCATAACTCGATGTCATTAAAACATTCTAGAACAGTGCCCAGGCACATTAAAAAAAATATAAGACACCTTGACATTAGGTTGCTTTTTTTGTTTTGTTTTGTTTTTCCCCCAGTAGAAACACACATATTTCAACTGAGAAGTAACTTTTTGCTTCTGGGGTGTACTGTGGTATTTTGTAACAAAGCTGCATCAAGCTACAAATTCACTACTTCCACTGGTTTACTTTTTGAATTCTACACAGACCTATATTTCAGCTTCATTTTTTCAACCACTTTCCCTTTCATTTGGGTTAAATGGGACTCATCTCACCTAGCTCTTATCACCTGCAAGTGGAACAAGCTGGGATAGCCATGCCTGGTTTCCTTTGTAATCAGTGCAAACAGACTGATAAATGTTAAGGGTGACTCATCTAATCTTAAAATGGTTGAACACAGCAGGAGATAAATTGCCTTTTGGAAGTGCTTATCTTTTCCATTGCTTGTTAAGGAGGTAACAGGATCCAGTAATTTCCTTAGATTGGATACCTAATGTCTAGGTAGTTAAGAGCAGAAGAAATTCTTCATTAGCAACGAGAGCACAGTTTGAAAGCAATCGATCTCTGAGACAGCAGAGATGCCAGTCTGAACTGGAAACTCGTCCTTGGTGGGGAGACTTGCCATGCGGTGCTCTGCAGACTCCAGCAGACCCAGGAACAGCTCACATAACTCAGCACCAGCAATGTGCTGCTGCAACTTCTAGTGGGCCACAAAGGGATAGGGGCAGAGGGAAGGAAAGTGTGAAAGTTTGTGCTAGGATAGGTTTCACTGAACTGTGTAAATCTAGCTTATAGGGTCCTGGGGGAATTTGATTATTTTTTCTGTAAGAACAGAATTCTACAATGCAAGCTCACATCAGCTGCATGTCAATATGAGAAACTTCAAGTCATGTATCTCCTTTTGGTACTTCCAGTGTTAAAATGCAGACGTGAGCAGTTATATTATTTCCTATTTCTTACTTTATAACCTATCACATCCACTTCTGTGTCTTCCACCAAATTTCTCGGGTTAACAGTATCTGTTGGATCCAGGCGTTTCAGTGTATTACTGCCCACAACAGTCACTACTGTTTATTTGCAGTAAGTTACTGCATCTGCAGTAGGAGAAATTAATGTACTTCAGCTTCTCTGCTGCCATAGCCAACCTCCTTTGATCAGAAGGACACTAGGGAACAACAGGGAGAAAAATGGACTGGAGGCAAATTTTTCACCACAGCTCTGCCAGTTGTGTTTGCAATTAATTGAATTAATGGCACTATTTTACAGAGGAGGAATTCAAATATACTATGAGAAACTCAGGCTATAAACTAATGGAAAGGACAATCCAACTTCTTGCAAATAACAGCAGAAATTGACAAAGATGTCATGTTGATTAGCTACAGTTTGGGTGAGTGAGAAGGACAGAAGAGATGGGAGGAATCTGGGGCTCACTCAACACTCGTAAACCCTTCAACATTCTCATCTATCTCCTCCTCCCACCCTGCCAAGAAGACCCTCTTATCCTGGGACATGAGACATGGCCAGTGACTGAATCAGAGCCAGGTTACAAATCCTAAGGAAGTTGGCATAAAACTGCTCAAGTTCATAAATTAAAGCGATCTGATCAAAAAGGGAAAAGTCACTAAAGGAAAATCTCATGTCTATGTAGTGAAAGATGTGAAGCTGCCAAAATACAACTGGAAAGTACCTTACCCATCTTCACATAGTTTCTGCTGTTCCATATCAAATGATCCACTGTGGGAAGGAGCTGTATAAATATATAGGAACATTGAAAAAAAGCAGATTATACTTTTGTTACACTCTGTTCTAATTGACAGCAGAACAACAATAGCCATTTCTCCAGGATTTTGTAACTTTTTGAGAAACAGAACTAATGAGACTCTCCAGAATCAATATTGGCACTTACCAGTAGCCCATTTGTGGCATGTATCCCTTATCATGGTAACTGCATCAAGTGCTTCTGTTAATAAACCCCATGTCACTTGCCCTGTTATGTATTATTGAATGATCTTTCTCCAACATATAATTGCTTTCCAAAATCAGCAGGTGATTTGTAATATTGTTTGATTGTATCCCTAGGAGCTGGCTTGTCACACCAGCCTAGATTTTGCTGTTTTCAATAGCATAGGAGGAAACAAACTGGGTAAACGGAGAGGTTAAGTGTTCCTACAATGCGCAGGCAGTAAACCTAGAGGGATTTCGTGGTGAACTGATGCCCAGAGAATGCAATAACATAAATGACCAATTCAAACCCATAAAAGCAGCTGTAGGTTAGTAAAAGGTCTCATGATTGTCTGTCTGTCTCATTTTGAGCAGTAAATGTTGTCCTGATATTTTCTTTCTGATTAATTCAGTAACTTTATCAGTTTTTAGCAACATTTGATTTCTACGTCCTTTTTAAAGTTTCAATATAAATCAGAAGCTTTTTGTCAGATTTGGTTGTCGCTCCTCATTCCTGCTTTTCATCTGTCTGTTTATTTATTGAATTTATTCCACCTACCCTCCAGCTATTTGCTATATATTGTCTCCATAGCGATCCCTCTTTTCTCTCCAGTACAGAAGCAAAAGAAGATGCTTGATAATTACGATTTTAGATGCAAGGTGCCATTTGAATGCTTTCAGGAGTGCAAACAGCAGGGGATATGGCATTTCTGACACTTTAGGATAACATCACTGCGTGATTTCTTTTTTCCATATTCATATTTCATCAACCATTTGCAAATTCTCATTTTACTTGGTTCAATTTAACATTGGTTATGCTCACTTTTAATAAACATGAACTTTAAAAACTCAATAATACTGTATTTCTCTCTTCAGGCTGCTTTCCTTGTGCAGTTTTGCATTTACACTGTAAGTCTTTAGAAGACTTTATGAATTACCCTTCCTAAACGTGAGAGGGAAAATCACTTGCTTAAACTCCCAAGATAACAGATGAAAAGGACTTTTCCTACTCAAAACATATGCCATGTCTTTTCTATCATTTTAGTTTTTTTACAAACCCAGTCTTGTGAAGATAAGAGTCTCACTTAGAAATTTTCTTTCAAGAACCAACAACAGTATGTATCTTTTTTCCTCCAATGATTCACAACTAACCTCACATTTAGGAAAAAAAAAAAACAACTTCTTTTTCATGTTTGTGTGGTAAGAACATCAACCAATAGGTTCTGCTTCCATGTTCAAACAGGCTTTGTATAGTGACAAAAATGGCACACTACATTTAGAGCTTATTATAACAGAGAAGACTGAGTATTGTACACATGTACAACTGCTGCTAGAGAGCAGATGAAATACAGTGATGACATTATGCCACTGTGAAGTCTTTTTTGTAGAGTGAATTAAGTGTGGATAACTCTTTAAAACACAGTGAGTTTTAGGCTGTGCCTTCAATAGCTTGTAGTCTGGAATGAGCCTTAACAAAACACTACGTGTAGAAACATGGCAGCAGGAGCAGACAGGTTTATACATAATAGCCCTGAGGAGTGACTAAGTATGGGAGAAGTTTGATAGAAAACATAATTACTTAAATAAGGAAAAAGCAAGCTATGCCCCAATTCCCACCCAAAAACCAAAAAAAAAAAAAACCAAACCAAACCCAAACAAAAACCAACCAGTAGTATAACATTTTACAACAAAAAAAAAAAAACACAGGTGAAAATTGATTAGAGACCATGACTCAGAATTAAATTCAGTCTGCATCGTATGATCTACTTTTGAAATGCACAACAAAGTGTTCTATTACTATACACTATAGTTATTTCTCAGGTTCTATAAAGTTTCATACACTCAAACTATAGGAAAAGTATATTTGTAAGCCCACACTTTTTTTCATGCTCTGAGGTAGTCAGTTATCAGATACATCTGTTCAGGTTGCAGAAAGCTAAGATAAGAACTGGGAGAACTAAGACCTGCCTGCTATAAGTGGAGGTCAGGTTTGACACCATCTAAAGAACCTGAAGGTGCAAAAGTCCATGGGACCCAATGAGATCCATCCATTCTGAGGGATGGTGGACGAAGCTGCCAAGCCGCTATCCATCGTATTTGGAAGGTCATGGCAGTCTGATGAAGTTCTCACTGACTGGAAAAGGGGAAACATAACTGCCATTTTCAAGAAAGAAAAAAAATAAGATCCAGGGAACTACAGGGTAGTCAGTCTCACCTCTGTGCCTGGCAAGATCATGGAGCAGATCCTCCTGAAGGCCCTACTGGGGCACAGAGAAAATAAGGATGAGGCGATGAAGGGGGACTACAAGAAAGCTGGGGCAGGACTTTTTATAATGACAGGTAGCAAAAGGACAAGTGGAAGTGGCTTTAAACTGGAAGAGGGCAGATTTCAACTAGATATTAGGAGTAAATTCTTTTCTACGAGGGTGATGAGACTCTGGAACAGGTTGCCCGTAGGTTGTGGATGCAATTTTCCTGAAGGCATTCAAGGCCAGGCTGGATGGGGCTTTGAGAAACCTGGTGTAGATCAAGGTGTCCCTGCCTACATCAACTAGACGATCAAATGACCTTACAGGTCTCTTCCTACCCAAACCATTCCATGATTCTACAAACTTCACTGAAATTCTTTAAGTACTCATTATAAACTGTGAGATCAAGATAAAGGTTTAAATAAGAACTTTCCATCCTGTCAGAAAGTACTGATGTTTGGAGGAAATCTTACTTTCTCTACATACATTTTTCAGTTTATTTTCCTGCAAGTTCTTCCAAAATTTAAGGGATTAGTATCTTATGATTCAAAAGGTCTTTATTAACCAGTGAGTGTATTAAGCAAATTTAAAGAAGGAACAGTTCATTTGTCAGGCTCTTGCGTGTTCATCGTTCTGTCAAAGAGCCACGGTTGCTTTATGCTTTCTTTGCATCTTTTTGGCAATGAACCAAGTCAATAATACTTTCAGAATTTACACATTTCCTATTATAGAGGACCAGAATTCTTCAATGATACAAAGAGATAGCAAGCTTCTTCAGTTAAGGATCAGATATCAGAGTTCTGCAAAAAGATGGAGCTCGTTTACTTCTGTTCTCTCCCAAGCAGCGTGTCCACACAAGCACCATAAGGGGGGTAATAAACTTGGTAGAGGAGAATGTTTGGAAAGAAACTACTTCTGATAAAAAGACTCAACTACAGTTCATCTTTTCTGTTATTTAACAGTAAGAAAGGCTCCATGGTAGGGTTAAAGCTTAAATCTCTTACGAATTAACTGTGTTAAGAGATGGAAATATTTTTGGGAACACTCAGATTGAGGATATAAATCTTGGCAAAAAAAAAGTAGTAACCAAAACTAGCTATCCTCAAAGCAGAACAGACTGTGTGACTGCCTTTTTTCTTTTTATTATTCAAGCATTAAAAAAAACCCTTTTATGATAAAATTCTCCACTGTAATTCATAGAATCATAGAATCACAAGGTTGGAAACGACCTATAAGATCATCTAGTCCAACTGTCTCCCCATCACCATTGCCACCACAAGCACTAAACCATATCACGCAGCACGTCGTCCAGACGCCTCTTGAACACTGCCAGGGACGGTGACTCCACCACCTCCCTGGGCAGCCATTCCAGTGCCTGACCACTCTCTGAGAGAAAAAGTTCTTCCTTATGTCCAACCTAAAACTCCTCTGATACAACTTGCGGCCATTACCCCGTGTCCTGCTTGCTGCCTGGGAGAAGAGGCCAAATCCCTCTTCACCACAACCTCCCTTCAAGGAAGTTATAGAGTGCAGTGAGGTCTCCCCTGAGCCTCCTCTTCTCCAGACTGAACAATCCCAGCTCCCTCAGCCGCTCCTCATAAGACTTGTGCTCCAGACCCTTCACCAGTTTCGTTGCCCTTCTCTGGACACGCTCCAGGACCTCTACATCTTTCCTGTAGTGAGGAGCCCAAAACTGAACACAGCACTCAAGGTGCGGCCTCACCAGTGCTGAGTAGAGGGGGATGATCACCTCCCTGCTCCTGCTGGCCACACCATTTCTAATGCAGGCCAGGATGCCGTTGGCCCTCTTGGCCACCTGGGCACACTGTCGGCTCATGTTCAGCCGAGCATCAGCCAACACCCCCAGGTCCTTCTCTTCTTCACACTCATCCAGCCACTCATCCCCAGGCCTGTAGTGCTGCATGGGGTTGTTGTGCCCAAAGTGAGGCACAAAGAAAGGCCGCCCTACCCTCAGGCAGATCAACACCACCTCCCAGATTGGTGTCATCTGCAAACTTACTTTCAGTCTATACATATTAAATACAGGAACCTGAGGGCAAATATGGAAATCCTATTTTAACATAAATTATAATCCACTTCTTAATATCACTACTATGAAGTATTTGTATCGATAAAAATATTGAGGAAAAAAAATCAGAATGAGTAACAAAATACTGTCTTCGATCACACAAAATTAGGATACTAATATTTGCAATGGTGATTTGTATAAAAGTTTACTTATTGATGTATATGAACACAATTGTCTACAACATTTTGTAATATCTATTGGGAAACAGAAAGGGTCAATTATTCTCAAAAAAAGGACACCAGAAAAGGATCATTAATTTCATTAACATTGTTGCATACAGGTTGGAAATGAAAGAAAGAATATAAAGCAGTTGCTGACAACATCGACCATAAATTATTCTTCAATGGAACATGTTTCTCTTTGGGTTACAGTGAAAAAATGATAGTAGAGATAGCAAGCCTGTGATATAGCTCCCCTGCAGCATATTAAAAATATGTTTGTAAAGCCTTTGGCTTTGGCAGTATAAATTCAGTTCAGTGAAATGCCACAATTCCATGTAGTTTAAGACTTTATTACCATTTGGAGTAAAGAAAATGCACTCTGCAGCAATGTTACTGATGCATGTGTATTTTATTTTTTCAGATATATTCTTCATTTTTTTTTCCAGTGAAATTATTGTTTTGGCCTAAGGAATTGCAAATAAGCATTAACATAAAACACTATGCAATGATTTTTGCAGTGGAAAGAACAAGAAAAACATAGGTGGCAGAATGCCAGTAAAAAAGCTGAATTACTTGGATTAGTGAATTCGGTACCCAAAATATTCCAGTTATTTTAAAGGCATAGTAAAATAAATATTTTTATAAATAATAAAAAATACACATATTATATACAGAAAAATGCCACATACATGTATATGCTAGATGTATATCCCAGTATTTCTGCTATTTCATAAAACATCTACAATGCACAGCAGATGTATTCAAACAGGCATCAAAGTTCAAAGAACTCCCACATTCATACTTACGCTTTTCCCAATCTCCTGATTAGCATTTAGTGTTCAAATTGAAATAAAGATTTCTAAATTTGAATTTAATTACATGGAGAAATAATTGGCATTCTGAAGATGAAAACTTTGTCTGTTTTTTGTTTGCTTGTTTGTTTCAGTTTTTAGATAAATGTGATTCTCATTTTGTGCAGTGATGAACATTTTCGTGTTGGCTGATCATGACCCATCTGCATTATATAACTGTCAAAAGCCTGCCTTGGCCTTGGATCATGTTGAAAGCAACTATTGTATAGAGGGTCACTTGTCATTTTTATGTAACTGTCCAGAAAATGCCTTACTGCACATTTAAATGACTCTACGATACAAAATTTCTCCCAGCATTCAATGAGGCTTTTGTATTGCTCTGAAAAGACCCTATTAAAAAGCAGAAATGTATGAATAGAGAGAATACCCCACTGCCTGCTTCAACCCACTATAAGCTGTTACATTCTTGTGAATAAACAACACATATATATATACATATATATATGCACACACACATATAAAGAGGAAGTTAAAATGAAAAGGTTCAGTATGAAAAATATTTATATTCAAGCAGTCTATGCTGGTGTGATCATAGCACAATTCTTATTCCAGAGACTTGTACAATATCTTTATTGTTCTTCATCCCTGAAATCTAGGTTTTTGGGTGTCTTACAGCGGCCTTAAATGGAGCATAATAAGCTATGTATGTTGTAACTATTTTGTAGGGTGAACATTAGTAGAAGCAGATACACAGATGCAGAGCTTTCAAGCTGTGCCGACGTGCCATAGGAGCTGGAGACTCAGCTCTGCAATCCAAGCATGGCACTGCCCATAAGCCCTCATTGAAGCAAGGCAGCACGAAGTTCTCCTTTCATGGCTCTTTGACGAGATCACATCAAGAGCATTTACAGTCTAATTACAAGAGATTTGTTACAGTTCATTTCCAAATTTCTTTATGATGGATATGCTGACATGAAGGGATTATAAAAAATGGAGTATCTAGTTTGATTTTCCATACAAAACTTGTCATCCGAGACAAATAAGATCCAAGTCTTCTCAGGGCGTGGTATGCGAGGATTGCTCTTAATCCCACTGTGCAATGCCTTCTGAAGAGGCTGTCCAAGGTGAAGTGAGTCAACTCCAGCCAGCCCCTTCTGTTGGCTCTCACATTCCTTACCATTTTTATTAGAGAATTCTCCCCAGTCATTTTTATGACTCTTTTTACATTTGACTAGTTTTACACTGATGGTAGATTTCCAATTTCCTTTTATGGTAGTTCCACACTAGCTCTAAATAGTATTTCAATTTTAGCCTAATCAAAACTTGAAGAAAGAAATAAATATCTGTTAATGAACTTATTATTTGCTTACCTACATAAATATCACATACATGTAATTATATATAATAAGTACATAATCTTTTTCCTCAGCGTTACATTACATATTTTCATTCATTTCTGAATACAGCCATTTCTGGAGTCATTACATACTACAACACAATAAATAACACTCTATTCTTAAGCATAGAGTTTTGTGTATGGCTGAAATAAAACACATCTTCTCAGCAGTGGTGCAGCATTATAATTGTTCTAGGTTATTCTGTACAAATGCGCTAGACCCGTAATTAGTGAATAATTTGCCAGCCCATGTGTCATGCTGATGATGACTGGAACATTTCCCTGATGAGGAAAAGTTGAGATACCTGGGACTGCTCAGCTCAGCTCAGAGGACAGTGAGCAAGGATCTTATCAAGGCTTACAAATATCTAATAGGCAGCAGTCAAGTAGATGAGGCCAGGCTCTTTTCTACGCTGCCCAGCAACAGAACAAGGGGTAACGGGCACAAACTGGAACACAGGAATTTCTGTCAAAACACGAAGATAAACTTCTTTGAGGGTTGCTGAGCACTGGAAAAGGCTGCCCAGGAAGGCTGTGGAGTCTTCACTGGAAATATTCAAAACCCACTTGAATGCTTTCCTGTGTAACTTATTGTAGGGAACATGCATTAGCGGGGTGGGGTTGGACTAGATGTCTTCAGAGGTCACCTACAACCCCTACAATTCTATGCCCAAGCATTATCAGCTATGGTATGATATTTACTTCAAAGATATAGAACAGCACGTGAACAGAACAGAAATTAGTCCTGTATTCTGTAGAACATTTCCACAACAGTTAGTTAGAATCTGTACATCATATTTACATAAATATCATGAATGACAAAATTACACACCCATATAAAGAAAAAAAACCGTACATCTAAAAAAATCTGTCATCTCACTCATCTTTAATATCTTAATCTTATCTTAAATATCACAGATAAAGCATATTGCTGCAATTTCAATTTTAATGTCATGAAATACTCAGTCAAAAACTATACAGATTTTCCCTATTTTTTTTTTTCCAGAAAATAAAATTCAGAAAAATGTTGCTTTGAATTAATTTTACTCCTAATTGTTAGTTCATGAGAAAGTGATTGTGCACCTGTTTTGTTATTTTGCCCAGGATGTTTTCAGGCTAATTGGCCCACTGCGGTACAGGCTATCTTGGCAGCTCTCATTCATTGTAAACATCAGGTTTATTTCTTGCAGTATTTCCATGCGTATGAACACAATGCCACTTTCTAAATACAGTAATATCAGATCCAGTTCCGTAGGAAAAGAAACCTGTAGAAATGAACTACATATGCATTAATTCAACATGGCTCGGAATCTCACATGAAGTATAAAAACAAAATACAGATGAAATGTACACCTATTCAATCAAAAACAAGTGCTGTGATGGGACTTAGTCTTTTTGTTTCAATATTAAAGATAGGCACGTAAAACTGAAAGAGAAGGTCTCCTTATACTGAATGAAACCTACCAAATAGGTTAGTTCAGAATCTAAAACTGTAAGAATATATTAAGTTAGTTTGGTTGTTTTTATTTTGGTGTATGCATGTCTAAAAACTACAGTTTGTGGGTTCCAAACCACTTCGCACACCATGTATGGTTTTAGTCCAAGACAACTCTGGTGGAAAGCTGCCCATTGCTGGTAGGTCTATTTTGGAAGCACAGATAGAAGGCTACAGCTCAGATCAGCATTGGGAGGCAAGGCACCAGTGTGTTTAAAAGGTGGAAACTTGAATGGAGTGGTGGAGAACCTTTCACAGCTATTTTTCGGGACAGTCATTCATATCTATTTGCAAACGAGCTGTTAGCAAGCGTAAATGTTTCTCAACTGAAGCCATGGGCTGTGAGCCCTGCAAACCTCAGTTTTCCCATGATAACAAGCACTGTAAATCAAAGCAAGTGCCTGTAGTACTGCTCTACCCCACCCATGGGAAGCGCAGCTGCTTAGTCACAGCAAACAGCACATTAGCAGGAAGGCAAGTAAGCCTTAGCCCCGATTGACACAACCTTTTCAGTGCCTTCTGTCTTGCAGATGACGACCCATTTAGCACGATGGGACATGCCTGCTTGTGCCTCAGTTCCCCATCGCTGGTGAGGATTCGCCCTCTTCCAGCTGCAACTCATTATTCGCCTTGGCTTGGTAGCTTGTCTCCTCTGGCTCTCACATTTTGCTCTCTTTACAGTGACCTACATCTTCTGAACATAATTCTGGTTTGCAATCTGACTCCCTTGTCTCTAGTTCCATTTTCTGCTTCTTTAACCAGCTAGGTGCCTTGTGGACTAGTCTGCACTGCTGACCTGGTTTATCTGACCTCAAACTGACTCTGTGTCAAAAGCGCAGATCTTAAGGGCAACAGTCATTCTGCTATACAGCGTTAGCTTCTGCAGCAACAGTCTTTCCTGCTTAAATTCCTGATAGCTCTTTCTCATCTAAAAACATTTCCTGTTTTTTTTTTTTTTTTTTTTTTTTTCCCCTTGGACACTTTTATCATTATACAGTTTTCTTAAACTGGGTTCCTCACATTCTTTCAGCAATGGCTCACAACTCAGTTTTATAGTTCTTCAATTAGGAAAATAGCTGGATATTCCAAATGCCTCTCAGGAGAGACGCTGAAAACAGCATCTACTTTCTTGGGAATAAAGCCTAGATCCTGGCCAAAACTCAGCATGGTGAGATAAATTGCATGGAATAGCTTGCCAGATTATTCTGACAGGTGATCTCATGACACAGAGAATACTAGGAAAGAGAAGAGATATTTTTGTTAAGTAAGGTTTTTACTTATACATTTTTTTTACCACTTTTCAGTTAACCAAAAAGTTAACTACAGCATTTTACACGTACAACAGCATTCTTCTGAGTACAGTTGATTCTGAATTATTAGTAATGCTGGCAGAGCTTAGCTAATATATATTAAGTTCACAGCTAGACACAGTATTTTTAAAACAAAATATTACTGAAAATATTTTCTATTTTACAAATAGAATTTATGCCTGTTTCATCATTGTACTTTTATATTTGTGTTACTTGATTTTATCATGTTAACACAATTGATTCCACAAATTTTATTCTTGAAAATAAGGAAAAAAATCTGTCAGAATTATTTACTTATTTTGTGGAATTTAAATGATGGAAAAAAACAATGGATGAACAGAGGCAAAATTTAGCTTTCAAATGGAAGATTACATTCAAAATATAATTCATAATACCAGACACCATTAGATATAATGCATTATTCAGCTAAACATAATGGTATTCAATTCACAATGATAGTTAAAAATTAATAACTTTGTAACCATTCATTTTTTGCGTTCTGCGGAAATTAAAAAAAATGAACTAGTTATTTTTAAAGAAGTAGCAGTCCATTATTTCTAAAAGCTTTAAGGACATTAAACATGTAAACAAAGAAGAGAATTAATAGTGCAACTCAGACAACTTGGACTAAAATGATATTTATATAAAAGTGGAGTAACTGCCAAGGCAAACAAAGGAACACTGAAATGTAACCCACTGCCAGGTGAGTCTGCTTGCTCCTGTTCAGAAGGTGAAGGAAGAAGAATTAGAAACCATTAGTTCCACTAACACAGCAAATACCTCATTTGCTCTGAGCAATAATGAATTTCCTTTGAATCAACAAAATGCCACCTATTTTACCAGTGCATCAGAGAATATCCTGCATATTCATTTGCATCTCTGTGATGATAACCTGCTTTTTATTTCTTTAGGCCATTAAAGAAAAACAGAAATGAGAAAATTACTGAGATCAAAATTTTAAAGAGATGGAAATTAACTCATGTTCTGATTTTGAGTCCTAAATCAGAGAATATCTTTTCTCCAAAGACATGCAGAAGAAGATTTTAAACAAAAAGTTATAAGGGCTTTCTTCATTTATGCAACAAAACCAGTGTTTTCACACTAAAAAAAAATATAATGAGTGTCAGTATAATCTGTTTAGATAAGCAAGTCTTAATTTTGCAAAATGTCAGGCACTTTGGCTGTAGATCAAGCATAAACTTAGATACATGCATAAGTTCAAGCATTTGAGTTCCAACTGAGAAATTCTGGCTGTACTGATGAACAGTACGATAAGCTAAAGATAACATTTCCATTGACTCCATGGAGCCAACATCTGAACCATGAACTTTGTTGTTAGCAAAAAAAAACCAAAACTGTTTAATCCTAAAGTTTGTTGGTAGAGGCAATAATTTTTACTTAGATCAACTGGTGCAGCTGAAAAAAAACCCAAAGCTTTATGGCACACAGTTTTTCAGAAGGAGCAGAGTTCAAAGCTAAGCACAAGCTAAGAGTAAAAGTAAACAGAGATAGAAATACAATTCTGGATTGAATCTGGGATCTTGTACAAGACAATTAGGAATATTCTGAAGATTAAGCATACACGTAAGCATGAAATCATGGCAAACATCTTCCTTCTGACATGTCTGATATTGCTGCACATTGAAAAATAACCAAAGGAGATGGACGGCTCTAAGACTTTGCTCCTTTTCCATCGTTAGCAATCAAGAGAATCTTATAGAGTCACAGCAATAAAACGTCAGGCTGTGGCCTGTCATAGAATGTCATTGTGCCTGCAGAGAAGGACAAACCCACTTTGATACATGTTCCGAAGTTAAAATTTTACATTTTGATCAATACTCACAAGCAATATTCTTACGTGGAAAGACTACCGCCATAACCACCAGTACAAAGTTTGAAAAATAAAAAGGAACACTTAGTAAAAAATTATGTTTTATTTACATGCTAATGTCATGTACATTTAATGTGAAAGAAGTAAAATCATATTTATTTGATAAGCTGGTCATAAGCCACTCCGTTCAATCAGTAAGTTTTACAAGGTATTTATTTAAAATCACCAGTTAATGTCAAAGGCACTGAATCGCCACAAGTCATGAGTCCTGTTTTTCATTTTGGTGTTTATATGCTTCGTCAACAAAATAGCTGCTGAATTTATTGTATATTTCTAACTAGAAACCAAAATCTTGCAATAATATTTTATAGAATCTATTTATCAGAATAAGTGATGTAATAGGTAATTTTCAAATGCAGGGAAAGGAAATGGATTATTGAAGCTACCTACCTGCTCACAAGAGCTGCCTCTTGTAGCACCTATAAAGACATTACACACTGCAGTCAAAAAGCTGTTCTATTTTCTTGAACTCAGCACTTGTACAAGAAAGAAATGGAATATCTACATAGTTGTTTCACTCACTGTATTCCCACAAATCTTGAATAAATATATTTATCTTAAAGTTCTTAAAAACACAACAACCCTTTATAACTTAAGAATAATCTTTATAGGGATCAGTATTTTTGCATTAACACTAAAGTTTACTTCCTACAATTCAAAGTCAAAGTCATCACTCCAAAATAAAAGATTTACAAAACCTTCACACAAATAGAGCGTAATATAATCTATAATTGTTGCTGACATGGCAACTACATGTGAACGTACACATTTCTATTTAAGGCATGGATCTAATTCTTACTCATGGACAACACTGTTAATAAACAAAACGATGGTTCAAAGTGCTGTTTCACAATTAACGTGAAAGAATTTAAAGTTTTTTCTATCTACATGGAACAAAGAATAAACACAAATCCCAAAGGGACACGCATTTTGTACTGTTAGCTGATTTTTTTCCTGTTGTAATTTGTGTATAATTTGTTTCTGCTATGTGTATACTAAAGGAACAGAATTCTAAAGCACTAGAGTTCTTGTGCAGGCATCAGAACTATGGAAATAAATGTGTATCTTTGTATGTGCGTGTCGTTCTTTTACAAGCTATTATAGTATTTATTAATAACACTCAATTGTTCAGCGAGTTATTTTATTTATTTATAGCACGAATTCCTTATCACGATTAGTTAATTTGCAGCTCAGAGTTTGAATGGACCGTGGTTTATGCAGTTTTTTTTTTTGCCAGAAATACTGAGAATTAATTCAAACAAGATAATCTTCCTAGACTATGCAGATCAAAACAACAAGAACAAAAAGAAATCCATCTTACTAAACATTTTCTCCTGGCTCTAACACATTTAAAAACATATTAAAGGACCTATCTGAAGTACCTCGAATGTTCAAATCGCCAGCTTTTGGGTAACTCACACAAGTTATTGGAAGCCTGAGGTTTTGGATAGGTTAACTAAACTTGAATTAAGTGCCAAATACTCCTCTGCCCATTGATGAGTCTTCTTGTAAAACACATGTAGACCACTTTCAAACACCTCTGGATTACACTGCATGCCTACACAAAGCTGATTCTCCTCTCGGGTTAGTGTAATTAGCATTGACTTTATTAAAATTAACAGAAGACTTACTCTGTATTTCAGGGCAGCAGTGAGTTTGAGGTCACATGTAGTATCTGCTAACCTACATGGCATACATTTCCTCTCCCTTCTAGCAGCACCGCCCTCGCACAATATACATATTTGAATTTCCTTGCAATCTCCCAGGGCATTGACTATAATTATTTGCATCCATTGCCTCCATATTAACAGCAGCTTCTGTATTAGTATGCTGGCAAATTGCAGATTAATCAGTTGAGTTAATAATCACTTAATCATTATTCAGCCCTGGCTTTACAAAATTTAAAAAAATTTCTTCATTGTTCCAAAAAAAATTTCATTTTGAATTAAAGTGTCCAAAATCTTAGTAAGGTCATTCACAGAGGTATTGCACATTGCAACGGAAGGCTGTCCTTTCACTAGTAACATTGAGCAGGGACGTTATCATTGCTAATTAATATCTAAAGTCTCCACAACCTACTATAGATTTGTATTTGCAGCTTACCTTTCATGTCTACTTGACAGTTTACTCATCTTTCTAAATTTCAAATAGTGCAATGTAATTTCCTACCATTGATAATGATTTGCAGCCACATGGGATCACAGCACCACAGAGGATGCCCCTTTAGTAACCTAGAAAAAAAGGAGGGTAGTAGAACTGTTAAAAAAAAAAAAAAAAAAAAAAAGTCAAGAAACTGTCTAAAAACAAAACTTTAATATACATACTTTAAAAGTGGAATAGTACTTTGGAAGAAGGTATCTTGCACTGGAATTCAGTAACATTTTGTTTTCTTAGCACAAAAATTAATTAAATGAATTTTATTTGTGGGATTTTTTTTTTCCTCTCCATTAATCCACCTTGAATTGGTCTTTTCCCTTTTACAAAGATGATAACAATTCAAACTTGTCCATTTTCCTCTGCTTTCATAACAACTGTGTATTTGGTTTCTCAGATGTCATTTTCCATACATTATCTGATTAAAAACAAAAGAGCGCAGTGAACGAATAAGAAATTCTATCAAGTTCACGCAGTAGCAGCTGAAGATAATCTTACTAAAATTGAACCTAAGAGCAGGTGATGGGGACTCAGATGGAGGCCATAACAATCCACTGCTATTTGTCACTAAAGCAAGCAAAACAACAAAATTTCTCCTCTCTCAGAAATGCAGCTGCAAAACACACACATTCTGTCAGATGAAGGGACAAAGCTGCGTAGTTCTAACTTCAGGGATGAAATACGTATTTCATGTAACTGCACTGCTGAACAGCAATTCCAACCAACATACCAGAGTAAATAGTTTCCTGACATTTTGGAATAAAACTGATAGATGGTGTATTGCTCAAATACAGACAATATTTAAATATTTATTTATTTATTACACTATAGTAGAGTATTTCAGATTAAAAGAAAATACTTCAGTACACCAGAAGTGAACCTCTGCCATCACATAAAGATCTCTGCTAGCTCCAAGTGTAGATTCAGACCTCCACTGCTCTACAATTTAACATTATGTAAGGCGTTATTTGTGGAAAGCACTGCATGGACAAACTTTTTTCTCAGTATTGGCAAGAATAATTAGCACAATAATTATTCAACCTTTCTAGGCTCTGTAAAAGAGTATATATCATTCTAGGGCCCTGAAAGCTTCTACTGATGCAAAGCAACTCTGCAATACAATCGAGTATCAATTGAGGAATTACTTAGTATGTAGAAGTAAACAAATGAGATTGATTAACACAGCTGAAAAGATCTTTTTTTCAAAGAATACTGTATGAAGAAATACAATCAAAGAATCATAGAACATCCTGGGTTGCAAACGACCTCATCTAGTTTCAACGTCCCTGCAGTGGGTAGAGTCACCAACCACCAGAGCAGGCTGCCCAGAACCACATCCAGCCTGGCCCTGAATCCAGGCATGCGGCATCCACAACCTCCTTGGGCAAACCTATTCCAGTGTGTCACCACCTCTGTGTGAAAAAATTCCTCCTAGTATCTAAACTAAATCTGCCTTGTATTAGTTTAAAACCATGCCAAACAGTTTTAAACAAATAGTACTGTTAAATCATATGTAAACTGTAATGAGTATTTCTTTTGCTCCTCTGAAATTAAAAATCCACAAAAATGGCTGCAAAGAAAAAAAGTTATGTTCTTCTTCAAAAGGGTGATAAAAATGTGGGGCCTACTTCATCCTGTATGAGTACGGATATGGATGCAGTGACAACATTAAATAAGAAGAACAGATTCATGACAGACACTCGTAGTCAAAAGTACAAAAATATGTGCACTGAGTACATATAAAGTTGGATGTCCCACTTGTAGTATCTCACTCCATATAACACCTAACTCTTCCACTGTTACATATTTCCATATACCAAAGTCTCTGTTTACTGCTTTCTTATTCCTTAATCTGTACATTTTCACTTGCCGGTACCTAAACCACACACTGTTTACTTTAGAAATCATTCTTTATCCCTTATTCCTAAATCAGGAAACTATCCCGAAACTTATTAATTTTCCTGCCCCAGCTTCATTTTTTTTTCTGACTGTGCCTGACTGTTCAGTAGCATGCAGGAACTTTTCAGGAGGACACAGAACTTTGGCAGAGAAGTAACTAATATCTCTCAGCTGCTCAGATGCTTCTTCTGGGGGTAGCACAATGAAGAACAGCCAGACAAGATGTTTCAGAGGTCTTACAAAGTCGTGCGAGCTAATGTTTCTCAGTTTCTTTAAGAGATGTTGCATAAATGCTTTTAATAAGGAGTCATAATATTTAATTCACAGTTTAACTGTATTTGATTTTACGTCATTACTTATGGTTTATTCTGTGCTAGCTTTCAAAGACCTATATAAAGAAGAAAATAATAAAATCATAGAACGGCTTAACTCAGAGGGGACCTTAACGACGACCTTGTTCCAATCCCCTGCTTGGACAGGTTTGCCACCCATCAGATCAGGCTGCCCTGGGCCCCATCCACCCTGGACTTGAAAGCTTCCAGGCAAGTGGCATCCACAACTTCACTGGGCAGCTGAGCCAGCACCTTACCACACTGAGTAAATCATTTCTTCCTAACATCTACCCTGAATTTCTCCCTTTTAAAACCTTTCCCTTTTGTTATATCACTATCAGAGTTAAAAAAAAAAAAAAAAAAAAAAGTAATAATTTCGCCCATTTGTAGGCTCCCCTTCCCAATGGAATGCCACAACTAGGTCACCCCAGTGCTAAAGTTTCCCGACTGAACAAGCCCAGCTCCCTCAAACTTTCTTCACAGAAGAGGTTCATGCAGCCACTTTTCAAGCCTGTCCTGGTCTCTCTGTATGGTCCCCTTCTTTCACAAACCCTAAAGGCTCATTGGAGAAGACAAACCTGAATTTAATACGCTTGCCTTGTAGGCTCTTGCACGTGACATTCTGACTGAAAAAATATCCTAAAAGTCAGAAAGTTTTGTCTCATACAGATTCTACGGCGCTGAACTGGGTTTACGCAGTGACGTTTTGCGGCGGGGCAGCACAGAGCAGCTGCAGGGATCGCTCCTGTGCCCTACCCCCGGGCAGCCTCCCCACATCGCATCAGAGCCAGCCGCCTCCAAGGGCCCCGCCGCTGCACACAGCCGCCCATCCACCAGCACGCAGCTCCGGGAACGGGACTCGAACGGCTCTCAGCAGTAAGGCAGGAGGAGGCAACGCAAGGCGGATGGAGATGTTCACGGCCACGAGCTACCGAGGCCATGCCTAAGGAAGTCGAACACCCCACCACAGGCGACTCTCAGTCTCCGGAGTAACCCTATAGGCATTAGAACAGCCTCTCCGAGGCGCTCCCTCCTCAAAACAGCGAAACCTCTCGCGCAAAGCCATTTAAATTCGAGCCCTTATCGCCCCTCGCCCGCAGCAAGGTGTGCGGGGCTGGGCGCTGACGTCACGCACACGCAGGACGGACCGAGGTTCGCGCCCGCGTTCCGTTCTCTACCTCCAGCCGCTCGATGCTGCACGCAGGCGCGCTCGCGCCCGCCCCGCCCTCCCCCGCGTGCACGCGCCCGCCCCCTTCCTCTCCCTCCCACGGCGCTGTGGGCTGTGCGCGCCGCCGAGAGCTCCGGAGGGGCGGGGGCGGCGATAGCAGGCTCGAGGAAGGGGAGCGCGGAGCGATCGCTTCCGCCGGCAGCGTGTCCCCGGGGACGGATCGAGGGAAGCCTCTCTCTCCCTTCGCTGTGGTGTTTTTTACGATTTTGGTGTTTTTTTTTTTTTTTTTTTTTTGCTCCGCTCTCCCTTTACTTGCGCGTGAGGTAAACGTGGTGCGCGCTGCCTGCGCTTCAGGTGGGGAAGGAGGGAGAAAGAAAGCGGGCAGGCTCTGCTTCCCCCCGCTCCTCAGCGTCTCTCCGGAGCCCTCCGCGCCCCGCTTCTCCCCGCGGCGAGGTACGCGGCCCCTGCCGAGATGGGCTGCACGCTGAGCGCCGAGGACAAGGCGGCGGTGGAGAGGAGCAAGATGATCGACAGGAACCTGCGGGAGGACGGCGAGAAGGCGGCCAGGGAGGTGAAGCTGCTCCTGCTCGGTAAGGGCGGCCCCTGGCCGGGCCGAGCTCCGGAGCTGTGAGAGCCGAACGGAGGGCGGGGGACCGCGGTCCTCCCCAGGGAGCGGCGGCGGCGGGGCGCGGAAAGGGCGCGCGTGGCTCCTCGGAAGCGTTGGGGGCGAAGGGGGGAGCGCAGGTGGGCGCGGCGGGGCTGCAGGCCGGGCCGGGGAGCGGTTCCGAGAGGCTGGGGCTTTGTTTAGAAAAGGCGCCTGCTCCGCGTGAAGGGGGTGAGATCTTGAACTTCTGATGTGGGTTCTGGGTACTTCGGTTCCGAGGAAGAGCTTAAGGGAATTTCAGGTTGGGAGATGTTTGTTTCGTGTGGAACGTCCCCTTCTGAAGCGTCGGTGTAAGAGTGAAGTGGAAGAAGCGTCAAAGGAACACGAGGCACCGTCTGACTTCTTGCATTGTTTTGTTTTGGAAGTTGGTTACGTTGCTGAACTTGTACAACGTAAGGTCAAACCTTGACGGGTTACAAAGTGTGTAATAGGGCGGATCACTGGAATAGGGCGATGAGGAGCTGCACAGAGAAGCTGTGGATACCCAACCTCAGGAGGTGGTCAGGGCGGGTTTGGATGGGGCCCGGGTATCGATCTGGTGAGCATCAGCCCTGTGCACGGCAGGGGGTTGGCACTGGATGGCCTTTGAGGTCCCTTCCAGCCCAAGCAATTTCACAGTTCTGTGCCATCAGGTCTTCCAGATTTTGCTCACAAGTTCCTGGAGCTAGCAGCTTTGCGTATTTTAAGTGATATGTTTGTGTATAAAGATAAATGAAGTAAAATTACTGCTAAAAATCACTATGAAAGGAGAAGCAATATTTAAATAGAAATGCCTTTGTGCAGATCTAAAACTGTTGTGTGTGTTGTGGGCAGCTGAATCCTGCAAGACGTATTGTATTGATGTTATGGGGAGTTTTGTGTTATGCTTTATAGCTTAACTGCACTGGATCCTTTTAACCCATATTTTTAAAAAATAAATACATACAAAAAAAATTTGGAGTTTCAATTTTCCTTGTGCAGCTACAGAGTTCCAAGCATGGTTTCTGGTTTTTGAAATACTACCCAATTTTCTCTCCTCCATAAATTTGTTTTCCTTGAGTGGAGCATTCTGTTTAGTACAAATCTTGCTGTAGTAGAACTCAGTAACTTCTGTCTGTTGCAAACTTGTAAAATAGCTCCAAACAGGTACAGGGAACTGAAGCACTTCCCTCTGTGTTTATATGAAGAAACAAAGCAAGCTAGTATGGTAAAGCAAACTTCTAAAAAATGTATGTACAGATTTAAAATTCTGCATATGAGGGGAAGAAAGCTTTTCTCTTCTCTTTGCTTTCCAGAAAGTGTTAGGCTGTTGGTTGGTACTGTGCTTAGTCCTGTGCAACTTTGTAAGCCTGGAGTCTGTTGCGTGGGAAGGTTAGCCTCTGATCAGCACTGCAGAAAATGTCCTTTTTCAAGAGATGCAGAGTACTGGTTTGTGTATGCTCTGACAAGGCACTAGAAATAATTTTTCAGAGTTTTGCTGTTCTGTACTGAACTTTAAATAGACATAGGTAGTCGTTACGCTATTCTGTAAATGTGGATAATGTCTTCTATAAAATTTGCATTAAACTTGAGAATGAGCTGTTTTCGGTGGCTTAATATTCTTGTGTACAAATTTATATGCTGGTAGCTTTATACTTGAATTCTTTCTGATACAGATAAGCTTTTGAGGAATTTGTTTTCTGCTGTAGTCTACTGAAATCTCAGGAAATGAAGTTAATGCTCAAATACATGCATTTCCTCACCTTACGACTCAGTGTAGTATTTCCCTTCAACTATTAAAAAGTGAAAATGAGCAGATGAAGAATTTCTAGGGCCAGAGCTCAGAGTAAGGCTTTATGTATACATCTATGGATACATTTATGTATTTCAGATCCTAACGGAAGCTTTTCTGTTCAATTTCCTGTGTTAGCTGTCCTAAATGTTATATGAATGCTTTATCTGATGGAAAAACTATTTTAAGTTACTTCCACTAGTCATTTTCTTCTTGCCACTCATTTTCCCAATTGCTTTTTCTGCCCATATGTTGTAGTTTGTCATCAACTCACTTGTATTCCTGCATCTATTTATGGGCTTGTTCTACTAAAAAGATGCTGAAATAAAAGGAAAAGAACAAGTTGTGGTCTGCTGACAGGAAGATATGCCATGTGAGAGGCATCTGAAATACCTTGCTTATGTAGAAACAGTGTGTAGCTCTGTGCTGAGTACTCAGTAAGGCAGTTGTACTTCAGGATCTGTAAAAACTATTTCTGTATGGTGATTAGAGAATCCTAGCGAAACTTGAATTACTTAGTGTGTTAACTGGAGGATAGGTTTATAAAATTAGTCTGTTTCTGGCTTACAATGGAATTAAAATAAAAAGCTTTTCTGAAGGTTTTTCTAAGCCAGGAAGTATCATTGATTAGAGGGAGCTGTGATACTGCTGTGCGTAAACCATGACTTTGTGAATAGTATCACTGATCTGTGGCAGATTCGTGTTTTGTTCTGTATCTAGGAAGAAGCAGTCATATTCAAGCTGTTCTAAATGCTGTTGGTTTGAGTTGTCTAACTTTTTGAAAGCATACTATCTGTAAATTGGTGCTGCATTTTGTACAGGTTTGACTGTAGATCATGCTTCTGTTCTTGGAATGAAAGTATTGGATTTGGACCAATATCTGTGAAAAATATTTTAACCTTGTAATTCACTTCAATGTTATATGCTAACAGCAGTAGAACCTTCTCTGGAAAACTTGAAAACCATCTTTGTTATTAGAAATAAGCTGAACTTCAGCACATAGCTTAATGAGCCAGCTGGAAAATGTTTGTGTATGGAGCTTGGTGATTTTTTTTTTTTTTTTTTTTTAGTTGTAAATTATTAAATAAGCTGCTTTCATTTAAATGGCTTTTATCCATATGTCTCCTGTTTGTGATGAAGGGTTTTTTTGAGTTTCCATGAAGTGTAAGTGCAGTCCAGTATGATGTCCAGTGCTGAAAAATTTAACATTCCAAGTACTTTTCCTTAAGCCCTTAAAGTTTGTGTCACTGGTATTTCTTAAACCTGTTTCATGATTACTTGAGGTAATGCTTGTTTCTTTCTCAAAGATAGGCTCATGTATCTATAGGGTAAACTATATTTCTGAAAAACTGCGTATCTTCTATCTTGACTGCCTTCCAAGAGAGGGAAGCAAAGGAACCAAGTTTTTCTCTTCTGTGGTGATTTTTTTTTTTTTTAATTTCTGTGTTTGGAGTAGGGGGAGGATGTGAAAGAAATACTGTGATGCTTGCAGAATGAGTGTAATTCTACTCATTTTGGGAGGTGGTGGCTCTTTGTAACTGGTCTGTGTGCTGCATTAATATACATGTGATCCAGATCAGGTGTGGATTTGCAAGTACGTTTCAGTTGAGTTAGCCAAAGCGCATAAGACTGAATTCAATGCCAACAGCAGGAGAACAGACAGTACCTCATTTAGTAGAAAGCCTTCTGGTATGAGGTTAACTCATTGAGTTTTATGAATACATTCAAACTGGCAGCATGAGTTTACAGGATTAACACATTTGTCTTGTGGATCATCACATTTTTTATCTAATACAATAAATTAAGTGCTGATGTTCTCAGTATCACTGGAGAAGGCAATATTCCTATTCTTTAGGAGAGGGTTCTGGGATCCACGAGGCCACTGATTATGTGTGACAACTGAAGTTGTCTTCTTTCTGGATAGTCAGGCTTCCAGGGCCTTTGTAGTCAGGACCAGCAGAGCTTCTACATCCCTTATCAGATTTTTATGGTTCACACTCAAACACTGTTGCCATGTTCGTAAAAAACCTATTTTTCAGTTTAAGGCAGAGAATTCCTTTTTTTTTTTTTTTTTTTTTTTAATTGTAGTTCTCCCTGCTGCTGAAGGCACTAACTAAAATTATATTCAGTTCTAAATTTTCCTTTCTCAAACATTTTTTTCAAACTGCTGTTCTTTTGTTCCAGACCTTCGTATTTCTGCTCAATTGACTCCCACTGCATACTCATCTTTCCCGCAGTGTCATCTTCACAGTCCTTGGCAATACACGCTTTCCTCCAGACCTGACTGCATAATGGACTGAAAAAAAAAATATATATATGTATGTGTGCATTATGTACCATTAATTTTCTTGCCTTTCCTCCAGTGTTTTCTTTCTCCGTACTCAGATAGATGTCTCAGTTACTGGAGCTCTCAAAGCCTTTTTCTCACGAACATATATTGCACCTTTCAGGAATTCTTACATTTTCTTTCTAAGTTATGCCAACCTCTGTTGTAGTGGTCCAAAATATCCCTGGAAACATTTCCTGCCTGACCTTCAGTCACAACTATCTGTAGAATTTAAGTTCAAATTTAGTTTAAGAATTTGTTACAATATAACTTAGAAGTGTTTAATTTTACTTTTGGTTTATTATAGAATATTCCATTTGCAAGTGACCTACAAGGATCAACTCCAATTGCCCAACTATTTCAATGGCATCCACAAGATAAAATATATTAAGGGCATTATCCAAATGCTTCTTGAACACTGTTGGGTCTGAGGCAACAATCACCTTGCTAGGAAGCCTGTTCTGGTATTTGACCACTGTCACAGTAAATTTTTTTTTCCTCATGTCCAGTCTGAATCTCCCTGTGTGCAATTTTGTGCAGTTTACTGGGGAGAAAAGAATTGCTGAGGACGAGAAAAAGAGGAGCCAGTTGCACAGAACAATGTCATTGTTGCTTCTCCTTTTCTCCAAGCTGGGCAACCCAAGCATCCTCAGCCTCTCATCATGGGGCTTGCCTTCCACCCCATTTAACCGGCTTTGTTGCCCTCTGCTCCAGAGACATTTGATGACCTTAACATACTTTTTATATTATGGAACCCATATAGGCACACAGTATTTGAAGTGAACCCACAGCAGTGCTAAATGTAGTGGGAGAGTTACCTCTTTGGACTGGCTGAGTAGGGTGTTTAATGCACCCCAAAATGTGGGTTACCATTTTAACTATTGAGCTGGTGGCTCACAGTGAGCTGCTGTCACCAGCGCCCACAGATCCTGTTCTGCTGAGCTACTCTCAGCCATTCCTCTGCCGGTCTGTGTGTGATATTACTCTGTCCCAGGTGCAGCACCCAGCACCCATTGCTGATTGCTCAATACTCCAGCCTGTGTAGATTGCTGTGTAGGCTGCCCAGGGAGGTGGTGGAGTCTCCTTCTCTGGAGATGTTCAAGACCTGCCTGGATGCCTACTTGTGTGACCTGGTGTAGGGAACCTGCTTTGGCAGGGGGGTTGGATTCGATGATCTCTGGAGGTCCCTTCCAACCCCTACAATTCTGTGATTCTGTGATTCTTCCAAGTATCATCAGTGGATTTGCCAAGGATAAATTCAACTTCTGCATCCAGTTTTCTGATTAAAAATGAATAGGACTGATCCTAGGATTGAGCCCTGGGAAGCACCACTAGTGGCTCGCTTCCAGCCAGGTGTAACCCCATACACTACAACCCTTTGATCTCTGCCATTCAGTCAGTTCATCACCCAGCATAGTGTGAACCAGTTCATCTCACAGCTGGACACTTTGTCCAGAAGGGTACTGTGAGGGATGGTATCAAAAGTCTTGCTGGAATCCAGAAAAATTACGTCCACTGCTTTCTCTTCATCCTCTAAGCAGATGACTTTACTGTGGGTAATCATCAGGTTAGTCAGACTGGATGGACTTTCCCATCGTGAAACTATGTTGATGATGCCTGATAGTAGCTTTGTTGTTTGAATGCTCCTCTAGGACAATCTTCTCTATAACTTTTCCAGGTACTGAAGTTGAACTAACAGGGTGTGCCCACTACTCATCTTTTTCTTCTTTGTTATTTTTTTTCCCCCAGATGTTCTGCTGCATGATCTGTTTAAATTTAGATACTTCTTAGTAGTTCTGAAACAGAAACTGTCTTGTATTTTAACATGGTACAGCTGAATGCTGGCATCAGGATGTTACTTGTGTGAACTTCTGTGCATGACTTGTAATTATGTTCATGCAGTCCTCAAACCTTAGTATTAAATACAGCAATAATTTGTAAGGACAAAGTCAAAATTGCTAGATTTCCCGTTGCATACCGTTTCTCCTTGCTTTTTTATAAGGAGACTCATGCATATACAGAAGACTGAGCCACTTAGATGTGTGTTTGTATAATTGCAGTTCGGGTTTTTGTGCTTGTTTCTCTCTTTGAATTTTGGTGTACTGATTTATAACTTTGGTCATTAGTGTGTATAGACTTCTTAAGTACAATACAGATTATCTTAGCGAAAGTTTATAAAACCAGTAGGATGGTATTGTGGCTTTCTTTTTTCAGCATTCTTATGAACAGTTTGCTTTAGTATGTGTGCTTTAAGATGGGGCTAGAGAAAAACCGTGCATTTTGTACTGTGCTGTAAGACCAACAATGCTTGCTTCCTTTTTTTCTCTCTAGTTTAAAAGGTGTAGTTATGGATTTATATCTTGTTGCTTTTATATCAGGCACTAAAGAAGTTTCTGGATTTTGAGAGTTGTGCAGTAGATTTCACATGTTTATCTTTAAAGAGAGATTTCCTTCAAGTTGTGTTCTAATGCTGTGCAATTTTTTTTTCCCCCTCTTGAATCAGAGACAAAAAAAAAAAACTCCAGTAAATAATTTTTAGTAAGCAGCTCATTTCCAGCATTAACGCTGCCTCAGGGCAGTACATACATTTTGTAATACACCAACTTATTCGGTTTCTTGTTATTTTTTTCTGGGAGCACAGTTTATTGTATCATCATTGTGCTAATATGATAGCTTCCTACAGTTCTATGAATTATGTTACTGAAATGATCTTGCAGTGAAGCTAACCCCACTTTTCTAAAGAGTTATTCTTCATTAACTTCAGACTGCAGCTTACAGTACAGTTCCTTGCCTAGTTGTGTTGGCACAACTTGAGCTCAAGCTTCATGCTATAAGGTTAGGCTGTTCTGATTTATATATATAAATATATAAATATAAGTAAATATATATATAATCATTTCTGAGGTAGCTCATACTATTGTTGCCATATTTTACCCTCTAATTGTCTTGGTATTCTATAAATACCAGGTATTTTGAAACCAAGCCATCAGTCTGCTTCAGAGGTCGTGAAATTCTAAAGTGAGTTTTGCTGCTGTGAGTTTGATAGATATCTGCAGTGTTTCCTGTAATGTGCTGTCTGGCAAATGTCAAGGTAGAAAATGAAAGTAGAGAAGAGAGATTAGAAATGTTAAGTGTGAAGATTTTTCTGCCATGGAAACGCTGCAATAAAGATCTGAGCTGACTTGATAATCAGCTATTAGAAGGCTTTTTCCAAAATGTGTATAGGAAAGCCTGTATTGATGGAAAACTTGCTATTCTGAGCTTGACTCTTAGTCACTGACCAGCTTTACTGAGCTCAGCTGTTCTATTTATTGTCCTTGTTTGTTCAGTGTCCTAGTGTTGTCTCAGGCTTTGTGTAAATTACTGTTTTGTTATTCTGGAAATGGAAATTGGTTGGCTTCACCTGAGAGATTGTGTATCCGGAAAGAAATACCTTAAACTGGTAAGGGATTTTATGAGCTCTTGGAAAATTTGGGACTTTTAAACATGTGAGAGCAAGAAGCTTTGAGTTTGCTGCTTGGAAAAATGTATTTTTTGAAGTGGCTTAACTTGGTGACATTTCTGAGCTGAAGGATGTTAAGATGCTGAAATCATTTAGAAAAATAAGACACAGTAGCATACACTTTTTACTGAGACAGCTTTGTGTACTAGGAATAGATGCTTTTGCAGTAAAAGACTCATGATATCACACAGTGGCTGAGGTTGGCAGGGGCTCTGGCTCTGTTTGGTCCAAACCCTGCTCAGGCAGGGGCAGCCAGATCAGAGTGTCCAGAACTACATCCAGGTGGCTTTTGAAGATCTCCTAGGAGGAAACTCCTCATTCTGTCTGGGTGAACTGTGCCATTACTCAGCCACTCACACAGTAAAAAGTGCTTTTGTGATATTCAAGTTGAATCTCTTGTGTTCCAGTTTATGCCATTGCTTCTTGTCCAACCACAGGGCTCCAGTGAAAAAAATGCCCGGCTCCGTCCTTTTTGTCCTTTGCCTTCAGGTATTTAGACACATAGATGTGATCCCTTGAGCCTCCTGCAGACTGAACACTGCCAGCTTTCTCAGCCTCTTCGGTACTGAAGCGAGTTGCTCGGAGAGGCTGTGGAGTCTCTTCCCTGGAGATTTTCAGAAGCTGCCTGCATGTGGTCCTGGGCACCCTTCTGTGGGTATCCCTGCTTGAGCGGATCGCCTCTACAGGTCCCTGCCAACCTCTCCAGTCTGTGATCTGAAAGTGTTGTAAGTTGAGGTCAATTTTTGACATCAGTTCATTTTAGTTTTTGAATGCCAGCCCTTTACTCTTCGGGGAAAAAAATGCCACAAAGGATAGGTTTAGTTATGGCTGGGCCTTTCCTTTAAAGTAACATTTCTGTGGAGTCTTTAAACAATTTGTCTCAGTGTCATTCTTTCAGGATCTCAATTGTTGGGGTACTCTGCCTTACAGTGTATGAAAACTTTTTCTTTAAAGAGACTTGTTAAGGGGTTTAATGTAAACATTTATTAGTATACAGGAATTGCTTTCCTTTCCTGGCTTTAGTAATTGAAGGGTTAGTAAACCTTCAAGTAACACAATTTCTTGTTCATTTAAGCATTAACCTGATAAATAAGTAGAGATGTTGATATATGCATCTATCCTTTTATGTAAGCTGTACATTTATATTGAGAGATGTGTGTAAACTGCAATATTTTGTATACCTATATAAATTGATATTGAAATTAGTGCTTTTCATGCATCTATTTTATTTAAAGGAATCAGTGTTTGAGTATACAGTGCTGCAGTTTATGAAATAAACTGTATGTCGTTACTTTTTCATACATGCTTTTTAGAAATGCATTATTGCATTTGAAATGTGTAATAGACTTAGCAAAGGTACCTGACTACATCTTTAGTGAAATGTAACTGTATCTAGGCAACCAAATTGGACAGGAAGTTTCTACAATCATTGCTCTGAACTGATTGCTTTTAAAGAAGTCGTCAATATACTGTAATGTAAATTCCAGTTCTAACATGGGGAAGGAAGCACCAGCATGAAAATCTCAGCCCACCTTGCAGCAGAGGACTCATGGACCTCTTCCGTGAAGGCAGGTTGAGAATTGGGCGTGTTCAGTCTGGAAAAGAGGAGGTATAATCTCATTGTGGCCTTCCAATACTGGAAGGGAACTTATAAACAAAAGTGGGACTGTCTTTTTATGTGTGCAAATAGTGGTAGGATAAGGGGGAATGGTTTTAAACTAAAAGGAAAGATTTGAATTAGATGCGAGGTGGAAACTTTTTTACTCAGTGGGTGATGAGGTTTATCCGATGAAGTTGTGTATGCCTCATTCCTGGAGATGTTCAAGGCCAGGCTGGATGGGGCCCTGGGCTGCCTGATCTAGAGAGTGGCAACCCTGTCCCACAACAGGAGGGTTGGAACTAAGTGATCTTTAAGGTCCCTTCCAATCCAAACAATTCTGTCATTCTATGAACTTCACATGGCCTGTTTTTTGAAAGGATTGAATGTGCAGCTTGGAATCAAGTGGCAATCTGTATCACTTCTTTCATGAAGTTTTTAAAGTAATTTCTCTCATACATCTGTCTGCCTATCTTTTTCTCTTACGTAGTTGAAGCTGATGTAATACATAACAACTCATGTTATGAGCTAAACAGATTACAATGGTAAGGAAATACTTTCCAAGAATAAGAATCTTGCCTGCTTTGTAAATACATGTTGGAATGCCAGGAATAAGTAGTATCCATTGTTTAATAGTGTAGTGACATAAATAGTTACTTGGCTATGGGAACTGTTGTGTTCTTAAAAGGAGAGAGCTGTTGCCACATCTGGCTGAATGATTTTGCACTCTCCCTGGTACTTTAATGTGTTTAAGTCAGTTTTGTGCTGGTTTAATAGTCAAATTAGCTCTCCTGTTTTGACTTTGTTTTGCTGCTAGAGTGGTCAGTCTTAACTGATATTTTTTAATGGTCTGGTCAGCACCTGAGTAACTGCATAGTGAGCAGCAGAGATATGTGCCTGATGCACATGGATTGCTAGAAGTGAGCAGCAGCAGATGGAAGGTAAATGGATGCTGAATGAGATGTTTCAGTTTCTGCATTTCTCTGTTAGGATTTACTATAGGATTGGAGTAGCAATAATGTTGTTTGCCTGCAAAATCCAATTGGTAGAGTTGTTAAACTTATTCAAAACTCATTATTTTAAAATACTGCTATTGTAGGAAAGACTTTTCAGATAAGAGCACTTAATTGGAGAAAGGAGGTGTGAGCTTTGGTTTCATTCCAAGTACAAGGAGAGTCAAACGTGTTTCCGTATTCTTCTGAATGCACTTTTAACTTATAGGTTACACTCTCAAGTGGGAAAAATTCTTTTTTATCTGGTGCTTTGTGAAGAATGCCATATGGTAGTGAGAAAAAAATAATGACCAGCTCAGTGTCCAAACAATGGAGTGCTCAGAAGAGTAGAGATGTTAGTTTCAGTTACCAGTACTGTAATACGGGAACAAAATGAGTAGAGTATTAGAATGAAGTTTCAAAATTTGCTGTGATTGAAGGTGAAAGGCTTGCAGTAACAGAATTGAGAACAAACGAGACAATTGTCTCAATTAGTTGTAGGTTCTGTTCAGTTAAATATCATTTTGAATTCTCATTGATTTCTCAATCTACCATGATGTGTGGTACAAGAGGACCGAAAGTAAGCTGCCTAGTCTCATTTAAGTGCTGCCTGTATTCTTGGTGTTTTAAATATTTCTTGAAGCATTTTGAAAATGGATTTATCAGCTCTGTGCTGCTTCAGTTACTAAGCCTTAACAAATCCAGTAAACGATTATATACCTTCTGAAGCTCTTAATGACATTGACAGGGATTCCTTCTAATATGCTTTAGTGCCTCAGTGTTTGCTAGCAAAGGTTGTTGTTTAATTCCTAGATGAGAGGCTATCTAGATTATTTCCTACCTGCTGTTCTGGAACATAGTGCCTTTTGGTGTTAGATCAAACCATGACAACATACTTGTTTGTTTTTTCTGGTCTTGTTGGGTGTGACTGCCTGTTTGAATGGACTGAAATCTAATAAACCTTAAAACTTTAACACTTTAATTTGAAACCAACTATTTATCTCAAAGTCTATTTAAAAAGAAATTGATTCAATGCTATTAAACACAGATAATTGTGTCTACCTGTAGGAAGCTTTGTGGGAAAAATACATGTGTGTACAACAGAGTGTGATTGAATATGCACTCAAGTTTTCTTCTTTCAATTAAAATAAAAAATATGAGTTCTAAAAATAATTCTTTTTCAGAAAGATCAGTTTGGGTAGCAAGACCCTTTTTGTTCAGCATTTCAGGCTGTATCAGTTTGTAAATCTGCACACTTCTGATGGAGGTAGAGCCCTTCTTAAAGTATATGTATTTTGACTGCCCACATGCTTATTCTTGTTTTTCTGGAGCTCACAGTCCTCATGCTATACAAGGTGAGAAACACTAGACGTGCTAGATGTGAAGTCTAAATTTGTGTGAACCAAGGTTTATTGCACTACTTTTACAATATGGACTAACTTCAGTATAACTGCATTTGTCCTTGTATAAACTTTGATGATACCCATTTATCTTATTTGCAAGTGATACCTTGGTATCACATGACAAGTAGAGCTTTAGAAAACTAAACAAAAAACCAGTTAAGATTTACATGAGATCTTATGTTTTGAGAGGAATGCATCCACCTTGCTTTCTGATTTTTCCCAATTTTTTGTATAGTTACAGAGTAAGTGCAGTAGAGGATAGAACAGTACTGTTGTTCGGAATTGCGAGGAGCATGAAGTGAAAATATGCTGTGAATTTTAAGTTACTTTGTTGTATGTTTTTACCAGAATGGTGTGCATAGTGTCTGCCTCTACTGCAGCTATGAATTTTTTGTGAAGTTTCTTTGGTTGTGATTACTGATGGTCTCCTTATCTCTCTGCTGTCTCAGTCACTGAACTTGCCATCTTCTCACAACATATCTATTATTCAAAGAACAGTAAAAGGCTATGAAGGCCACCATGCTGTCAAGAGAAAAAAGACAATTTGAAGTTCTAGGTATTTAATTATACATGTTAGGTATGTTGTGTACTGTTGGCAGAGATTGATGGTAGCTGTTGTAAACGTTGTAAGACCAAAGGGGGTGATTATTTCTGGTGGACTGTATAGCATTTATCTGTATGGTTACATATAATGTCCTCTCAGACTTGTTCTCTAGGAGGTCTTTACTCGTATCCTTTCATAGTGTGACTTTGAATTATGCAGTGATTATTGTTTCTGAGCATTCTACATGAATACTTATCTTAGAAGAGGATAACTACTTTTACTTGTGCTTTTTAGCTAACAAATTGAAGTTTTAGTTTTGAGGAGTAGGTCAATTATTTACTGTTCTGTTAGAAACACCAACAGATTTCTGGACTTGGAATTTTTGCAAGAGTCCCAAAATTTTCAGAGGCTCACCTATGATTCATTTAAGTAATCAGCTGCTAAAGTTATTGAGACACACTGTTGGGTGCTTTGACATTCAGTAATCATGCATGATGTTTTTTAATAGCCCTGATTGTCATTTCTAAGCGTGCATCTATTCCCCTAATTTTTGACATAATTAAAGTTTATTTCAAAAATTTTAGCCTCAAGTTTGTCGTGGTCCTTGTGTGCTGGTCACCTCATACTTTTTGTGTGAAGTCTTGCATATGTATTAATTGAAGAAAATCTTCAGAATTAAAAGTATGGTAACACTGTCCCTTGTCTTGTAGTGCAGTGGTTCTACTTTCTTTCAAGAGATGTCTTGTACGCTCTTAACAGAAATCTTCCTTAAAAGTAGTTTCAATTCTAAGGTACTGCATTTCCTTTAGAATATTTCACAGTGTTTCTGAAACGTGCCTGGGATTGTGCCAGAGCTCTCTTTGGGATGATTGGTTCACACTGTGATTACAGTAAAGATGATACAGATGATGTTAGAAGTAGCTGTACAGCCATTGATTTGAAGCAATTGAGGAATGTGGATGTAAAAGTAGTTTCGAAGAGTTAGCTGTACTTTGTCTTCAAAAGCTACACACATAACTGAAGTTGTCTGCTAGATTACCTTTCTTACCACATCCATCAAATTGTAAGAATAAAGATTGTTTCATAACATCTTTGTCATAGTAAGATTTTAAACACTATTAGAGAATTTGAAATAACTGGAAACTCAATTTGTACTTCTAAAGATAAATGGAAACATGAACATGAATGGAAAGTTACCTTAAAATCTGCACAGTAGAATGTCTTGTGCACATTTACTGCAAACAGCATTCTTTAAAGAGTTCCAGAGGTTATAGTGAATATAAAAATTCACATTCTTTGCTACTTCAGTACTAAATTAATAAATATGGTTTTAATAACAACTTTATATTTTTACATTAGTAATAACTTTAAGTCTTTTATGTAGGCTAAGTTTATAGTCTTTGGTTGTATAGACCTGGCTAAGCACACAGGATGCTAATTTGAGTTACTCTGCAGTTGCTTATTTAAAAACATTTTATTAAAAATAGTGTTTAGCTGTCTACCATTGATTTCAAAAATCTGGTAAGGGTGATACTGAAGGCTTGGGAAAAAAGTAGTGGCTTAAAATTAGTTCTTAACAGAGATGGTGAATTATAGGTTTGCTTAGTGCAGTTGCTCTAGAAATAAACCAGCATGTGGCTGCTGTAACTTTGAGAATTATCTCAGTTCTTTCATCTGAGTCAGTGTCACAATTTTAGAATCTGTCATTCTTGTGGTTTCAGCGAATGATGTAATCTGGGATTTACACTCCATTACTGCATGTTGAAGTTACCGAAATGTTTCCTTCCAGACGACAGTAACCGCAGCTTCTTTTCTAAGTCATTCAGAATTTTCTGACAAATTCTGCGAGTTGTAGAAATTCCAAAACTAATATCACTAAATGTATAATGAGTATTCTTGTAGGAGAAAACTTCTGCTGGACTATATGAAAACATTTGGGATGGGGGAGAAAGGAACATAAAAAGTCAGCAGTAGTAGCTGCCATAGAATTAAGAGGAAAGCAAGATGGTAGTAGATAGGAAGTATAACTGCCATGAGGTTTTGAAAAGACAGCACAAGACAAAAAAGAAAACTTTGTAGGGAAAATATTCTTTCGTAGAGGCTGGTGCTGAAGAATATTCCATTTGGTGGTCATCCTGGGTGGGTGGCAAAAGGTTTTCACTGTGGATTTTTTGTACTACTGTGGATGTGTTTGTGAGTATGGTAACAATGATTAATAACTTGAATAATAGCTAAAATAAGTCTCATTTCTGGTAATGTGTCATGAGGTAATAAATGTAAGGAGGTTATATTTGCAAGCTGTTTTATGAGCCCTGCCGCATTTGTAAGAGTTGACTGGTCCCATCGCAGAGACAGCACTTTGCTTGTGCTGTCTGTCCTCAGTGATAGCTGACGGCCAGGCACCGTTCGTATGGTCCTCCAACCAGAAAATGCCAACATCTGACAGGAGACTGAGTTGGAGAGTTGTGGGGAGAGGGTTTTCAAGAGATGAATCCAGTAATTTATTATTAAAATGTAAATGTTGCCTGCTTTATCTATCTATCTATCTATCTATGCATCTATCTATCTGTTTATTAAGTTGATCTGGTACAAATCTGCTTTGCAGTCTGAAAAGCAGCCAGTTTTGTATTAATTACTCTTGTCTATACTTGACCTCTTCTCTGGCACCATACAAGACTATTTCATTTGTCTGTAGGTTCTGTTCCTTTTGAGAATGATCTGATGGTTCAAAGCCATTCCTGTTCTACTCTTCAGCTTTTATGTAACTCTTCAACTAGTTCTTTGCCCCAGATTTAGACTACAATTATTTCTGTGTTAGTATTGCCAAAAATATCTTTGCACAATTAGAAATTGTACATAACAGTTGGTTTCCTCCAAAGAGGGATGCTATGTATGTGAAATTGTGAAGTTGTTTGGACTGCTTCTTATTTGATGTGTGAGTAGTTTATTCAGTAAGCAATTATTGAGTCTTTCACAAATTAGAAATGTTATACCTATTAAGGTATAAGAATGTACAAGCAGCAGTTTTTGTGCTTGGTTTCATAGAACACTTGCTGGTGAAATCTGTTGTTCTGTACTTGCTATGTAGGCAGCATGTGGGATAGTAAATTGTGAGACTAATTTAAAGTAAGATTTTTGATGACATTTTTTCAAATTATGGAAATACTTATTTTAATTGGTTTTGGTCATGGACCTGCTTCATTTGAAAAGTAAATGAAAGCAGCTTGCAGAACCAAGCATTGTTTTAGCTCTTGCTTGTATGTATTTGAACTTTGATACCCCTACTCAGTTTCTTCGAAGTCCCATACATGCAATTGATCTGTTAAGCACTTGGAGTTTTTTGAAGACATTTGGACATGAAGAAGCAACAAGTTGTCTCTCTGTTTCCAAATTTGAAAGTTGTCTTCAAAGAAAAACATCAGTATAGTTCAGTGTTTCTTACTAAGTTACAGTTTGTGCCATGAAGGATGTAACAGGGTTAGTTTTGTGCCTGAACTGAGTTAACTGAATTCCCAGAGTGCTGTCATACATGCATACAATCCATGCTGGATTAAACTAAGTAACTTCTTTGGATTCCACTAATAGCTGTCAAAGTGTTGAGATGTGAAGATAAAGCCTAATTACTGTGAGAGAGAGGACTTCTCAGATTTTTGTACAGTCAGTAGGGGAAACCTAGTTCTTCTGTCTCCTTGTTAAGTTGTGCTGAATAAATTGGACATCTTTTGCTTTCAAACTTGGTTGGTTTACAGAATGAAGCATAAGGATCTACCTTTCTGGCAAGCAGGTATAATAAGAGTATTAGACTTAGGTGATGTTACACTGAATTATGTCAATGAAAGTTTTTAAGAAGATGCAGTGCTTTAAATGACGTTTTCATCAGATATGTTGTCCTCTGATTTTTCTCAATAGGGAGCTCCTGTGGTATCACAGAGGGCACCAAGTGCCAAGAGAGATGAAAATACTCATCAGTTATTCAAGCCTTATTCTACTGAAGTGGAGATGACTTAATAGTTAACTAAGTTTCATTTAAAACTAAGCAGTCAAAAAATCTCTACCATTCTTTCAAATCTGGAACTGGTACTCTGCTACTTTTCTGGTTAGAGCAACTCTGCCATCTCTTTTTTTATATCATTTGTCATTATTCCATTTTTTAATTGCTCATATTTATTTTTATATTACTGTCTGAGCCAGTAAGGCTCTCAGCATTTATTGGCAGTAGTGAAATTGCAATCAAATATCACACTGATGTAGTACCAGAAATAATAATTAGTATTCTTTACTAAATGATAGAGGAATATACATATAAGACTGTCTAAATTTGGACAGTATTTGGTTGTGGCAGTATGACTATCTTTGACATGTTTTATGTATCTCCCACATGAAATATTTAATGCTGCTTGCTCCTGAGTAATATTTTCTAATACAGTTCTCATTTTGCTGTTAAAGAACTTATTCACACTGGTGCAAAGGAAAGGACACTTTTTTTTAATCAGTGCAGCTTTGCATCTATAAGAAAACCTGGCTGAGCTCTGCGTTCTGGAATGCAAAAATTGTCAATTTCTTTTCAGTGTGGGACAGTGAGTAAGGTGTCATTTTCAGACTTATTTTGAAGTACTATTATCAAGCTGCAGACATTTTAGTATGAAGTAAAAGCAGATATATAAAAACAAACAAACAAACAAACAAAAAAAAAACATCAAAACACTCTTCCCAATAAAAAGAACAGAAAAATAAAGGAAACAGCAGCAGCAAAGAAAAAACTGTTTCTATTTTGCAGTTGACAAGGTAGGTAAAATAGGAGACTGCATCTTCCAGAAGCTCATAGTTAATGCTATGTACACTGCAATGAATTGCTTGGTTTTTTTTGTACGTGTTTTGAATGTTTATGGTTGTGTTACTAAAAGAACTTTTATGAGAATTCTAGGTGTTTGATGTGATTTAGTACTAACACGTAGTGGAAGATGGACACGCAACTCAGGAAAAACTGAGTCAGTTATATATTACATAATAAATAATTATGATCTAATAACCAGACCTGACACTGACCCACTCTGTTAATCAAACATGTTAAATGTTTAAACAGAAAGTGCTTCACAAGGTGATGTAATTACCTCTGTCTCTAGAAAGGTGATGGAACAGCTTGTTCTGGATATCTTCTCCAAGCAATTGGAACGGAAGTTTGTCAGGAGTAATCAACGTGGATTCACCAAGGGGAGATCATGCTGGACCAACCTGGTAGCCTTCTATGGCTGGTGGGGGGAGAGCAATGGATATTCTGTACCTTGCTTTAGCAAGGCATTTGACACAGTGTCTCCACAACATCCTTGTTAGGAAACTTAGAAAGTGTGGGACAGATGGATGGATGGTGGGTGGATTGAGAACTGGCTGACTGGCAGAGCTCAGGGTTGCCATCAGCGGCGCTGTCTGGTTGGTGACCTGTAACTAGCAGTGTTCCCAGGGGTCAGTGCTGGATCTGGTCTTGTTCAACATCTTCATCACTTCTGTGGCAGCTCAGAATCTGAGGGCTATTGCTGCTCGGTATACTGTATGTTTGTCAAAACCATGCCTTTTACTTGGACATCAGGAGAGAGCGTAAACCAGTCTTAGGCCGAAGTTGGCAGTTGCTTTGTTCCATAGCAGTGTAACTGTACAGTGCAGGAGCTTCTGTTGGTGATAAGTCGTGCTGTGTATTGGAGGAAAGGAATTCTATCACATCAATTGTGGTGCTGGGGAGGCTGTGGGACAACTCTTATCTGACGAATAGTTCAGAGCTGGATTCAGCCTACTATGATGTTACATATTTCATTTAACCTACTAGGCAGAAATGGCCTCCAGTTGCGTCAAGGTAGTTTTAGGAAACACTTCTTTACAGAAAGAGTGGTTAAACATTGGAATGGGCTCCCCAGGGAGGTGGTTGAGTCAGCGTCCCTGGATGTGTTTAAGAGCCGTTTGGATGTGGTACTCGGAGATATGATTTAGCAGAGGGTTATTAGAGCTAGGGTACTATGGTTAGGATGCGGTTGGACTTGATGATCCTTGAGGTCCCTTCCAACCTGAGTAATTCTATGATTCTGTGATTCCAAATGGATTCATTACACAGTAGTGAAAGTACAAAATATTTTATTAGTCTTCTATTTAAGTTGGAACACACCTCTAGAAGTCATCAGTTTCAGTCCTTGGCTCAAAATCGAGTGAGCATCAGAATTATGTAAGATTGCTCAGAGCCTTATCCCATTGCATCTTGAAGATCTGCAAGACTAAGTTTCTACTTCCTGTACAGACACTATGTTCCAGTGCTTAACAACTTCCCCTGGGATAGTCCCATTTTCACAACACCCTATCCACATCTCTAGAGTAACATATGCTCCTTCTATTTGCTACATGTCTTTTTGTTGTTGAGAAGTTTGGTTCTATATTCAACTGTCTTAAGTGGCTTTATGGAGAAGAAAGCAATTACATCCCTCCAGCAGTCTTTTCAAGATTAAATAGTCCTCTTCTTGTAGCTTACCCTTTAGTGCCATACAAACCAGTTCCTTATTCGTGTAAGTGGCATGCTACTGTTTTTGTCTTGCTAATTTCATTTTTGGAATGCTGAGGGGAAGAACACAAGGTGCTGAGATACAGCCTCATGGATACATACAGCTCAGTTGTCTAACTTCTTGAGGATCCTTTAAACAAGCAAACACCTTTGCTCTTTCAACACTTAGACTGCTTCCTGGCCTCTAGAACTGATATTGCCTTAATTTAATGACTTAATGCAGATGTATTCCATCCTGATGTTCAGGTCAACAATGAAGATGTTAAATAGTGTTAAACAAATACTGGCTTCCGAAGATTACCTCTTGTAACTAGCTTGCATCTACCCTTACATTTAGATGGGCCATCTAGACGATGTTTTAGACATCTTGAAATCATTCTTTATTCAATGTGGTACAAAGAATACTACAGCGATATTGAAGACCTTGCTAGAGGCACAGTAAATTACATAATTGTTGTTCTACATCCATGGAGCCAGCTGTTTCCACATTAAAGCATTACCAAGTAACTTAGAGTTGGTAAATCCTTCCTTGTTTTTGCCAGTCACATTCTTGTCCTTTAAGGACCTGGAAATGGCTCCCAGGAATATTTGCTCTATCAATTAGTCTGAGGAACAAGGTGAAGCTGGCAGCCCCCCCCCCCCCCGTTTTTTTTTTTTTTTTTTAGTATGCTTTTAGGCAATCTTTATGCTTTTAGAAACGCCATCAGGTTGTCTGAAGTTTATTGCTCTCATGCACAAAAAGAACAGCTTTGCAGGGTTGAGTGATTTCTTGTCAAAATACCTCAATTTTGAAACTTAGCTAGAAGCATTTAGGTCTTTATGTTAAAATAATTTGTAATGTGTTTGGAACAATTGAAGTTCTTTGTATTGGTTAGGTATTTGAAGTGTAGAAACAAAAATTGCATGTGTTCTCAAAGATGAGCAAAAATGTAATGAATTTCCATTTATTTTTCAGGAGCTGGTGAATCAGGGAAAAGCACAATTGTCAAACAAATGAAGTAAGTATAGTAAAATACAATCATAGAGAGAGATTTTTTTAATTTGAATAGAGAATTTATTTTCTTTTCCTTCCGTAGAATTATCCATGAAGCCGGTTATTCAGAAGAAGAATGTAAACAGTACAAAGCTGTTGTCTACAGTAACACCATTCAGTCAATTATTGCTATCATTAGAGCAATGGGAAGGTTGAAGATAGACTTCGGTGATCCAACCAGGGCTGTGAGTATTGAAGTAAACATGCACATGTACAGCTGAAATATCCATTCTTTTTCAATTTCTGTCCATTGTTACTTCCTGGAAAATCTCTTCATATCCAACAGGCCTTGTAAGCTAGGTTTGATAAAGAAGAAATTTCGTTTAGTTTCCTACATGAAGTAGAAGTGCTCTATTGAGCAATTAACTCTGGGTTGTATTTTGTTTAGATACAATCCTCCAAATTCTATGTAAATCTGAATCTTAGGGATTTTTTGAAAAATAGTAGGCTTTGTAGTCGTACTTCTTAATTTTTACTTGTGGGCTGCTATAAGTCCTTCAAGATGGACATCTTTGCTTTCCTTAACAAAACACAGATTAAACAGGTACGCATGTAGCTGTTCTCTGCACTTCAGGATTGCGTCACAGACACAGTAGTGCCTAAAACGTTCTCACCTGTGGTTTCATACTGACTACTAGTGCGGATGACTTTACTGTACTCTAAGGCACGGGCATTGTGCTGCTGCTGGGGCTCAGTTTTTTTCATTATAGCACATGAATTAAGGATTTTTCCCAAAAAAATAGTTACCCATTTCCAGGCTTTCTTGTACAGTTTTCATCTCTTTTCATCCATTTATTGGAGGCGGTCTGCAGAACTTTTTGCTTATCACTTCACAGTTCCAAACCCTGTATTCTTATTGGTGGTGAACCTGATCACCCTATCAGATCAGGAGGATAGATGCTGTTTGTAAAATGTAGATATGTTTATGTACATATGTTAATTCTGTCTGAAATCTGCTTAATTGTAAATCAACTATGTAGATCACTCTGAAAGTAATGCCTCCCACTTATTTCCATGGAAACTACAACAGATACAAAGAGCACAATAACACTGTTTGATAGAGCAAATTCTCATTTACTAAACACTACTTTTCAACAGTCACCACCATGAGTTGTGCTTTTTTGTCAGCAGTGAACAAGAGGCTACATTCCACACTTGTAAAAATCTGCATGGTTGTTTGTAACATGGATTGCCTTTCACGTCTGTCATCACTGCTGAAATGCACCACCTACTGCCTGCCTTACTGTACTCATATTCACTGTTTGGTCTCCATAGATGTTCAGCAAGCATCAATGAATGTCTGTGAGAAATTTAGTCACACACCTTTTCTTCATACACACTTCCATGTCAGACTTCCTCTCTGCTACCATCTGTCTCATGGCAACAAAATGTAACGGGATGTGGGTGTGGAAAGTTCAGCCTCTACTGCCATACCATCACCATCCACCTCTCACATAGTGGGCCAATATACTAAAATAGGAGGCGTTAGTTTTGGAGTAGTCTTCTCGCTTTGTTTTCATGCTTTCTGTTGTCTTACCTTCAGACTAAAGATTTTCAGGGCAGGAGCAGGATGTGAATACGTTTTAGTTCATCTGTATAGTGAATTCCTCTTGGATGTCTGACAGTTAATGTTGGAAAAAGGTGGATGGTGTATTTCTGTTACTAAATACTAAATAAAATAAAATGAAGGAGAGAGTAAGTGTAGATTCTCTCAGATAGAAGGACTGACAAGAAGATTGTGAAAATGTTCTATGTGTGATATGAATTCAAACTGATTGGAATATTTCAACTTCAGAGAACTGTATAACTGAAGGCGAACTTCAGTCAGGGATAATAATGAAATAACTGGCTATTCCCTAGCATTTAAGCAGATCTTGGTGATCTGAATTCTTTTTGCAGAGCATCATTGCTATTGAAAGTAATTATTAGACTTGAAATAATTTCAAAATGAGAAATCAAAAAAGGAATCAAAAGCTTGTGAGTTACAAGTTTGCCTTTCTAGAAGATATATGAATGTTCTTCATTGTATTAAATGTAGGCTTTTAAATTTTATTTGATTCCATTATCATTTCTACAGAAGAAAAAATGCAAAATTGCAGTGTCGTGAGGAAAGCTGTTATACAGACTCTTCCTTAGTTTTTTGAATTGAAATTTTGGAGATTTTACTCTGAATAAGATAAATATGTTTGGACAAATGACTGCTCTTCTGTTGTCAGAATAGTTGAATGTTTTCTTTTGTGAAACTACTGAATCAGGAAAGCACAAGTTCTACCAGGAGCTTCGGTAATGCTCCATCCTAGGATTAGCATACTTTTCTTTATCCTACAGAATATTTCCATACTGTTCCAGAATCCATATTTTGAGAGACATTTAGTGAATATGGTTTACATGAGAATGGACTACCTTCAGTCCATTGACATTTGCTGCATTTATCTTCAGAAAAGGCTAAATGAGTTTCTGTAAGGTAGCTCATTTGTGGAATCTTATATAAAAACAGTGAGTCCTTGAGAGGAAGCAACCCTATTGCAGTATAATTAAAGGAAAGCATCTGGCATTCGTTAATAATGAAAATAGGACTCAATTATTATGTACTCCCTCATTTGTGGCATCTGTGTACTTGCCTTCTGTAGAAAAGGGATATGGGGGTTAACAGATGCCACCTAGCAGAACTTAATTCACTTCCTGCCCCTTCTTGTTACTACCTCTTACACCCTCCCAATAAAAACAAATGCAGTCTTAGAGCAGGTAGAGGTTAGAGCTATTTCAAAAAGAATGAGTTTTGTATATTTGAAAGTCAGACTATAGCAGATGTGAAATGACATTTTGAGAGTTCGTGACAAGACAGACTCACAGTTTCTAGTATGTATCTGCTGCTTCTGTTAATTGTATATTGGCGTTTTCATCCAGAAACATTCAGTTGCCATTCAGGCTTCTTCTATGCAAGCATATTGCTTAAGCTACAGTCAGTGAGATCTAATTATCCTGCTTTTTGATCTTCACTGCTCTGTTTTTTATCTGATTATTAGTGCAATCTACTGAACTTTTACTAGCTCCCATGGTTTGCCCAATGTATATATTGTAATCAGCATACTATTCTTAAGTTTGATAAATCTACATTTTTAGATTTGTAGCTTTCAATAGATGATATATCACTTAGCTGTTTGTTCATATGTATGGCTACATGTGTATTGTTATGGTTTAACCCAGGAGCTAATCACCAAACAGCCATTCACTCAGTCCTCTACCTCCTGTGAGATGAGGTATAGAATTAAAAAAAAACACAAACACAAAATGGAACTCTTGGGTTGAGATGAAACCTGAGACAGAAAAAGATGAGAAATTATTTCTACATGTATATGCACACACACACGTATTTACAAAACAAGTCATGTGCAGTGCAGTTGCTGATTACCTGCAGATCAGTCAGTGTCCAGCTGGTCCACAAGTAGAGGCTGTCTCTTTTGGCCAGGCTAGATTCTCACAGTTATGTAGGACTTTTTGCCTGATGGTATGGAATATCCATTTGGCCATTTTAGTTCCCTCCCAGCTCTTTTGCTGGGCTTTATGAGAAGCCTAAAGGTCCTTGGCTCTGTGCAGCACTGCTCAGCAGCAACTAAAACATTGGTGTGTTATCAATGTTTTTTTCCTAACGTCAAAATGTAACACCAGACTCTATGAGGAAAGCCAACTCTTTCTGCAGAAACCATGATGTGTACACACAGATAGATAAATATCTTCAAATCTGCCTTGAGTTGACTATAGAGCAAACTTTCTAAGTTGAGAATATTTAAGCCTAAAGTGTTCAGTCTCTTCAGAAGAATCATTACTTTCCATGCTTATCCTAAAATGTTATCTTCACGTAACAGGAAAAGTGATTGAACCTTTTTTCCTACAGATTTGCGTTGTATCTTCACTTACTGTTCTGTGAGAATAACTTTACAACTTGCAGTTTGAATCCTCTTCATTCTTGAAATATTTTCAGTTCCTAGTTGATGTACCTAAGCCCCTCTGTTTCCCCTGTCCTCCATTCTAGTATCGTCTCCCCTTTCTTTCATTTAGTGAACAAACAGGACATGTGGTTAGTAGTTACAAACCACAAGTATGCTTATTTTGCTGACTGACATACCTTGTCAGTGTATCACATACAGCTGGTAGCTAATGTCAGTCAGCTGCCTTCTGGGGAGTACTGGCATGCAAATCTGTTTCTTCTGTCCAGCTGCTATGTTCTTTTTCCAATACCTTACAGATTTAATATTTTTAGTCTCTTACCTGAGTTAAAATTGGACAAGTTAGACTGACACAAGTTAGACAGAACTGTTCAAGTTCTGTTAAAGCTGAAACTTGGCTGATGGATTGACATCCTACAGGATGTCTTGCTTTCACAGGCAGTCATTATAAAAATGCACCATTTGCTGTTGTTCTTAAGAACAAAACAAAATAAAACAACACCTTTATTATTCTTAGACATGTAGTTGTCAAGAAAACTTGGTCTCAGTAATTAAGGTAATGAATATTTTAACTGTTTTATCTAGAAAAGTTTAAGAGTATTTTTCTTTTCTAATGAATGATCGTTTATCACAGTCAAATTGTTTTTTGAAGTTTTAGTGATTAATATGTATTCTGCAGTCAGTCTATACATCTGCGTATCTGAAGGTTCTAGTATGTATTGTAACTGTTCTATTCAGTTTGAGGGGTATGACAGTAAAATAAGGTTAATGTTAGACTTCAGCACAAAATATGTAAAATGTTTGCATTTATAGAAACTCAGTTCAAGTGACAAACTGATCAGAGTTTTTATCAGCTGATGCAAAATTCACTGAACTTGTCTTTTTCTGTTGTTGGAAAGAGTGTGAAGTAATATGCTATACTAATACTTACTAATTGCTTTCCTTCACATTTTTTGTTTGGTTATAATCATGTATACCAGCTTATGTAACTCATTCCTTTGCTGAATGTAGTTTTTATTCTTAGGTGATAGGGGAATTTAATATACATTTTGTTGTTTTTCTCAATGTTTATCTCTCCACTTTCTATTTACATCGTAAAGGATGATGCTCGTCAACTCTTTGTGTTAGCTGGAGCAGCAGAGGAAGGATTTATGACTGCAGAGCTTGCTGGTGTTATCAAAAGGCTATGGAAAGACAGTGGAGTACAAGCTTGTTTCAACAGATCTAGAGAATACCAGCTTAATGACTCTGCTGCCTAGTAAGTACTATGTGACATACAAGGCTCTCTTTTGTTTTCTAAGTAGCAGCTAAAAGAACTTAAGAGAAATGTAACCTTTTAAATAATTGTAATTTAATAAATATAATTTAAATAATTCTGCTCCCACATAGATGGAAAACCTAGAAACATCTAGCCAAAGATATTGTATACTTGGATCAGAATGCTAGATGCAACTAAAATTCTGAGTTGTTCTCTTTACAACTGTTTTCAAAGTAACTTGGGTTTTAGTTGTAGTACAACGTACATTAATTTCCTACAGAGCTATTCAAGGGTGAAAGTGTTAATGCGAAGAACACTGGTAAATGTAGAACCATGTTGAAGTATAGAGCCATGTTTGCTTTCTGGGATTTCAAAATACTAATTCTTTGTAGTAGAATCAATCATATGAGTTTTCTTCTAGAATGAAAGTGTCTCTAAAACTTCATTTTAAGAAAGAAGAGGAAAATTAGATCATTTTCCTCTTAATCTTTTATCTCAGAGAAAATTGTTCATATAAAAGTAATGCATGGTGTAGTGAATAGACCTAGAACTTGTGTAATTTTTTGCAATTATCTAATTACTATTTTATGAATAACTGAATGCAGTATTTATTTTTACCTCCAGTTACTTGAATGATTTGGACAGGATAGCACAAACAAGCTACATTCCAACTCAACAGGATGTTCTCAGGACTAGAGTGAAAACTACAGGAATAGTGGAAACTCACTTTACTTTCAAAGATCTTCATTTTAAGTATGTAAATTGTTCTGTGTGTTCATCTGTCTATTAACAGCTTTTGTAAAGTTCTCATGGATGGACTTACAGTGATTCAATTTAACAAGTTTGTGTAATCATAGCTAATTATTTTATTATTTTTCTTTTTACTGGAAAATTCTTTGCTGCTTGGATTAGTTTTCTGAAAGCATATGGGAATTGTTTGAATTTCTGTAACAACTCAGAATAAATACGGCAATATTAAGTAATAAATGTTTTTGTTTTTATTTCAAGCTTTTTGGAAAGTTTATTTTCTGTGTAAATCACATTTTGAAATATTCAGTTTTGTACTATGTTAACATGTAGCTGTTCTATCAGATTTTTTCCCTTTAAATTCAGTTGGAGAGCTGGAGATTTAAAAATATTTGTTGCTCTGGTTATGAAACAGCAAATCCTTTTTTCTTGGAGAGCTGAGTAATACTTTATTTACTGATGTAAATTACTGTGAATAAAGTTTTTTCTGACACAGTTTTTTACCAAATAATGCTAGTCTTCTAACCATTTTGTGTCCAAAGACATCCATTGTGAAACTGTAGGGTAGTATAAATGTAACACTCTTGTATCTATTCTTTACTAGGAAAATGGAATGGAAGCTCAGTAAAATTCTCATCGCATATATACTTTAGATTGTGTGGAGATAGTTGTCAGCACATCTATACACATTCTGATTTCTAAAAATAACTAATTGAATCTCATCAAATGCAATTTAATTTACTTATCTGATACACCAAATCAGTAGGTTTTCTGTCTACCCATGTACATCATGGGTTCCTCCTCTTCCTCCTCTTACAACCTGAGGAAAGCAGAAAATCAAAGAGAAAAGTCAGTTTTTTAATAAATATGAGACTTTCCAGAGCCTCTTATCTTTTGAGATAGGGCGAAAGAGGTTACAAAAAAATTTGTCAAATAAGCCTTCCTCAAGTTTAGGGCCTGGGGAGTAGGGAAGCAATCAACTTGTATAACCTTAAAAGAAAAAAAATAACAAGAAAACAATAACAACAAGAGAACAAAAACCAAAAACAAGCAGTGAAAGAAATATCAAAAAGTACCTACAGTACCTACTGTCCTTTTGGCCTATATCACATTTTTTTTATGTGTGCTGGAGCTATGTTCTCAGCTTAAATAATAGAAGCAGAACATGTCAAATCTTGCAACGCTAGCTTCAAAAAGCATTGTGCTAACTTGTGCTTGCACAAGTCCTTAAATTTGCACATTTGCTGGTAAACCATTCAGAAACCAGCCCATACAACTAAGTAACAAAGATAAGTGTGGTGACGTCTTGAACAACCATCTGCAGTGCTTTAAGCTTAGTTCAGTGAAGTAATTTGTCTTAATATATTGACTGTCACTATGCGATCTTACCGGAAAATTCTGTATTATTTAAGTAAATGAAATGGAAGTTCTTTAAAGCATTTATTTAATGACATCATCCTTTAGATAGGGCATGTGGATTCAGCTCTTACAAACTTTAATTTTTTCAGTACTGCCTTGTATTTTTTTTGTAGTTCACTGTAGACAGTAACTTACTGTGCATAAGCAAAATACCTTTTTTTAGAGTAGCCAAATTGCACTGAGATGTTCAGTATTAAGGCAGAGGACAACCTTGCACACCGTACTCCCATATTGCGAGGAGGAATCTGTAAAGCATCCAAGATTCTCATTCTTTCAAAACTCTTTGAAATTTATCTGTATATCAGGCAGCTTCTGTCAGTGTCTTGGTGTGCTGAGACTGTGACTTACCAGTTCTCTGTGTTCACAAATAAGGCTTTCATGGTAGTTGCTGGCCAAAGTGGATGGAAAAGCTCTGTCCTCAGTTCTTCTCGTCTGTCTTCTCCTTCCCATGTTTTTATACTTACTGAAATTTAAGCTTTTTCGTGGTAATGCCTAAAAAAGTTAAGGTTACTTGGAAAAATTGCTGAAGACAAAAGTCAGGCCTCTATTAAAAGGAATAATTGCATTTCCTTGTAACAACAAGGAAAAATCCAATATTTGCATGGTAAAATGCTGGCTACCATAGCTAAGGAAGGCATATGGTGACCTTTTCACACTGTTTTTAAGCTGAAAGTAATCACAAGAATTTGAGACAAGGCTCTTCTTTGTGTGGTAGAAAGGAGACAGATGGAAAAGGGCTGCGTTCTGTTTTGTTGAGAAAATTCAGCTATTTGCATCCATTTTAGGGTAGCACTACTGTCCCCTTATTTGATTGCATTTTGCTGCTGCTGTTTTTGTTGCTTGGTTGTTTTGTTCTGTTTTTCATGACTTAGTTCTTTAAATCCAGAATACTATTTTTCTGGCTTGCGAAATACTTGAAGTTCAGTTAATTAAGATGTCTAATAAAACATTCAGTCTTTCAGATTCACTGTAGCTCAGATGTTAGGAAATAGTCCTTAAAGCATTTAGATAAGAGATAAAAGCAAATTCATGTGAACTATGCTGACTTGCTGATCCTCTGCTGTTAAGTTCTTGTGTGTGGTCTTTTCCTATCATGTTGTTTCTGATCAGCTGGGAATTGAAAACAAACATCTTTATAGTTTAGTTGTCCCATTTAACTGCATTTCCAAAGAGTTGCTTTATTAGAGGGGAAATTACTAGTCTTGTATGATACCTGTTTTGTCTTTTTAAGAAGAGAATGTTGAAAATAATACTTAGTGTCACTTAAAAATTCTTTTTAAAGGTAGTCAGCTGAAAAGCTGATCAAACTGTGATTTTGTTTAACAGAGATGAGCTGAAGCTCACAACAATTTAGAGACAGCTAAATTTGAAAAACTGAGAATTATATTTTATGTATTTGGATTTGGATTCAGAACACAGAGACAACAAAAAATATTATTTGAACAAGTTTCATAGAGTAGCATTTTTTTCAAGTACTAAACATAGTGAATTCTGCTCTTGCATTTAAAGAATTTTGTATTGTTGACTTTTTATTACTTAGGACTGTTCATTTGGGAAAAATATTGAAGAACTTCATGAAAGCTTGCATTTGGTTAAGTTAACTGTACTTTTATAGGTTGTACTTAACTTTGTTAATGGAATTATTTGTAATAATAGATCTTTTTAAAAAATAAGTAGATTTATATTGCTTTCATATCACTTGGTCAGGTTTTGTGAAATGTAAAGGAAGATTTCTAAGTCCTAAAAAACTTGAAGTTGTTTCTTACACTAAGAAATGAAATTGTAATAAATGTTGCAGATTTTATGCTGTTTTTCAAAGTTCAGGCTTGCACAGCTGATGTGTTCAGATTTTATCACTTAATATTCAGAAAGCTGGAAAATCCAAAGTTCATTTCCTGCCTCGTGTTTCTGTTTTGCAGGATGTTTGATGTTGGAGGCCAAAGATCAGAACGGAAGAAGTGGATTCATTGTTTTGAGGGTGTTACAGCAATTATTTTCTGTGTGGCATTAAGTGATTATGACTTGGTCTTGGCTGAAGATGAGGAAATGGCAAGTACCTTAATGTTAAAGAAAGGAATAGTTGTTAGGAACTAAGCGTTTTGCAAGGGAAGCTAAATGCCTCTTTCACAGTAAGAAGCTAAATACTTGTTTGATAGGGTACATGGGCTTTTTGTAAAAGTTTTCAGAGAACTGGTGATAGATTTTGTGCTTTCAAGTTTCAAAAATAATTTCTTTATTCTTGGGAGTTCTTTGAGATGAGTACTCTTCTGATGTATTCTTTCATATATTTCAAATTATACCTAAGCTAATGAGGATGTCAGTAATACATGTCCTTGTCTCTATGGATACTCAAAGTATCAAAGAAGTTGGTTTGCTTATCTGTCTCTGTGTTTTGTTACCCTTCCTCAGTCTTCAGTTTTTTGTGTCTTTGTAAGTATTTTACTCCAACCTCTTTCCTTAGTTATAGAAATCTTTCTTTTCTCTCTCTTCAAATTCCTTTCTGTCCTTTCTCTTCTTTCAAGATGTGACTCCTCCCACGTCAGTACATACAGTGTGTGTGCTTTTCATTTTCTGGGTAGTCTAAAGCGATGCTGATCTGTTGTATAAATCGTTAACAAGTTTCTGTTATTCCTAATGTTCTGCAGCTTCGTGTAAAATAGTTGGAAGGAAAGAAAAACAAAAACAGGGAAGAAAAACACTTTCAAGTTAAATCTAGTCAAAATAGATCATACCTGCCATCTACTTAAGTGTCTGGAAGTAGTGGCAGAGCACTTACATATTTGATAATTTTTCTACAGCTTCAAAATTAGGGTAACTTTTTTTTTTCTAATGAAACCCAACAGCTTTTTCATTTAATTCTCTAGCTCTATAGAACTACTAATTTTTCATTATATTGGAATCTTGACTGTGTACTGAAGTTCATTGTCAGTTTTCAGAATATCTGATAAATATCAGGCAATTTCTGATCACTCAGAGAGTTTTCTAGAATATCATTATTGCAAAATGTGAAAATGCACTAAAATTTCCTAACAAACTAAAAAAGACTTAAGCCTGGAAATGGAGAAATGGCCTTCAAGATCATCCAGTCCATTAAATTTTATTTGGCCTCTGTATATATCTCTGTGGTAATATGTGATTCTGCATACTGGAAACTTAAGTTTTTAAACTTTTCTAGTTGTAACTAATCAAATAGATTTATCCTGGTTTTACTTCTAAACTCTGATAAAATACAATAAAGTCTGTTTGTTTGTTTGTTTGTTTGTTTGTTTTTCACCCAAATTACAGAATCGGATGCATGAAAGCATGAAATTGTTTGACAGCATCTGCAACAACAAATGGTTTACAGACACTTCTATAATTCTTTTCCTGAACAAGAAAGATCTTTTTGAAGAAAAAATCAAGAGGAGTCCTCTCACTATTTGCTACCCTGAATATGCAGGTATTGGAAATGGACAAGTGTCAAGTAATTTGGGGTTAAATTTATCTTATTTTTGATTAACAAATTCAGAGGAATTTGATAACTGTAGGTGTACAAAATATAAAAATAAAGTTTAATTTCCTAGGAAGATCTTAGGAATCACGAATAAAGGAGTACTGAAGTCACATTAATCTTCTTAATGAGATTAAATGATGGTGATCCACTGATAGTGCTAAGATGTTACTGTCATCGTGCTTGTCAACCTACTCTGGTTAGCATGTTCTTTATTCTGTATTCTATTCTTTTCTGCTCAGATGTTTGTTTTTTTTTTTTCCCCTAGCAGGAATCCCTGAGGATACATGAGAGTTTGTTTGAAGGGAGCATATATACATAGATATTAGAAGAGGTGGCTCGTTGTGGAAATAAATAACAAAGAAGAATTTTGTTTAAGAGGGCTAAGGCCTTTTGTGTATCATTTTCGTTGTAATTTCAGACTGTTCTTTGTCTGAGGAAAAGAAAAACTGTCAAAAACATGAGAAGTGAAAGGGAGTAACTTGAATGAAGGAATCAATGTAATAGTGATAAGTTGTTAATGAGACTTGGTCCATCTACTACTCTTACAAGTACTCTTCGTAGAGCGCTCTTTATTATTAAAAATTTGTCCAGGTTTCCTTCAACAAGATATACATGGTGTATTGTAAAGTAGTGTCTGTGAAATTATTTAAATCAACAAACTCCTTTTTAGGTTTTAGTGATTGTTGCAGAGTAAGTATTTCCTTCTAAGATACAATATACATTTAGTTTTTAGTTTAGTTTTTGAAATCTGCTTACTGAGCAATTTTCTCCTTCTAGGTTCAAACACTTATGAAGAAGCAGCTGCTTACATTCAGTGTCAGTTTGAAGATCTTAACAAGAGAAAAGACACAAAAGAAATCTACACTCACTTCACATGTGCCACAGATACGAAAAATGTGCAGTTTGTTTTTGATGCTGTAACTGATGTCATTATTAAAAATAACCTTAAAGACTGTGGCCTCTTCTGAGAACAGACAAGACATTATTAAATGGTAAATTATGTGCCTGAAAAAAGGACTTAGGCATTTGGAATAAGCCCATGTTGTGTGAAACTTGCATAGATATACTTAATTCTCTTTATTTTATTTTTAGGTTTGAAGAATGGCTTCACACAATTCTAATCTGATTGATTTCAAGATGAAAGATATACAAAATATGTTGTGCTGAATGATAGATCAGTACTGTACTTGCCTGTTTTAACAGCTTTATTTATGTTTGTCTTGTAAATTTAAGTAATTAGGTAACACTGAGATGTCTTTTGACTGTATGTAAACTTGTAGTAATGTATTTGTATAAACGTTGAATGGAATACTTTGGTAACTTGTCCTCTAAAATTTCTGTGGTTTATGAAGATACTCTTAGAGGAGACTTTCTGCCTTTTGGTTATTTAAACATCTTGTAAAATTAAATTTTCTTTTCATCTAGAGGGTGCATGCTACTTTATTCTTTACTTTTTGTTGGTAATACTGTATATGGCACTAGCTTTTTTGATATTTAAACAGCTTCATACACCTGCTCAGATTTAAAGAAACATAACTAATAAAACTTGGGGGGTTTTTTTGCCTTAAGTTTTGGGAAAAAAAATTTTTAAATTTAGGTTGAATACAGAAATTATTTTTAAAACTTAAGTGAAATCCACAGCTTATGAAATCTGGATTTTCAGTCTTTGAAGTGCAAATGTGACTATATTGAAAAACTGAATTTGAAGGTTGAAATATCATTGAAGCTCATGGAAATGCAAAAAGGAAGTTGTTAAAAACACGCTTGTAGAAATAAAGAGAAAGTTTGAAACTAATCTTTACTCACTGGAGTGAATGGCAATTTTTTTTAGACCTTTAACAAAGGCTGGACTTCCGATTAATCTGATTTCTTTCTGCTTAATAATTGAAATGATATTATCCTTTAACTCTTTGCTATCTTGTGGTAATAAAGCTAAAACTAATTTGCTAATTTAATAACCATAGAGGTATTAGGTTCTCCCACAAGACACGGCTCAGTGTTTTCATAGTTTAAAGCAGTTTACTGTTGTTTTTTAAAAAGAATCTTCAGTATATTGGGTAGGGTGACTCAGTGACTTGGAAGATGCTGATTCTTTAATTTAGTTATGTTTAAAGTCTCATACTTTCATTTAAAAATAAGTTAAAGAATATGATTTTTTTCTGGTTATGCTTTCATTATGTGATTTGGGATTTTAGGTATATATCATCCATTGCCTTATGGTTAGTGCCAAAACTGATTTTTATACCTATTTTAAAACGAATAAGCTTCTATTTGTAAATAAGTTCTTGGATGGTTGTCTTAAATGTATGTCTTCTACATAATACAGACGTACCAAACTTGGAAATATGATTTTCTATAATTGTTAGTATATTCCAGGCAGCTACAGTACACTGTAAGTTTTTTGAGAATGATTCTTTGAATCTGTTGCTATTTTTCTATATTATCTTAGCTCACTGTTCTTAGAAGCTTTCAACCAAGGTATTCAAATCATTGTTCTGTTATTTAATTTTTTATCGCATGAATGTTTCATTAGGCCTTAGCTTGATTAATAGCGTCAATGCTTCCTTTGTTAGGTACAGAATTACTTAAACGTATTTCAAATGAAAGTTTAGAAAGGAATTTCTAATTTATTACTGGAGGTTGTTAAATATATTCATACATTATGAGCTCTTTCAGCAGTTGTAGTAAACAATCTGTATATCCTGGGCTGCTTTTAATTGTGCTTTACAGTTCTGGATACATAACTGATTTTAAATTTCATTGAATAACTTTGTGAAAATTGTATTTATGCCTACGTTAAACTTGGTTTTTGTACTTGATGTAAAACAGAAATTGGGATTAATCAAATTACAAAAATAAATCTAAATTTTGTGCCTTGCTTGAAAGAAATTTTCTTCCTTAGACGTGGTGCATCCATCCTGTAGACACAACTACATAGTAAAACAGAGAAGATAAAAAGTCAAGAGCCAATTCAAATCTTTTATGCCAGAAACAAAAATGAGCATAAACTTAAAACTGTTAGCTAATTCCTAAATGTTTTTTCTCAACCACCAATCCTAGCATCTTGGATTTCAGATTTTTAGAATTTCCTAACTGTTGATTTCTTTAATATTAACGTCTTAGCACAGAACAAAATTGTGAAATAGTTTTGTTTTAAGTCCAGGAATATGAGCTTGTCTTTTATAACTTGATGAGTTGACACCTGCTATGTTTCCTTATAGGTGCCCTGTAGTGGTCCTTTGTTTAGGTTTACAAATACATATAAAAACTTTTTGTATTAAAAGCCCAGTAAATCACTGATCGCATCTGTCCAAACTTTCCAAAACTGGGTTGCTGATAAAAATTGATTTGTTATGAAGGGGTTTTCAGCTTAAGTGTATTAAAAATACTATGCTAAAAAAGTGTTTTTAATTTTTTTTTTAAATATTCTAAAAATTATCTATACTGATAGCAAGCACTTTGATTTTCTTCTCAATTTGAATACCTTCATCTTTGAGCCAAATGAGTTCTGCTAATTTTGTTACCTAATAAGACTGCTAATATAAACCCCTTCTTCTTTTCAGGTTGTAATTAGATGATAATTAGATAATTCTAATATGAATTTTTCCAGACTTTCGACTGATATATGACTTTGCCTGAATTTATGAATTTTAGTTATATACTTCTTTAGTATAAGTGCATGGTGCAGTGGACTGATCTACCGTGATCAAAAGTTTCTGAGGATCTTGTGTAACAGAGTTGATCTTTCTTTTTTGTCCTGGGACAAAAGTTTGTCATCTTAACCTATTTGTCTAGGCAAAGCTACAAGAAGGCTAAAATGCAGTGGTGGGAGCTACATGCTTAGCTTCCAATCTAATTGTTATATTGTTATAGGGCTCCACTCCATCTCTGCTTGATCAAGAGGCTCCTTCTCAGTTATAAATAGCCAAAGATGAGGAAATCCTGCTAGTCTGGGGACAGTCTTGTGCTTCAGCAGTCTGAGCCTCTGTTCTCTTCCAGTTCTTCATTCCTTGCATTTTTTCCACTCAGAGTATCCTGACAAACGACTTTTTCTAGCAGTACCCAGGGAACCTCCTTCTACTATCTCAGAATATTTCTTAAAATTATCTTAAATTATTCTCAACACGTACAGGGAATTGCAGCCTGATGAGGGTTCTCTAACGCCAGGATCTTGTGATCACATTGTGAATTGTTGAAGTCTCAGTAAAACAGAGGCATTTCTTTTTAAGAAGGTCATTTGTGAGGGAGTGGGATTTTGAACATTTGGTACGTGGCTTTATGATGCTACCTACTGAATTTGGAATAAGTTTGTCAGCAAATATAATAACTTTGGTAACCAAAACAGGGTTCAGTGTCAGCATGGAAACAGAGTAGTTCGCTGAATTTCAGTTCCTGTTTCCACGTACACAATTAACATCTTCATTATTTAAATTCTACATAAAACCTGAGGGGGGAAAAAAGATCAATCTGCAGCCTGCTGAACAGCATGATTCAGCTGGTAAGCATTTAGAATTGGGAAGAGTGAAGAAAGTTTCTTTTTCAAATCAAGCAAAAAGGAAACCCTACCAAGACACTGACTATCCTACTGTGTGGAAGTCTCTTGAAGCTATCGTATCTCATATGAATAATTAATAGCCTCCGAGTCAAAGAGTAATAATAAAGTTGAAAATTTCAATTCCATACCTCTTTCATTTCAACAAAATGTTGCAACAAGAAGTTGTAAAAAGCTCATCCTTGGATAGCTCAGAGCTTGTGAGAGTGCACTCACAAGGAAGATGAGATTGGATGTTGAGCAACTTACTTACCAGACATTACCTATAGCAGAGTGTGTCTGCATTTTTCACAAAAAAACTCAGTTGATGTTATGGGCTGTGAAAAGCAGAAATCAAGTTGCAGAAGTGGAAAACAGTATTTCCAGCTCTGCATCTACAGGGTACTTGAAAAGCAGCTTCTTTGACAGGCAGAATAAAAGATGATTAAGACCAACTATGTTGTCAGCAGAAGTCACTGCAGCCCCACAAAACCAGCTGTTCCCAGCTCACTTCTTTATTCTCTTTCCTTTCTGTCCATTAATAGAGAATTTTGGGAAGGAGTTTTGCTTTCACGCTCATGCATTGGTCATGTGAAGACTGTGCATAATGACTGTGGAATGTGCAACAGTACTGAAGGAATACAATGAATGATTGGTGTGTTTAAAACTGCACATATGTGTATTTTCAAAAGCGTGAACAAAAGTCTAGGAAACAAACCTGAGCAAGACAAGGATTTCTGAGTGTAGTTTAGTTTCTGAAGTCAGACACAGCCAGATCAGATGATTGTGCAGTGTGACACAGCCCATACCTTTTACAAATAAGTGTCCTTATAACAATATAGTTTTAATCCTGCATTCTAGTAAACATGTTAATGGTAAAGAAAATACATAATTTGTTAGATACTACACATGGAAACGTGAGTGCATTTGGTTGAGTTCTAAAGTGGCTTTTAGACTCTGACAGTATCTTTCCTAGCCAAGTTATGTTGCTTTGGCTTAAATGTCTTCAGCTTAATTCTCTATGAAATTGTCAGACTTTGGATTTCTGACTCTAAAGGATGGAAGAAAGTCATAAACTATATCATCTGCTGAGACTAAGAGAACATTTTCAAGATGCAGTCATTGAGGCATAAAAGACTGGGGTTCTGAGAGCTGTAAGGAAAGTACTCTGTGATGAACTTCACAGCTGTATCCAATATTTGGAGAAAGCAGCTTTGGGAGAATGATGTGGCATAAAGTTGCATCTGCTTTTGTTGAGTGGAGCTCTGAGTGTGAGGGGATAGGCTGAAGTATGTAGAGTTACGTACCTGTTTCCCAGATGAGGTTGTCAGATGCATGTGCTTTAAAGCCAAGGAAGCTGATCTTATAAACCCTGAAGAAATGCCCCTTTCTGCATTGCGCTCTAACGTTCAGGGTATTTTTGAGCCTGAAAAGTTTTGAGCTGCCTGCTACCTGTGAGGGACGTGTCACTGCTGGCACTGATACTTGTTTAGGGCTTCTCTCCAGCTTGCCAGAACTGTGCAGTCAGGAACAAAGAGCAACTCAGCAAAAAGCAGTACACAGAGGGCATAAGAGGCCCTTTCATCTGCTGCAGGGGAAGCGAGAGGACACTCCCCAAATAAGTGAGCGGAGATTGTGGGGGGAGCTGCTCTTGTGATTCTTGATGAGTCTTTGAATGCTCCCAAGGCTTAATGCAATTTTACAGGAAGTGATGGCAGCAGGAGAAAGTTGGTGTTTAATACACTGTATCTTGGAACATTATGTCCTATCCGGATTCTTAGCCCTTGAAGATCAGTTTTCTTCTAGCTAACAGAAAGTAAATTGCTGATGCTGTATAGTGTGCTAGTCTTACACAAGTTTCTTTCACAACCAGAATTTTTAGTGGTATAGAATTACAAAGATGATCTGAATGATAAATCCAAAGGCTGTTAAATGAGTTGTGTAACATTCTAATATTTAAAGTGTGGAGATAAGTGAAATACAGTATCTTATCCTTCATTTTTCCCCCACTAATTCTGTGAAAGGAGGGTTAGTGGAGCACTCAGAGGCCTCAGTGTGAGCATTCACAGAATCACAGAATCACAGAATCACCCGGGTTGGAAGGGACCTCAAGGATCATGTAGTTCCAACCCCCCTGCCTAGCAGGGCCACCAAACACACACATTCAGATCAGGTTGCCCAGGACCCCGTCCAACCTGGCCTTAAACACATCCAAGGACGGGGCATCCACAACCTCCCTGGGCAGCCCGTTCCAGGGCCTAACCACTCTCCTTGTATAGAACTTCCCCCTAACATCCAACCTAAATCTTCCCTCCTTCAACTTCGATCCATTTCCCCTAGTCCTGCTGTTGTCAGCCCTTTTGAAGAGTTTACTCCCCTCGTGGGTGTAGGTTCCCTTCAGGTATTGATAGGCTGCAATGAGGTCACCCCGCAGCCTTCTCTTCTCCAGGCTGAACAAGCCCAACTCCCTCAGCCTGTCCTCATAGGGGAGGTGCTCCAGCCCCCTGATCATCTTAGTCGCCCTCCTCTGGACCCTTTCCAAAATCTCAATGTCTTTCTTGTACTGAGGGCTCCACACCTGGACACAGTACTCCAGATGGGGCCTCACAAGAGCCGAGTAGAGAGGGACGATCACCTCCCTGTCCCTGCTGACCACCCCTCTCCTGATGGAGCCCAGGATCCCATTTGCCTTTCGAGCTGCCAGAGCGCACTGCTGGCTCATGTTCATGGTCTCATTCCTGAGACCAGTGCTGAAATACAGTGCTACCAGGGGCTGTAATGGAAGCTGAGTGAAAAATTTATGTTTTCTGTGGAGTTGCAGTTCTTGAGGAAGTTCATGGCCCTTTGTTGCAGTCTGGTGACTCCTCTGCTGGCATATGGTTATGGGTTCTCTCAGCCTTTAACAAATGCAGGGTAGTTCGTTATGTTTTAAGCAGTGGAACTTGTAAGAACTAAGGAAGGCATGATCACTAAAGAAGTAATGTGCAAAATTTAGGTTATGAAGATTAGGTTACAAATTTCTGCATGCTTCCAGTATCACCTACGTGCATGATCACATTGTGCCTGCATTTTCAGGAACTATGAACTGTATCTTTGCTGGATTTTTGGTGGTAGCAATTCTCATTGTTCTTTACACAACTGAGGAGATGATGGTTCATCCATCTGTGTGTTTCTGTAATCCAGCTGCAAGGCTATTCAGCTGGCAACTGGGATACTGAGCTTTATGTAGTCCGATTTCTGAAGTGCATTTGAATAAGAAAAACGTCCTAATGACTGGGCCTGTAAATACTCCTGAAATAATGACCTCCACTTTTCCTTGTTATACTTATTTTAATTTGCTTTATAATGACTTCTCATCTCCACAAGGATTAGAATCTGTATGTATCAGTTACCAAACCTAATCTCCTTTTTTTGCAACAAGTTTTTGTACAAAGTCAAGCAACTTCCATAGAAGATCTCAGAATAAAACATTTGTTTAGATCCGAGCTCTGAATCAAAGCCGATGCTGAACTTACTTGCCTATGTCCTGATCATCCTAGCCAGCTGTATTAGGTTGCATAAGTTTACAGCTGTGTCCTCTCTCATCACCTTTAAATAGTAACAGAATCATCCTTTTAGACATTTTATTTTCCAAATATCACCTTATTTACAACAATCTATAACATTTTGAAATTAATTTATGAACTATTTTTGAAATTACTAGCAAACAGGGAAGTTACAGCTTGCTTGAAGACTAATCTCGTCCTTTAGCAGTTTCTCTGTTGAGCTGTGTGGATTCAGCGTATGAGACTTCCTTTACAATGCATGTTCTTAGTCCTTGCACAGTTCGTGCAATTCTTTCCTGCACCAGTTTCCAGTTCTCCTTGTGTATCTCAAATTGCTGTGCTATTTATTAGTGAAAAGAATTTAAAAGTGGAAAGCTGCTTTTTACATTTTTTCTAACTTTTTTTTTTTGTAGGATGGATGGGAGAAGAATACAAAATGAGTGTTCTACCAAAAAATACCAGTTAGAGTCATCTCAGCAAGCTTCAAAATTTTCCATTCCTCAAGCATAAATATTGCTTGAGTGGACTGTAGGTTTCTGAGCAATTTTTTATATGCTTTTTTAAAAATAACACAGATCGAAAAACAGGAAAACTCCATGCTATGAGATCAGAGAAAGACAAATGAAAATCAGAATACAGCACTCATTCTAGAATAATTCATTGATATGGAGGAAAGACCATCAATAAAACAGAAGAGCAAGATTTTACTTAGCATTTTACTCTGCATTTTTGCAGGAGAGCAATGCTGCTTATCCACAAGTCCTTTGCCTGATCTGATTTTAATTAAAGGTCCCCACTAACACTGTTATTTGTCTGATTGACAACCATTTGTACTGGGATTCAGCTCTGGTGCCAGGAGTTTTTACTACTGAGTTCAGAAGGGTGTTCCTAGGAAATCAGGGCTCTTCTTACCTTTAGCTTTCATAGCTCCCCAGGGCACTTCCACCTTCTTAGGTGGGCCCAGGAGAAGTAAACTGGATTTCTGATGCAGATTTTCTTAAGAATAGTTTTCTGGAGGTAAAATGCTGTAGATAATACAAAGCATAAAGCTTTTACGCTTTAAACAGAACAACTTGGTGGACATACTGCCATTTCATTATGCCTAAATAAGCTATATAGTTAGCCATTATATTGGCCTAGCTCCTTACTTGTGTTCTAAGTAGGTCTCCAATGGTGCAGCCGTTTTTTGGCCCTGTATGCTGAATTCTTTGAAAGAGGGAGGTGACAGAAGTGTGGTGAGAAGCTAACCATCTGCCATCGTTAACCTTCCTGTATCTGTTAGTCTTTTAAATCTGATTTTCTTCTTGTTGTCAGACAGCATGGAGGGCAACATACTCATGCAACAGCATAATCAACATGCAATTTAAATCACAAAGATGAATTTGGTTCTTACACCAAAAGGTACAGATAATGGAGCAGTAAAAGCCAGAAAATTGTACTCAATGCTTCTGTGGAGCATTTGATTGGTTTTGCTTAATGGATTTTTGCTTCAGATCTCAGCTGGCCATGAATGGCTGCTGCCCGGTGGAGATTTTTCAGCTGAAAGGGCAGGTAGTTTTGTGGCCATGGTATTCTGTAATATTTTGACAAAAAATCATACTGTCTTTGTTACAAACTCCGTCATAACTCTGCCTCTTTTCCAGAGCTGTGATCTCTGATAGATGGAAAATGCTGCAAATATCCTTCCTTCCATTGGTATGTTCTCATGTCCCTATTCTAGATAGAAGCATTTCATCAGTCACAGATTTGTTTGTTTGTTTCTCGTTTGTTACTCTTCCTGTTATTATTTTTTGTTGCTCTCTTTTCTGTGTTCTGTGGCACTACAATTATGTTCAATACATCAGGAATAAAAAAAGCACAGGTACTTAACAGGCTTGGTGATACAGTGATTATTTTGGACCACAGTAATTAAATGTTTCCTCCAAAATTTAGGAAGTTCGTTCATATTTTCTTTTTCTGTTTTGGGACTCCTTGAGGGTGTGGGGGCTTTTTTAGATTATTTTTAAACATAGGCTGTCTGAAATTTCTCATCTTGGGCCATTAGCTCATGAAACACAGATTTTGGTAAAAGCTGAGTAGATTAATGAAACTGTGAGCCAGTGTACGTTTTCCATTTGCTTATTTTTTCCCCTCTAGTTATTTATGCACTGCCACAATAAATGTAGTTGCCAAGTAATGTATTTGATTTAGTGTTTTTTTGTTTTGTTTGTTTTTTTTTAATAATATTTTTTATTAGCAGAGGTAAGTAACAGGAAAGGCAGTAAGTAGATCTTGGGGAAGAGGAAGCAGCTGGGGATGCCAGTGGCTATGGGATTTGTTGTAGCTGAAAAATAAGACTTTAACGTCTCTGTTGTGAATGCTATTTTTAATATTCTGGAGAGGAAGCAGATGGAAGGAGACTGTCAGTTCTGTGTAACAAGAAAAGATAAAGAATAAACCCTTCAAAAGCAATATATAATCCTTACTAGTATGTCTCTCTTCCGTAACAGTCACAACATGATGATCACATGGGCATACAGGTGGCCTCTGGCCGGCTGTGCAGCTCCTGAGCTCCTTGCTGCATGTCTGATCAAATAACGTTTTGACACACTTTTAACCACTTGCTAGGTTGGGTTTAAAGTGTTTTGTGCTCAACTATCATCTGTATCATGGGTTTACAGTTCTGGCACTTTTAGAAGTGCAGTTCTCAGTTACTATTGCCTTGCTGATGCTTTAATGGTCGCACCCCTAGGCAGTGGGGTACAAAGAATGAAACCATGCAACACTGACTTTATGAGAGTATTTAGAGAAGTGCCAGTATTGAACTGTTCATATTACAGTCTTTTACGTTTATCCTAAAGCAGGCAAACTCATCCTGAGTTGGAGTTGCCTCATTTCCTAGACAACTTACTCGCTCTAACCAAGAATATAAAATCCTCTTGGCTTTGTTTCCATAGATAATCATTTGAGGTGAACAGCTTGGAAGAGCATTGTGTGGAGACAATACATGAGTAAAATCCAGTTCCATGGTTACTCACAACGTGTAAGAAGTCATTCCACAAAAAGGATGACAGCTGAGAGAGTCGGCAGTGTGTGTAGTTCTTTCAATGACATCATGATTTACCACTCAGACAAGATTTTCCTATAGCAAATAAGTTAATAAGTTTGAGGAATTAGGCTGATCTTGAGAAGAATGTGAATGCTCTTTAGAAAAGCAGGCATTCATCATGGTTTATCCTGCAGTATTGCAATTTAGTGTCTTATAGCCAGGTTATTTTCTAGAAGAAGAACTGGAAGTTCTTTTCTACTAGTGCAAATCACAGTGTTATTAATCTGCTACTGAAAACAGAGATTGAAACTGACTTCAGTGTTTGCCTGAACCCTATCTTAATCTTTTTTTTTCTTCTCTACCACAAAAAATGGCTGACTTCAGATTAATTTCTCAGAGGTATATTTCGTAACTTCTCTTTAACTTTTGTGCGCTCCTTCAATCCAGAGGTAAGACAGGAAATGTCATGTACTCACAGTTGCTTACAATACAGTCTGCCAGCAATCTTGTTGAATAACACTGAACTTCTTTTCATGGATTCATAAAACTAACAGTAGAAACACATTGTAGCTGAAACTGAAATTGCCAGATCCATTCCAGTCTGATGTGCTTTTTCTATCCATTAGAGAAAAACAGAAAACCGCATGCACATCTTTAATATAAGAAGTAGCTGAGGAAGGCTGTTCTGTTCTGTGCACCCCGGAGTGGTCAAAGTCTTTGTAGGCATTTCCTCCTGCCCCACACAAGCACAACCAAAGCAAGGCATGCGGTAGGTCTTTGTTTCTGTGTTTTGCACTACCATAAGGAGTTGAATTGTTTATGTTTGGGTCCTCATAACTACAGAATGTTGAAGATTTAGGATTTCCCAAATCCATGGGAACATACCATGGCGATGTCGATATAGTACTCCAGGATGCCAAATAGCTGCAAACATGAGAATCTGCAAGTTCTGCCATTGTTTTGATTCAAGAAATACTGGTTTGGGATTGACTAGGCTTAAAAAATGCCACAGAATCGCTGTCAGGAATTTTATGGCAGATAAAATGGCAGAACAGAGGCTGTAGACATGAGGACAATGGAAATGGCAGGTTTGCTGTTGGAGGTTTCTGAAGACAGACCTTGTGCAGCAGGTTTCTGCCACAGGAGTTTAGTGCAGGGCCTATATTTTGCAGTGCTTTCATAACTCTCAGTGTGAATCATTCTGTTTAGAAAAACCTTAAATTCTTCGCATTTATTTTTTAAAAACAAAAATTAAAGCACAAGATGATTATATTGCTCTTTCAGGTCTTTGGTACTTGATTGCATTACACAAATCCATCATTTTAGTCTATTAAACTTTGTTCTTCGGTTTCAAAAAACAGTTCAAGCAGTTCAAATCAGTGAGATTTAGCAGTTGTACTGTTTTCTTATAGATCTGTTCACTGGTAAAAACATTCAAGGATGTTGCTAAAAATAAACATCCTCTTCCTGCAAGGCTGGGAAGACGGACTGTATAAATCTCTAAGGGAAGCGTGTTACGTAACAGGAAAGCACTTCAGTCTTAGCTGCTAAATGATGTCACCTTTATAAACCATGGGATAGGTCCTGAGAGTGAAAATAGTCATTTTCTTCCTTCACAGTTCTATTTTTGAATGAAGTGACCTCAGTTAGCTGTCAGGCTGAGCAGTTAGGAAGGCAAGGCTGTCTGTGCTTTCTTCTTGGGCAGCTGCTGTCATCTTGGCAAAAAACATATATATTCATATGCTCTTTTCCCTGAAGTGATGAAGTAAGTGATAAAATACATGCATTCAGCATCGTGTTCCTTATGCCAATACAGCTAATAAAATGGTGGTTTTGCACATCCTTATTCCATTCATTTCTTGAGTTAATTTAATGAGGCTTAATGATAATGTAAGTTATGCACGTCTGTACTTGATTTGGGCTTTTGGAATTCTTATTTACTATGTAGGAACAGCAGAGAGAGAGCGTAGAAAAAAAAAAAGCACTATTTTCTTAATAGAGGAAGTGTGGCATCTGTTCAGTTCAAGTTGCTCAGGATCCTGTCTATTAGAAAACAACTATAATGGTTTTAGCAGTTGGGAACTTTTTGCTTCGGAGGGACTATTAAAGAGGTTGCATTAGCAGCCAGGGGCATTTTTATGTTAGGAGAAGGATTTCAGTTAGAACCTATATTCCAAATTTCAGTTGTTTTTTTCATTTTCTTGGCTAGATCTGTTTAACTGTGTTCATGATTGCACACTGGTGCAATGGCACACTGATTCCTAACAGAAGAGATTAAATTTCAGTACTAAAGAATCACATAGTTTTTCATGTTTACTTTTTCAACTGATATATATATATATATTTACTATCTAAAAAGTTATGTTCAAGTAATTTGACAATACGTACATTTAAGAGGAGGCAATAAGAGGAAGAATTGCCCTCATTTCATTAATAATCTTCACCCACATTTTTGCATTTTGCTTTTTAATACATCTATGAAGTGTTTTCACAGAATCTCAGAATTGTAGGGGCTGGAAGGGACCTCTAGAGTTCATGGAGTCCGACCCCCTGCAAAGCAGGCTCCCTACAGCAGGCTGCACAGGTAGGTGTGCAGATGGGTCTTGAATATCTCCAGAGAAGGAGAATCCACAGCGTCCTTGGGCAGCCTGCTCCAGTGCTCCGTCACCCTCACTGTGAAGAAGTTCCTTCACATATTGGTGCAGATCTTCCTATGGAGTTCCTATGTTTTACCTTAATGAAAGTATGCAATCAAGACTCAATGGAGTGGTGTCCTTAAATTCTTTATAAATAAATGCGTTACGAGTCTTTTGTTACAGAATGTACCCATGTATCTAAAGTGCTTCATTAAAAGACATCAGTAAAGTTATTGCTTTTTTACAAGCGGGAAACTGAAGAGTGAGAAGAGTCACTTGGGCAACACATCACTGTCTGTTCAAATCAGAAAGATCGTCTTGTTTCAATGTGTCTTACACCATCCACATAGGTGTCATGTGAACGTACCATCGAGAATAAATCCAACATCCATAGACAAAAATAATATGTTCAGATAGGAAGGACTTTCACTGTCCTACTCAAAATACAAAAATCCTATTGAATACTTCCTGTTTGCAGAGCAGAAAGCCCAAACCTGAAGTTTCCAATATCTGTGTGACTCCACCTTTAGGATAACTTATATCTGTATCTTTTATTTCAGATAAACAACCTCAGAATTCCATTAACTGCAACCTAACTCCATGAGGTGTTGCATTTTTAAAGCTGAGTATATTAAATCAGTTTCCAGCATCACCGGGCCAGAAAATGCTGCACATCTCAGAAAGACTGCTAGAGACTTCCCTTTCTGCCTCACAATATCAGGAAAAACTTCTTTACAGAAAGGGTTGTTCAGCTCTGAATAGGCTCCCCAGAGAGGTGGTTGAGTCACCATCCCTGGATGTGTTTAAAAATCGTTTGGTTGTGGTGGTCAGGGACACGATTTAGTGGTGGGTTGTTAGTTAGGGTAGTATGGTTAAGTTGTAGTTGGACTCGATGATCTTTAATGTCTTTTCCAACCTGAGCAATTCTATGAAATCGCAGTTTTGAGAACTTTTGTTTCCTAGCAGTGAAAGAAGGCATCAGGCAGCTCTTGTGCCTACCAATGCTTTTTGGTTTGTCTGAATAGGTGTAATATCAGGCGAAGTGCAAAGAGCCATAATGAAAACACCTGAGGAGCACCAAATTCTGTGTGTACTTCCTAGGTTTGTTGTGTATGTGCTTGGGGATGTGTATCAGTAAGAGAGGTGACAGGACAAAATGAGTAAATAGCTTTCCACAATCTCTGTGACATGTATCTGTAGTTGAAAGTAAAGTCAAAAGCAAAAAAATGTTTGCCTCATTAAATAATATTATTTGTAGTGAGAGAGTTCAATGGCTGCGTCAAAAAACAGACATGACATCACCTTTGCTCTCCAATAAACAATTTGTTTTTAAACATTAACATTATTCATAAGACTTGAATTGACTTTTGTATACTTTGAATGTAGCATCTGACAACAGAGTACTTATTTACTTTCTATTAGGAAAATAAGCACAGAAGTCATTTTTGAAACATTAATATATGTGGCTAGGGACTTCAGTTCTCCTTGGGATTTGATTTGCTTCAGGAAGTAGAGAGACACAGGCAGAACCATTTCAGGAATGATTCCCCCAGTGTTTAAGCTCAATCATAACAGATTAGGAAATGTGATATGTGACCTTTGGAAAGCATGAACGACTACTAAAATATGCAATCTTAAAGACATACCTCAATGTTATATGAAAAATGGAAATTTCATCATTAGCCAAAAGACACATTTTCCATTTAAAGCTTAACACTCTGAGGAAAACAACTGTCTATTACTGGCAGAGACACATTTTTATGGCTACATGGACTGGTATGTTCTTGCTGGTTTACATCATTCTGCTGTTATAGGGTATGCATTTTTTCAGAGCAAGTTTTTCATTTCAGCAGTTTATGGCTGCTTTTCATCTTGGGGATGGTACAAAGGAGTTAGGGTAAGTTGTTGGATCTGGCTCTATACTTTAACCAACTTAAAGCCAGTACTCTAGACAAATTTTTGCCATGCCTGGCAATGGACAATAAGAAATGTGGAACAGCTTTTAAAGTTAACATCTCTTTGCTTCGCTGATCTTTTGTTTCCTTAGAGTCTGATTTACAGCTGCTTATGCCTCTGGGTGAAGGGAGAAAAGAAGCAAAGATCAAGAGCTCTTTGGAGTATTCTATATCAGACATTTCCTGAAATGGGCATATCTACCAATTTGCACATTTGGGGCTTTTATGAATGATTCTCCTTTCTACTTTCTCCAATCAATATTTTATTTCACAGCAACCACAAATGTGTGGCAGAAGCAAGACAGCACAACTTCTGCACCGCTGAATGCAACAAAGGAAATTGAGGTGGCTTTTTTTTCTTATCTGTTCTAATTCTTCATGGCAGACTTCCTTTCTGCTTTGAGTTCTTTGCACACCTTTAGAACAAAGGATATTTAAAGCCATTATTCAAGGCTGCAGTGTGGAATAGAGCTGCTCTCCTTGCTGGAGGTTAGAGAACTGGCACTGAAAATGAGTTTAAGAGTTACAAGCAACAAATTTTGCCCTGTAGGTCTGATCATATTGCTGCTGTCTGTGTTCCTGGAAATTCACCAACCATTGCAAAGCAAAGGCTTCCATGACACGAGTGGCATTACAGAGGAAATATTTTCTGTCCTCATCCTCTGTTTTGTTGAGGGGAAAGTGGACCCATGGGTTTGATCCAGCCCATCAGACAGAGAATTCCCAATACATGTTGAGCTGTGTGACAACAGGTTGCTTTGGCCCTGCTGGGGCAGCCAGGTCCCACAGCATGGTGAAGTGCCAGCATCTGGGGCTGTGTCTGCAGCTCCTTCTGAGCTCCTCCACTCTGGGAGGACACAACAGGGGCTTTTTTGATGCCGTTGTCAGCAGTTCTTACAGATGATTATCCATAAACAAGCACTTCATTGTTATAATGTATTATGAATTGCAGAAGCCTAGTGTGGCTTCTCAAGCTGAATTTCAGCACGAAGTGCAGCAGCTACCAGAAACAAGCACTGAGACTCTTGGCTCTGTGCACCTGCCTGGAATTGTAAAACTGAGTACAGATCATGCGTGGGAAGTCTGGAAGGGAAATTTTGGGGCTTCCCACCTAGGAAGGCAAACCATGCTGAATGAAAAAAATTACTGCACAGTCCTTATGCAGGTAGCGAGGGCCAGTGGGCTGCTTTATTTCTCATTGGTTTTAACCCATTTGCTCTCAGTTTAGATGTGGTTGCCATGATGGCAACTCGCTTCCTGGGGTTGTGTACACAACTCTGTGGCATTGCTGGTGAATGTTGTAGCAAGGCGATGCATTGGAACAGGCTGCCCATGGAGGTGGTGGAGTCACTGTCCCTGGAGGTGTTTGAGAAGAAGGTAGATGTGGCACTGAGGGATGTGGGTTAGTTAGGTGGGGATGGGTTGATACTTGGGCTAAATGGTCTTAGTAATCTTTTCCAACCTTAATGGTTGTATGATTCTAAGGGTTTAAAATTACAAGTTTAAGCCTTATTCTCATCATTGTGGATCTCTGAAATACGTGATGAGCCAAGTTGCTCAGCTAGATAGTTTGGTCAGGTTGCATTACAGTAATTGCTTATTTATTGCATACTATGAGCTGAGAAACTGGCTGAAAATGCTTTATCGAGCTGATTCTTGCAGTGCAACATTGTCTATGAGTTGTCACTTAAAATAACATACAGTGAAAAGTAGGCAGTGGAGAGGCATTGTCACTGAATCATGAAATAATGGTCAAAAATCATAGAATCACAAAACAGCTTGAGTTAGAAAAGACCTCAAAGGTCAGCTAATTCCAACCCCCTGCCGTGGATAGGTTGTCAACCACTAAATCAGGCACAAGATCAGGTTGCCCACAGCCCCATTCTTCAGCTTCTGCCATTTACCATGCCTTTGTAAACCCTCACACTGTCCTGCTTCAGGAGAAGCAACACTATTCCTACTTTTGAGAAGTGATGCTGCAGCATGTGTGTGGCTGTTGGTAGCTACAGTCTGTTTCCAGATTTAGTATCAGGTGAAAATGGCATCCTTCTCTAAGGACGTGGAGAAATTACCATGTTAAAGCACATAGAGAAATTATGATTTAGTGCATTACTCACAAACTCAATCGCTGGGTTTTTACAAAGCAGCAGTGAGTCAGGCTGGCAGGGCAGTGCGGAAAGGGCCCTTTTGCATGTCCCTGTGGCACCTTGATGATGGTAATGGAAGGGAGCAGTGGTGTTGGCACAGCACAGACACGCGGTGACATAGCAGTGTGCCATTGTCACCTATTTGCTCTGGCACCAAAGTTCCTTTTAAAACTTCCTGAAATTTCTTTCTCTTACGTGAAAACTTATAAATAAAAACATGAGTCAAACATACAAACATCCACTCAGGAATCTGTATGAATTGGGAAAGCATGTTTTAAAGAAATTTCTTCTCCTTTTTGTCCAAATTTCTAAATGTTAACATACAAAACGTTTCAGTATGGTGTAGATATCTTTGGGAAGTCCTCTCTCTCCTTGGGTTTTTATGATTCAGCATGTAGTTTTATTCAGAAGTGTTCTCGTAGCAGTTTGAAAGCTTCCCTGTGAATTATTTCTGCCCTTCTGATGCTTTATGAAGCATCATATTTTGCAATTGAAATATTTTTAGCATGATTTTAGCACGTCTGATTTTCCAAAATCAGAGAGAGCCTCTCTTGAAACAGATGGAAAATGTGATAAACAACTGAAGGGGAGACTGGAAATGAAATGGATAAGGTCTGAGTGATATTCTGATATTCTGTGCTGGACCCCCTTCTTCATCTCCTTTGCACTTAGACTCCTTCTGCACAAGAAACTCAAAGGCAGAAATGTGTGAGTTTTGTGAGGGGTGTGAGTTGAGGCGGGGGGGGAACGATCATAGGGACTTATATCTGAGGAATTCATCTTCAGCAGTGAAAGGCAGAAACAAAAATCCCCCCTGACTTGGATATTGGGTAATTCCACATTATTACACATTTCTTTCATCTTCCTCTAAAATATTAACTACTGCTGCCGGGGTTCTGGCAGTGTGCTTCTGTGTACTACTTTCTTCACTTTTTTTCCTCTACTTGCATCTCCTTTCATACGCATTTAATGGTGATAGTTTGTTGGACTGAATTCAGTTTGTGCAGAAGAAAACAAAAAATACCATTTTAGATGCATTTCTTCTGTGCCCCCAAAACACAAATCCAGGGGTGAATTTGAGTCCTGAGCAAAGATCAGTCTCCGGGCTGCAGTGCTGCCCAGCAAAGGAGGAGCACTGGAAGCTCAGCACAGTTCACTTTTCAGCCTTTCCCGAAGATGCATTTGCATTAAAATTCCAACCCTGTCATGTTTTTCTCATAGTGAGCAACCTCTTCTTCCTCCCACTGGAGTCATTGAACGCGGGATCAGTCCCTGCCACGACAATTATTTCCCAGCGATGGAAATGGGCACAGTGGGACAGTATACATGCAACAAAGATTGCAATGCGTGAAGAAGGCGATATTTTTGGTTGCTCAGTGACTGCTTTAGTCTGTAGACCCCCCAGAGGCCAGGACTATCCGTCATGCTCTGTCACTGCAGACAGCTGGCGCACAGCAGGCACTGCCTTTGTTGCTTCAAGCTTTTGTGTTGCTTTAGGATTTTTATAATTAAATATGAAACAGCAGCTCAGAATAATACAAACCCGACCGGATGTTGGTTTTTTTTCCAGAACATCAGAGGAGTTCCATTGGCTTAATTGATAATAGTTGGCCTGCTGGTGTGCTGGAATCCTTGCTAATCACGCTGACCTGTATTGCTGCACTGCTCACATACACCAGTGTGTTTGTGGTCTCCTGACACTTGCTTTCTGATTAGACCATGGGACTTCTTCAAGGTGACAGTGTGGCTTGTTGCATGATTTGAAAGTACTCTCAGTCTTGTTCTTTGCAGTATTTCTTGGTGTGATAATCATCATATTTAGCAGCAGCAGCAGCAAATTCCCAGGGTAAACTGGAACTTAGAGAGGAATAATTCTGCAGCTGAAGCTTGGCTGAGAGCTGGGAGCTGGGGAGGTGCCCTCTGTAATCACTTAATACTCCTGACTGGTTTGCTCCATCTGGAGTTAAAGGTTTTGTAATGTTTGCCTTCGGTGTTGTTCCAGTTTGAGCAGGTTTGGCTGAAATTTGCCCTAAAAATATTGTTTGTTCCTCTCTACTTCAGAAGTCATTTCATGAATGTACATAAATGTATATCCAAGAAACAGCTATGAAACAAAATAGTCCGATGTTTGTTACCATGGTTGGGTCAAGGATGGTTAGCCACAGTCATAGGAGTCAGCATGACAAATAAAATCACGGTGCTCCTGAGAGGTCTGACCTGTTTAACGGATTGTAGTATTTTCCAAAGAAAACTGCCATACATGCTTTGCATCCTTTTAATACACATACATACATAGTAGGTTTTAACCAGGTACAGGATAAAATCTGTCCTAAGGACTTTCAGATGTAGTTATACTGACATATTTATTTCATTATTTTGACCAGGTCTGCAGAGAGAGACATTTGGTCTGTAGTACATTCCATGTATGTTTATTTTTATTATTTGTTATCAGAAAGTTTAAAAGTGATGAGGATCCTTATACTCAGAGCATTATACATTCCATCACCCATACCGTGCTGCCAGTCTTAACAGGCAGAGGTCTGAGCACTCACTGTCTCTCCTCAAAACTCCCCTTCTCTCCTCAGCACCATTTAAGCCAACAGTCAGTGCAATAGTCAGACACTGTCAGGAGACCCCCGTTACATTCAGGAATTTGTGTCACTGTGCCAAATTCACATCTGCTGTAAGTTTGATGACATCAGGAATGAATTGAAAGGCAGTGTTTTCTATATTCCTCCAGCTGGGGTCACATAGTTGCACTGAGCCCATCTCCTACAGTTTTAACTTGGCTCACAAGACAGGCACATGACAGAGACTGTTTCACTTGAGTGTAACACAAGGATGCTGGATGGTTCTCATTAGTAACTAGGGTTACCCCACCATGCTGAGGCTGTGACTGAGATCAGTGTCCTTGCTTTTTGTTGCCCAATCAGGACCTGCCAGCTCTTTCTGTGCTGTAGCCAGACCCTTCTGCTCTGGAGGGAGAGCATCCCTGGATCACTGGTGCTTCTGTAGTCTGCTCGGTCTGTAAGGAAGTACATAGGTGTGCAGGACCACTCTGCCAGTTTATTAGTGGGAATCTTGATTGACATCTGTAAGTTTTATTCTGAATATGCTGTAACAGTATAAAATGGGCTAGGCAGGTGAGAATAAAGGGAATAAAGGCATCCACAGGTTTGTCCCACCATGGTATGGTGTACATAGATCCTAGTGACAAGTCTCAAACCAATCTCTCACCCTGTGAAAGGATTTGGATTTCCTCACTGGCTTTAGATGGGTAGAATGGTTCAAAGAGCCCTCTGTTCTTCTTGCTAAAATGAGTCTCCTATATTTCTACCCCTGGTTCTGCTTAGAACTTAAGATACACAACAATTTATTTTCACTGTTTCCTGCTTTACAGATCTTTTCTTTCTTTCTGATAAACCTAAGGTATTGTATGCTTTCACTTCATAGTGAAGAGAGCAGAGGAATGGGCGCTTGAGTCATAGCCTGGTTTCAATTGGAAAGGAATTGTAATGAGACTATAAAAAGAGGCCTGCAGTGTATGTAATCCACATGAGGCATTTTGCTAGAAGTGAGACATGGTTGCTAAAGCATGCTTATGTCATTCTGATCTTATTAAACACATTATGGAAAGGATAGCATTCTCATGACTTGGTGTCTGGTAGCCTTTATATTACTTTACTGAGCGATTACTCTGTGGCTGCTATTCAGGCCCATACACAGTTTCCCATATTATTCTCAGTGTGATTCATATTATTTTCTCGCTGAAAACATTCTGACACTACAGACATGTAGAGGATGCATCCTACCTTAGCCCTGACAGAGCAAGGTGAGGGGTGTGCAGCCACAACTGGTTTTGACACGCCAACCAGTCGATCTGTACAAGACATAATTCGAACAGCAGTTTCTTCTCCAGTTTGTTACAGTCTATTTTCAGCTGAATACTGTGCTCCTTCTGGAAGACCAAAATTTCTATTTATGTTGCTCTCTTTTCCTTTGTTTTTCTACTACAACTTTTTGCTGTTGAATAATTACCGTGTAAATTTAAAGCATACATTTATTTTTAGTCTGGAAAAAAGGACAGCCAGGGTTAAGCTTTGGTCAGACACAAACTAGAACTTAATTTATCCTGATAGCTTTTAAAGGAAAGAATTGCTGAAGAAATGTTTGAATGTTTATAAAAACGGACTTTGGAGAACAGTAGCCTTCCTGCTAGCTATAGATGTGTTTTTCCTTCAGAAGACATTCTGTAATTGTAAAGGTGTATAATTTCAGAGGATGTCACGGTTGTCATGGCAATTGCATTAATATTGCATGGGCATAAAGTGTGCACTAACACGGTGTCCATGCCTCCTGCCCTCAGGCTATCACAAGTGACTCATTTTTCCATTTAAAATTGTGTTGATTTTTCCCTGTGAGCATACCTATTACAAATATCAACTGAAGACTCTTCAATTGTTCACTCAGTCTGCACAGACAGATTGCAATTCTGTCTGCATTAGGAAGGGACTTTTAAAAACTTTTTTTAAACTAATAGATAACCAATTCTGTTGTATTGCTGCAAAACACTGAGAGAAGTAGCGGATGTAGTAAAAGCTGCATTTAAGACACAAGATTTAAGATTAAGATTTAAGACACAATTATTGTCTTCCTATTGCTACATTTATATATATTTTTCTCTTAAATTTTGCTTGTTCTGTCTCAGGTTGAAACTTATTGCTGTTTAAGTAGAAGTGATGAGCCATGAGATAATAAGAAGAACCAGAAAACCACAGAAATTTCCATAGGTTCAGATTGTGCCACTATTGCACGTGTTATGCCAGTTGTTCTGGAGCTGAGGAAAGTTGAGGTCTGTGGGATGGAAATACCCACATCTGTGGGACAGAAGTACCTGGATTTCTCTTTCCTTTCATCGGACTTCAGTGTGCTTTACTATAATGTGTAAGGATGCACAACATGGTCCTGTATGCTTCTTGTACCTGCGGTGCGTCTCACGGAAAACGTAAAGCTGTAGTAGCAGCCACTCCTCAAAAGCACACAGCTATCATGCATACACCTGCACTGCCTGCATGGGGATGAGCCCAGCCAGGTACTGTTTGGATAAAACCCATTTTGGAGCTACAGCTGTGGCAGCATTATCCCTGCTAGTTCAGCTGCGCTTGTCTGAGTGCATGACGTCCTCTTCTGCTGTCTGCACTGGCTGCCTTTGAGTCGGACGTTCATTTGGGGACTTTAAAATCCTAAAGAAAAGCCTATCTGCCTGTGTCTTGAAGTGGCTCACAAGATTCATTTGTTTCCATACTACTGCTCCTCCAGTGTCTGCAGTGGTGTTGGGGGAGCAGAGAGGAAAGGCACTCTTTTAAGATGAGGTTATACGTTGCATGGAGGCAGCTTTACCTGTTCTCCTTGGTTAGCAACATCCTTCAACCAAGTTTCACACATGTGCCATGGTCAGTGTGATACACCCAGCACCTCAGAGGAGTGTCTTAGACATGTCTCTTCAATATTCACAAACATGAGACTATTTTTCAGAATGTAGCATGTCGTGTCCACCTAGAATATAAACATAAGCTCCTCTGCAGTTTTTTCTAACGTCCAAGTTGCTTCCCTTGCTGTTTAAGTCATACTGGGAGGGAAGTGGCTGGCTGGCCACCACTGCCAAAAGCTTTCAAGTACTTAAATGTTCCTCCTCCATCCCCTGTGCAAATAGGGCTTGCCATTCTTACGGCTCTTTGGCTCATTAAGAAGTTAGCAGCTGTTTGCTTGTGGTCCTTTTATAATGCATTATATTTGTACTTTATGGTACACTCAGAGCTTGCCCAGAGTTTGGGATAGGTGGCTATTTGTTCAATAGTCATAAATACTTCAATTATAGCTGTATTTGTAATGCATTAGATAATAGCAGGAAGCTGGAAACAATTAACTCCTTCAATCTATAACAAAAGTGTTAGGGGGATGGCATCTTTCTTCAATCTGTGTGGAGCACCACATCCAAAGCACAGCATTAAGGACCCAGGAGGGCTGTCACATACACTAAGCCAGGAGCAAAATGCCTTTACTCAGCAAGAACCCAAGTTCTCAGGACATGGACAAGCTGTGCTCCAGATCACTTCCTCAGGATTAAAATTCTGCCTCGCAGCCTTCTTTTTCAGCACCTGAAACATCCCAGCTGTTTTGATTTTCTCTCTTCCTTCTAATTAGAGCAAATCGGGTTTCTTTTTCAGTGCTTGGTTATGATTTGTAATTAATAGGAGGGTGGAGCAGGAATAAAAATTCATTTGAGATCTCTTCTGCTGAGGAATTAGGGAGGAAATGAAAACCACGAACTGCAAGAAATTTGCTCATTAGAGAAGTATTAAATATGCTGTTGTAAAACAGAATTCTTCATGATACTTTTTTTTTTGGTTGAGTTAAACCTTTCAAGTGAAAAAAAGAAGAGATCCATTAAATTTAGCCACAAGTTTCTAATTAGTGATACTATAAAGCAAAAGGAAAACACAAACTGATTTCAATGTCACTACCACAAATATGCAGAGATCTCCTTTACTCTTTCCAAGGGCTGCTGGGTTTCTGACAGCTGTGTAGAGCCAGAAACATTAATATTCCTTCAACTAAGTCTGTCAGGGAATTTCAGGCACTATGAGGAGTGGAAACCATCAGAAATCAGAAGGTGTCTTTAGAAGTGACATCGTTCTTCTACGCAGAACCATGTCTTCTTCACATCTTACATAGGGACTGGCTGGCCCAAAATGAAATAAGAAGCATTGTTGTCACTTTGATATGGACCAGTAGAGTTTTCACAGTGTTAATCCAAAACAGATTGAGAGCTTCAATGCAGATGCTCCTGAGAACTTTTCAGGAAAACTCAAAGGCATCCACAATCCTCTCGGTATTTCTTACTGCTGCATGACACAAACTACAGCATGGACTGAGGCTGCAAATACAGCTTTACCATCATAGAATCTTAGAATCATTAAGGTTGGAAGAGACCACAAGGACCATCTACTCAACCATCAACCCATCTAACAAGCCCACTAACAGTCCTTGCACAGAATGAACAGAGCTCACATAAATCTCTGCTTAAAAAAAATGATGCTGTCACTGTTCTGAAAGCGAGGCTTATTAGCATTCTACATAGTTTTAGTTGTGATCACGTTTGATATATATATAAAAAATCTCTTGAATATGCTGTCAGGAATTATTCACTCTGCAAGGACAACTACCTTCAAGGTTAGCTATCCACAGTTGTATTCTTGGTAGCTTTTATTCCCGATAGCACCTCTGTAAATCTGTATTAAAAGGAACCATTTAATCCATATCAAGCACATTCAGCAGAGAAAACCCCATCGTTTGAAAAACAAGCAGTAACCAGTCTGTGTGTGCTAAACAGGCAGCTGGCAGCTGCCCCTTGTTCTTCTCACAATCAGTGAGTCCAAGGTCCAGCCTGATTTCCCTGTAACCAACAGTAAACACCTGCTGGCTGTGAACAGTCTGAAAGCCTTGGCTACGGTTTGTTTACCCCCTCATGCACTTAAAGCCTCTCTTCCTAAACCCCTTCAGTCTCTCTATGGACTCTCTGCTGGGTGCTTTATTCATCCACTCAACTCAGCCTCAGCTGCATCGCTTTGGTTCACTGGTCAGTATGGGGTTAACACTGCTTTGGGTCATCTCTGCGAAACCAGAGTTCCATTGCAGGAGTTCGTGTCCAGTGGAGCATCCCTTAGGGAGGGATGACCCTTAGCAGGGTCGTGGAAACCTCTCTGGGTGAAGTTTAAAATGGAAATAAACTCGGAAACACATAAAAATGTCTGCACTATCCTCTCTGTGTAGTTGAAGTAAGGCTGGAAAAGGACTTTTAATCTCTGTATAAATGTAAACTAACGAAAAACCTTTATGAAATTCTCAACCTTGCTGAGTATATATGAATAAATTGACTTCATTTCCTCAGAGGATCCATAGGCTTGGTGCTATTCACTGAGGCAGCACTGAAGTAGGAGGTGATGCTGTATCATAATATATGTAGAATTAGATTTTTTCAACCTACTATTTCATAGCCAACTATTTTAAATAGTGTTTCCCACATGAAAACCCTGGATTGAAGTAGTTATTAGAGCTGATGCCTGTTGACAGCCTGTACTGCACAGTAATGGATTAAACCTCGTGATTTTCTGTCTTCTGCCCCATGACTCAGTGCAGAGACAGTCTCTCACACTTTGTACATCCTTCTGATGTGCAACGGGGTTTGACCGGGTCTTGCTGCTGCCCAGTGGGAAGGAACTAAAGCCAGTGAGCTACTGCCATGGGTTGTCCCACAGAACTGACACTGTGGATCAGACCCAGTGTTTGCCTTCTTACATATCTCCATTCATCTGTTCTGTGAATATGGAGATAAAATGCATCATCAAAGCAGGCAGAATGCAAAAATCTCTCTGGTATGTGCTTGTTTTGCATCTGACATCAGCAAATTGAAATTGAGGCCGAAGTCCTCAAAGGAATGGTTGAGTAGGCTGAGGTAGCGGGAGGTTGCATATCTTTGTCTTCTCAGTCCTACACGTTTAGCCTGTTTGCAAGTAAAACAAGTTTTCCCTCAGAGTGCTTTCCAAGACAGCAGCTGGGTGCTCAGAGCGCTTGGTCATGCAGGTTTCTGAAAGAGGAGGGGTAGCTGAGCCTTGGTGAGAGATGCTGTGCTGGAAGTGAACAGAGGAAGCAATGTTCTGCTTTGCACTCCAGCCAGCAGTAATCTCTTTCCCTGCTGAATGTTGCATTTTTTTCCTTTATAAAAACATTAATCTGCAGGGTATTGGTACATGGTCAGATCCTGCCAAGAACAAATTGTTAAGGAGTTGCTGTGCTCGTGGCTTCTAGAAGCTGTAACTGTTGATCTTCATTTTGCAAAATAAGTATCATAGGGTAAAAATGTGTTGGCTATGACATTTTTTCCCAGAAGAATTAATTCTAAACTGAGGGACTAAGAAACAAATAATTCTTAGAAGGCTCTGTTTGTTCAGCAGCTGTTGTTTATACACAAAACAGAGGAAATTTGGTTAAAATTGTGTGATATGTTCTTATATTTCAAAACATGACCTGCTTGAAAGTCTCAGTTTTCACTTGGCTTTAGATCATGCTACAGATGCATCTCAGCTACATTTTCTGGCTGAGAACTTATAAGAATTCACCCTCTGTGGTGTTGGACTCAACCTGCAGCATCCAGGGGCAATCCAGCAGTAATTCCCCTGCTCCAGCCCAGCCCTGTGCTTTCTGCATAGCCTCCAGCTACTTTCAGCACTTTAAAATCCCATCTCTGGGACCCTGTGGCTTCCTAAACCCTTCCTAAGGCACTACATGAGAGAACACAATTCCAATGCTGATATTTTACTTAGAGGCATTTTCTGGAAATGATGAAACAGAGGAGCCAAACTTCTGTCAAGGGCATTTCCAGAAAGTGCCTGCAATTTTTTTTTCCATAGGGCAGATCTAAAAACTATCATACGTACAAGCAGCTCTGCCAAATCTATTGCCCATTTTCACAATTAAGGAGCTACAGTCACACAATAGATTTCACTAAGAATGATGGCAATAGTGAATATGCTGAGATAATGAAATGTGCAAAAATTTCAGAATGGAGAAATCCAGAAATATGCAGTTTGCACCAGTTTGAGGTTTCGTATACTAAGAGTTATGATCATCTGTATCATTTTGTCCTTGAACTTCACTGGCATTTTCATGCTTTGTCACAACCTAAAAGTGGAAATATTGTCAAATACTACATCATCTCATCAGACAGCTTCATTTTTTCCCCTTGTGTGGTTGGTTATTAAAGCTATTGCCGTTCACTGTAATGGAAGCTGTGTCAGACTGCTCTACTCCCCAGATGCTCACAATTTGGGAATGTACATATCTGTCTTCTTGTAATGACAAATAATACTGTTGTGCCAGTGATGAATTCTGCCATCATTTCAGTAGTATTTTTGCAGTAATTTATAAGAGTTTGTAAGGCTGAGAAAGCAGAAAGCATCACGGGAAACCTAATTCTTAGGGCATTTGTCTAGAAAAAGAGGAGAGTCCTAACCTTGCTTACAGGACTGGTAGACTTTGACCTCTTTCATGTTTTGCCACATTAACTTTCCAGTAATTCTAGTGCACTGAGAAAACGCTGGTTTTAAAGACAAATGTGTTAATAAATCCTTTCCTTAGGCATTTAGTTGGCCTGAAGAAGTTCTCAAGAGAGAAATATTTAATTTAAAATGTCACTGACCACTCTCAGGTATGAGGTTAGCTCCACAAAGCTTTGTGTACTCTCACCTCTCAGTAGGTTATTAAATTGGCACTGCCTACTGATTTATTTGGTCATAAATTGTTTGATAATCAACAACAATTAAGAAGCTCCTTTCACCCTATGTGCCAACTTCAGGTGGGTGTTAGGAAGCAGAATGGAAATGGATAATTTATTTTTGATGGTAGTTTAAAACTGCATGTGAATAAATGGAACATAAAATAAATAACTATGTTCAATAACTGAATTTTGCTTTCATTAAAGATGTAAAAAAAAAAAAAAAGAAAAAAAGAAAATAAAAAAGAAAAGCTTTCTGAATTATATATTATTATTATTGCTTTTTTTTTTTTTTTTTTTTTTTT
>NW_024884697.1:9660161-9776301 GCF_019232065.1 Centrocercus urophasianus | reverse complement strand
TTTTTTTTTTTTTTTTGGTAAAACAGATTTTCAAGAAACTATTATATTTCTTTTTCCAATTAACCAATAATATTTATGTGTAGGGATTCTTATTTGGGAAATGGTTGCTTGTGCAATTTCTTTCTGAAACGGAGCTGATTGGTTTTGAAGTTCCAGGAGGCCCATAGTTATTCTCCTTGGTAAACAGAAGCTTCTAGTGCCAACAAATTTCCCAGTTGGCAGCAGGATGCTGGAGTAGAACTTGAACTCATTTTACATTTACAAATTTCACCATTGAAATTGAAAAACGTCTCTTGTTTCTTTCCTACAAAATCACTAGGCCTACACTATGCAAGAAAGGTGTAAAATGGGAAAATAATTGGTGCAAGTGGTATAAAAATGGCAGGATATAAAATGGGAACAATTAATTTTAGGAAATGTTAGAATATGTTGACATCCACCAAAAGGAGGCCTGAGGCTCAACAACCAGTATTTTGACATACATAAATTGTTAAAGACCTATGAATTTCCTGGATTATAGCTCATGATTTTGAGTTAAAGATACAGAGTAGTTGGAATATGTTACTCAAGTTTGTGTTTAGATTCTGTATTGGCACTGTTCCATGCCCAACACTTCCTGATGCAGAATCTTTTCCTACCACCTCCCAACCCTCCCATGATATTTCCTTGGTCCTGTTGACCAGAGAACAGAGATCAGCACCTCAAAGTGAGCTACTACTTCTATGAAAGCCTAAATCCTCCTTTCTCCATTCCCAAGTCCTCCCACCTTCCCCAGATACACCAGTGGTGCTCCAGTATCTTTCCCAAGCAGACTTTCTTTATGGTACCGAATGGTCACTTGTGTATTTACTCAGTCATTAGGGTTATAATAAAGTAAGCCTATGCAAACACATTCTTTCAACCAAGGTATTTTTCACAGAAAAGGAGAGAGATACTGTTGCTGGTATCCAAACATAGAAATACATCCCATTAACATATGCTTTGTGGTTTGGTTACCTTAATATTTCTAAGATGCCAGTGTCTCTTGGTAGAACACTGTGTACTTGCTGCAATAACTGAGTAGATATTTACTTGCTAGGGATGGTAAAATACAAAAAGAAGACTGGTGGTGCTAGACAAATACAATTTTCCATATGTTATTTTTATTTATTTGGGCTTTCTCTAAGACCTTAAGTTTAGAAATTGGATATATTTACCAGATTTTTAGCCAGATCGATTCTGGTTATAGTCACAAACGGTCTTCTGTAAGCTGGTTATCTATTTTTTTTTTTTTTTTTGGCCATGAGTAAAAGCAAAGATTAATGGTTTAAAAGTGGAATGTACCTGGATAAACTTAAGGATAAGGTTCTTGGACATCATATTAGTCCCTCTGCTTAGAATTTCATCTCATATTCTGAAATAGTTACAGTCTTCATGTTTCAGTCCATCTAGTCCCAGTGCATCATGATCACAAAATAGTACAGTGCTGTCTGTGGAGGTTGAGTTGAAATTTAGCAGCACATGCATTTGTCTGCAATATATCTGAAATAAACATACAGTCTTTTCAAACTGCTGCTGTCTGTATTTTATGGAACTTAAATCAGAATGTAGTGGGCATTTGGTGGGTACAAGTAAAACTGAAAAAAATTATATTAAAATTTCAAATCTCCTATGTGTTACAAATTGCTTGCTGTAGATACCTCATTAAAAGATTGGCTATTTTTTAAGTAGACTTAAGTGTCATATGATGACATAACAACATGGCAATGATCTGAAATAGTCATGTTCTGGAGTGTTGCCTGTAAATACATATCCTTGTTTAGTTTATACATGAGCTATAAGTGTAGTACCTCATTGATCTATGACTTGGGGAACTTGAACTGTCCCAGTACAAATCAACACAGATGTGACCACTCATCTAATTATAGCATTAGATTTTACATGTAGAAAATAGTTTCCTAAATTCTATTAGCATTTTAATTAAAACCAGTGCTGCTAATGAATTGCTGAAGATTCACAGAACAACTCTAACAAAGCAAACTATCTAAAAGAGATTTACAGATGTTCTGTCTCCGCTTTGCCTGTTGAGCCCAACATACTATGTCTGCATCGCAGCCATTTGATCTCCTCACCTTTTGTTACTGCTTCTCAAAGAAATATGAGGTACACAATACATATTTAACAGAAGCATATCACTTGTGGTCTATTAGAAACTGCTCTGTAGGAAATACGAGTACTGAAGACCTAAGCCCCCAAACAGTGAGAATTTTTAATTTTTATATTAATTCCCCACTTTCACAGATGCATACACTTAGAAATTACTTGATTTTTCCTGCTACCTCCTTTTTTTTTTTTTTTTATAGTTCTGTCACAGTCCACATACTGTAACTGCTCTCTATACTCTTTTACCCCATTCTTCTTACCAGTATTTTCATTTCCAACCTGTATTTCATTTTCCCCTTTTCTTGTCTCATTCTGTATTTTTTCCCCACTTGATGATCAGAAGAGCATGCATGGCAGCGGAAAGTATTATTCAGTACTGTTAGAGGAATTAGGAATCTTTTCAAAGAGTTAGAAAGCTTAGAAAGCATTGTATTGAACAAAATTCTGTAGTAAGAAGACAGATTTAGCAAAGTTTAGGAAATGCTAAGTAACCTCCTGAGGACTGTAAATCCTGTTCTTATTAGCAAGTATTTGAAAACAGGGCAGTCAACAACAGAGGCGAGATGATGAGGACTAAGACCCTGGGCTTATATTTTTGATTTGTTTTTTATTTAAGTTTACTTATTTTTTTATTTATGTTTTTTTTTATTTTAAGTTTGCAGATGACACCAAGCTATGAGGTGGTGTCGATCTGCCTGAGGGTAGGGAGGCCCTTCAAAGGGATTTAGACAGGCTGGATGACTGGGCTGAGGTGAATGGGATGAGGTTCAACAAGGCCAAGTGCCGGGTGCTGCACTTTGGGCACAACAACCCCATGCAGCACTACAGGCTTGGGGATGAGTGGCTGGATGAGTGTGAAGAAGAGAAGGACCTGGCGGTGTTGGTTGATGCTCGGCTGAACATGAGCCGACAGTGTGCCCAGGTGGCCAAGAGGGCCAACGGCATCCTGGCCTGCATTAGAAATGGTGTGGCCAGCAGGAGCAGGGAGGTGATCATCCCCCTGTACTCAGCACTGGTGAGGCTGCACCTTGAGTGCTGTGTTCAGTTTTGGGCTCCTCACTACAGGAAAGACATTGAGGTCCTGGAGCGTGTCCAGAGAAACTGGAAACAAAACTGGTGAGGGGTCTGGAGCACAAGTTTTATGAGGAGCGGCTGAGGGAGCTGGGATTGTTCAGTCTGGAGAAGAGGAGGCTCAGAGGAGACCTCACTGCACTCTATAACTTCCTTGAAGGGAGGTTGTGGTGAAGAGGGATTTGGCCTCTTCTCCCAGGCAGCAAGCAGGACACGGGGTAATGGCCGCAAGTTGTATCAGAGGAGGTTTAGGTTGGACATAAGGAAGAACTTTTTCTCTCAGAGAGTGGTCAGGCACTGGAATGGCTGCCCAGGGAGGTGGTGGAGTCGCCGTCCCTGGCAGTGTTCAAGAGGCGTCTGGACGACGTGCTGCGTGATATGGTTTAGTGCTTGTGGTGGCAATGGTGATGAGGAGACGGTCGGACTAGATGATCTTATAGGTCGTTTCCAACCTTGTGATTCTATGATTCTGTAATTTGCTTCTCTAATTAGTCAACACTGTGTGAAGAATCAGTTTGATCTATTTTTTTCCCCTTTCTTTCTAATCACTCTGGATCTCTTATTAACCAAATTAATAGGAATATGGGTGTCTCAGGTGTTTCCACAAGTTTCATAAAAGTAACTACCAGGGTACAGATAATATCAGAATTCAAGTATTTTCGAGTTTATATTTTTCTATCTGTTGCCTGATGTGGTCAACCAGGAGGCACAGCAATGCAGGAAATTAAGGGATATCCCAAGCTGGATGCGGCCCTGGGCAGCCTGGTCTAGTGGTTGGCAACCCTGCCTGCAGCAGGGGTGTTGAAACTAGATGATCATTTCAACCCAGGCCATTCTGTGATTAGTTCTACCGTTCACTGAGATTTTTACTTTTTTAATGATGCCATTAATATTGTTTCATTTGTATCTCACTGGCAAATTGATGATTAATATGAAGCTCCTACTGACTGGAGAGAAGTTTTTTAAACTGGTAATGACAATGAAATTACTGTCTTGATACTGTCTTGATGCCAAATTACACTGCAAATTGTACATCAAAGTATTTACAAATGAAGACATAGTTATCTCTATGTAATGAGGTGGCTGGATTTCTAAGGACTATGTACTGCAGTCATCAAGCCAAATTAATCAGCCAGTAATCCTCAATTTTTATTGTTGAACCTCTTGTCATCACCTATTGTCACTAAAAATCTGATTATCTTTTGTTCTGATTTTTCTGCGGCCACATACAATGCTGTAAAATGCTGCCATTCTAATTTGGTGGCTTTTCAAATGTACTGTGGTGAGACTAGCAGGGTGGCTATTTGAAGGTACTGAATGGCTGAAATGACCCCCACATTCCTTTTTACAGATGACTGCATTCCCTGTAGAAGGTGCATTGCCAGTGGGCTGTGCTAAACTGAGCAGGGACCAGCAGGGTCAGATTTGGGATGGAACTAAAATATCTCCTTAGGTTGATAAGATAGATATCACTGCTTCTGTAACTGTATTAATTCTCAAGGATGTTCAGAATACAACCTAAAGGCCAAACTTGTCTTAGAACTGCACTCCTTTAATCTTTATTTCCTACCACCATATTTTTTCTACCTTTTCAAGTTGCTGTTTCCCACTGGAAACAGAGTTGCTAGATATTTGTTATATAACAAAATTGTTATATACCCTATCAGCATATTCTTTCTGTCCTGATTTTGTTTTTCAAGTACTTACACTTCCGTAGAGATACAGAGACTCCAGCTTGAAAAGCACGGTCTTTAGTATTTGATTAGTCTGTATATTTTTCTGTAAGTTGGCACTAAGGAATGCTTTTTATAAATATGAAGAAATACTTTGCACAGTCTGTTTCCCACTGTCATGTGGTTATTAGAAACCTTCACTGAAGTGAAAACATTCTAAAAAGATTGGGTAGGTGCCTGCTTTTTGCTGAGGATATACGGGTGCAACCATTCCAAGCTTTCTTAGATGTACTGAATGGAAATGAAATTCCTTTTTTAATTCTTAATGCCTCATCGATGGTACAGAATCATGATTAAGAGCAGCTCTTCTTCTGTACAGTCACAGGTATTGTGCATAATTTGGTTAGCATTTTCACCCAAATAAGATTGTAGAAACAGCACTAAGTTTGAGGGAATGGACCCAAAGAATATAGATAGCTTTAGAAACTGTGGACACTTCTGTGATATTCCTAGTGTGCAGAAAGGTTGAGTCTATATATGCTATTTACATTTAGAGTCACAGCCCTTTTGTCCTTTCTCGTACCTTCAGGATCTACACACCACCTGCAAGAACTATTAGATGAAATCCTCTGACTTTGATACATGAACAAATAAACAGTTCTGGCAATAGCATCCTTCAAACTCATTCCAATGTTTGTTTCCTCTCAGGTCTATATCCCCAGAGAACATTGCTGAATGTCACTCCTGCTCTCACACAGCCCTACAAATGCATGTCTAAAGTCCAAATTCTGGGTTTTATGCTGATCCTTCTTTCTTAATCTGTAAAATGCTCATTATATTGCCATGCTTCACTGAGAAAGTAATAATTCCTCTTCCATTGATGGCAGTACTTGAGAAGAGTACTGATGTTATTTAATAGGAGTACTAGATCCTTTAATGGAAGTACTAAATCCTCTATGCTGTAAACTTGGTATCCTCTATCCAATTGTTTCTCACTTTTCTTCTCTAATCCTTTGCTGATGAGATTCAAACAATATAAATTTTTTTCACAACTTTATTGGATTCCATCATTCTTTTTCCATGGGGGACAAAATAGGAAATATATTCAAGTACCAAAACCAAAACTTGTCCTAGATGTTTCATTTCAATTAAGAATATTTTATCAGCAAAATATTCACATCAGATTTTGAATGTTGGTTTCAAAAGTTATATTTTTAATGATGTTTCTTAAAATCACTTTTTAAAACTCTTTCATCCTTTTTCATCTTTTGTTGGATCCTAAAAGGCTGTCTCTGGAAAAGAGGGCTGCAAAACTTGTGAAGCCTTCTTCCTTTCTGCTACAGGATATTGCTTTTTCTCAGCTCTCCTGTAAGACTTCCACATTTTCCAAAAGCTTCCACTCAGTGTGAAAACCCAGCTGAGAGCTAGGGAAAAATAAATCCAATTACCCTGCAAAAACCTGGCCAGATCCATTAATCCCAAGGCACCCTTGACTGATGAGTGTCCTGAATTTCTGTGTTTCTAGGGAGTGAATTGTACAACATACAAAAAATGTGATTCTTTGGTGTATTCAGGGTTTTCTTCTTAGGCTGTGATTAGCAAAACAAATTCCAGCTCCTTGTGCCACTCATTCACCTGTGATGTTTCATCCTGTTCTCTTCACCTCTTCACATGCAGTGCTGCACTGAACTTTACCTCCTGCTTGTATGGCCCTCCTTTTAAGCCAGCTGTGATTTTCTCAGCTGATTGAGCCCTTGCTGGGAGATAACTGCTTATTGTTTTCTTGATCAGCAAGCTCTCTCACAAACTAGTTTGTATTATCAGAAAAAAAACCCTGCAAAATCTTCATGACAGATTTAGCTCAAGCCACAGGCTGGGCTTGAGCATAAAAGGCATTATGAAAAGAGAGATTTTATCAGTCTCTGTTCAGCTGGACTGTAAATGCTGCAGTCTGGCTGCCCTGGATATACATTTGTAATAGCTATGAACATTTCTGTCTTTACAGACGTAGCTGTGGGATTCATCATACATGAAGTCAAACGTTTCAGTCCTCTCGCAGTCAGAGTGGCTTTTGACAACTCGTATCCTCTTGCGCAGGCTTTAGGAAGCCAAGTGTTTACATCTGAAGCAGTACTTTTCTGTGGCTATTTTTAGAGACCTGAGGGTGGATTCTTTTCTTTCCCAAGTATAAGAGAGCCCTGCCGAGCTTTGACTATTTGTTTTCTTCTTTACGTCTCTTCATCTATTATTACTCCAGGATGATTCACATTGCTTTCTGAGCTCGTACGCTGGGATGCCTGTTGTGGGGAGCTTAGCAACTGCCTTGCACTGAAAGCCCATGCTGGCTGTGGCACGGCTAATGCTTAACCTTTTCTCTGCTATGTCAGGAAAAAGTCATTGCTATGAGCTCATGACTGAGAAATGTTCTGCAACATTTGATTACCATCCTCTGTATGTATCATCTCCCACTATTTTCTGCTTTCACTGTAATGCTTCTGTTGCCTTGTTACCCACTGTCCTTCAACCTATGTCTTGCAACAGGGATGGTCAGAGAGGAGGCAACGCAAGCACAAGAAAATAGAAGAATCCTTGGTCATTTGTTTTAGTTTCATATCCTAAAATAATGGGCCACATTTTCTACTGCCATCTCTGAAATTATTTCAGTGTATTTTGTTGAATTTTCATGGACTGAACTGGTGGAAAGCCTATAAAGCTTGGGACTTACATCATAAGTCTTGCCTGCAATTTGCTTTGATAATGACTGGCACTACAGAATTTGGATATATTCTTTATTAATTTCATAGAATTAGATTCTTGATAGATTTTTTTTTTTTTTTTTTTTTTTTATACCACGATGCTAAAATAATTCCAGATGGAATGCATTACGTTTGGATGAAACTCAGGGATATGATTTAGAGGAGGGTTGTTAGTTAGGGTAGTATGGTTAGGTTGTGGTTGGACTTGATGATCTTTAAAGTCTTTTCCAACCTGCTTGTAAGGACTTTGAATGACAATTTCTTGAAATTCAAAAAAGAGATAGCAGAAGAATTTAGATTTTTAAACTAGGTTTGCCATCAGTCCTTGTCAGGCTGATCAACAGTAAAGATAAATAATAGTGAAGAAAGCAAAGACAGTTGTCAGATTTGAAACATAAGCAAAATCATGGGCTGACAGACTGCAAAGCCTCCCAATTCCGTTTTTAGAAAAAGTCTTTTAGAAAACAAATTGATAGCACTTTTTATGCAGGTAAAAAATAAAAGCTGGATAATGGGACAAACTGCAAAGGTACGCATGATTAAATGGGAATTACTGGAAATAGAGACTCCGTTTTCACTTGATTTGTGTGGGAATTAAGAGCAATAATAGGTGCTTCATGGAAAACACATTATATATATTCTTAGAAACTGAATATATTCTTCAAGCAATTAATTACATGTACAGCCCCTTTGTGCATCACATCCTGGAGACTTTCTGGCTAGCACTTTAAGTCAAGCAGCATTCCTGGAGCATTGCATGCCCACTGCTCCCAGCTGCCCTTGGCTGCCTGGTGCTGGGGCTTACCACTGTTCTCATTCACACCACAGGGAAAAAATGCTGTATTTTCCCTATTTACCTCCAGAATCTACTATAAAATATTTTATTAGTTAGGTAGCTCAGTATGATTGGGTTGATCCTCTTTGTTTATTGGCAGCTTAATGGAGTATTAAAAACAGCAGTGATAATACCAGCTCTATTTTAGGGGAAGGTGAGTTCAAATCACACTCATTGCAGGTAAGGCTTCACCAGTTGATGAGAAACAGCTTTAGGATTTCAGCTATTTGTGAGGATCCCTTCACAACAATAAAAGGTCTCCTTTCAAACTCTTTGCTTTCCTTATCCAACAGAATTCAAGGCTCCACACCTGCTTGACTAGCAAGCCCAAAGGTCAACAGTGAGCCTTGGAGATTCATTTCCCTTAAGCAATTCCTTGAGAAAGCTACATCAGTAAGCAGGAAATCCCTGCATGAAAGATCTGTTGCCCTGTTGAAATTGCAAATGGAAAATCTTGCAGCAAGATAATAAAAGGTTATAAAATTTGGAAGATGTTAGATGGTTAAGAAGCAATATCAGTATCAAACTTGGTGATCTATGTGTGAAAAATGTGGTTTCAGTTGTGAAAGGGGTCTTCACAACTAACAGTAAACAGAAGATAGTACACATAAAATTTGACAGTCTGACGTTAACTGATTTTTGTCCTCATGAAGAAATGCACTTTTCCTTGATACTAACACGTATAATTTAGATTGCTTTCTGCACAGACTCCAGCAAATGATGGAAATTGAAAATGAAGGAAGAAAACCAGCAATGAAACATTAAGGACATTTGCTACCCGTCTCTTCTGTTTCAACATGGAATTATTGAAAGCGTTTATAGTGAAACTGGAAATCACAAACATGCTGCTCCTGCTTTCATTACAGCCTGAAAGCTGGGCATCGTTCCGAATTACATTCCTCTGAACAAGGTGAATCCTCGCAATTAGCAGGGCTAATTTCATGGAAATTGTTCCACTGAGATAATGCAAAATCTGCTGTTCTGCGTACAGCACTGATGGTGATGGTCTGGCTGGAGAGTTGCCTTCATATTTTCCGTCTTATTATGGTTAGCAGAAATACTGAAAACACAGAATTGCCTGGATTAAAATTATATGACTGTTAAATGCAAAGACTTGCTCTTCCCTTTCTACCCCATTTTAAGTGTACTGACACTGAGCTCAATATAAAGAATAAACTTAAATGGAGTCTGAAGATGTCTTCTAATTTGTGCTTGGTGGGAAGGTGTTATTTATTTTTTTGCTTCTGAATGAGACTTCACATCCCAGCCCAGGTGTCCTGACAGCCAGATTACTTCCTGTGCTTTAATGGATTTCTGCCTCTCTGTTCTTCTCTTTCCCTTCTTCTTCTTCTCCTCTCTTCCTCATTTTTTTCTGCTCCTAATCACATGTTTCTGCAAACTATCCTTTCTAGTCGCATTGACTGTCACAAGATTATTTGGTTTAAGGTCATGAGACTTCAAGTTCTGCTTTTTTTTTTCTTCTCTATTTTTAATGGGCCCTACGTCTGCAACCAGTGTTGCAGAGATGAGCAAAGTAGAAGAGTTGAGTGATAGTAAGACCTCAAATCTCAAGTGAATCTAGTGATGAAATACAGAATTGAAAAATGATACAATTAATCCAGTGAGTCCCTAGAAGCAAATTCCCCATGCTTACAATCTCACACTCCTCAAACTGTGTAGGATTTCAAGACACAGCTCTTTTTTGCTCCTTCTCCTGAATAGATTGGAATCATCATAGAATCATTTCAGTTTAAAGGGACCTTAAAAGACCATCTAGTCCAACCCCCAGCAATGAACAAGGAAACTTACAGTTAGATTAGGGTGGTCAGAGCCCGAGTGTGAAATCAGGGATGGGGCATATATCACCTCTCTGGGCAACACGGTCAGTTCCTCACCACTCATTTGAGTGGGACTCCAGCTTGGATCAGGTGAGCAGAATGGAGCTGAGAGATGTTTTCAGTCTTGACTTGCTTCACCTGATTTATACCTTACTTCACCTATGTATATAACATAGGTGCTTTCCCTCAAATAGATTGAAGATGCTGAGTGGTGACGATTAAATCCCATGTACTAAATGTAATTAGATGAGACAATGGGCCACCATCGTAGTATATCCCCCATGATATTTTTGTTGGTTTGAGTAATGTTTACTAAAATTATCACACACACAGTAAGCTCGTAAGAACAGGTTAGTCAAGACAACTGAAAACAGCAGCAATTTTAGCACTCAGGGACTGTCTGTATCACAGTGATTTCTGAAAACATCCCCAAGAAAGAGTGAACTGAATAGCTCCATCACAACGCACTGTTAATACAGCTGACCTGCATGGACCCAGTATCCTGCTGAGACCTGTCTGGAAACCCCTGCCATTGGCTCCCTAGGAGGACAAACAGACCTTTGTTCGAAAGGCTTGTGGAATTCTAAGTCTTGAGTTAGTGCGTTTAGTCAGCGTTTTTTCCTATTAGTAAAGGCACAATCTCTCTCCTTTGTTTTCTAAATCCATTTGTGCAGCTTGGTGGCTGCTAGTGGGCCTAAGCCCCTCCACACCACTTGAGGTTAGGTTAGGTCTGTAAGTGGGCCTAGAGCATAATGCCATGTTTGAAAGACAGTGCCTCCATCGGGGTTGGGAGCACTTTCAAATTATATTTACATGTTTCCCCAAGTTTCCTATTGATTTTTAACACTAACATTGCTAAGTGTGTGCTGGTAAGCTGTCCTGCAGTGGGCTGTGCCAAGTTTCACTGTTGAACTATAGTTACACATTCTGTATTAAAAACATCATTCAGTATTTGTAGTGGCAAATCTCTTTATACTTAGTTTGTCAGTGTAAATCAAGAAACAGCTTTTGATGCTATGGGATAGATGACTGTACTTCCAATACATGCTATAAAGGTTATTAAAAAAAAAACAACACACAAAACCAAACAAAAACGCAAGAACCCTTGCTAATCCTCCTAGTGCCATGTGAGACTGCCTGGTTTATGGACCAGGTCATTAACTTGCACTACTAAGCAGGCAGTAATTGAATCATTAAGGTTGGAAAGAGCAGTAAAATCATAGAATCATAGACTGACCTGGGTTGAAAAGGCCCACAATGATCATCTAGTTTTAACCCCCCTGCTACGTGCTGGGTCACCAAGATCATCTCGTCTGACCATCAGCCTGTGATTGCTCTAGACCACGTCCCTCAGTACCAAGCTATTCTAGATCACCTCAGGGACAGTGACTCCACCATGAGCAGCCTGACCCAACACCTCACCACTCTTTCTGAGAAGAAATTTTTCCTAATATCCAACCTGAACCTCTCCTCATGCAACTTAAGGCCATTACCTTTTGTCCTACCATGTGATTGATTAGATTTCACTAATTATTACTGGAGCACCCTGGCTTTAAAGTTAGTATTCCTTGTATCGCCTTTGATAGAGTTCAGGATCACACAGTGTTTGCTTGTTTCTTTGTTTTCAGTTGAGATTGTTGTTAATAAAACAGTGTAGTGGCCTTGCTATAATTTTTACCTTGCCCTTCTTTCACTTTTTTCTCTTATCTTGTGTATTCGAGCTCGTCACGTCTCACAGTCAAGCGATCCTGACGTAAAGATTCCGTTTATCTGTAATAGAATTAGCAACCAGATAACAGCTACACAAATCCAGCAGAAGAGAAAAACATGCTTTTTCTTAACTATCTGGGAAGCAGAAACTGGATCCTGCATAGAGCCCAAGTGAGATCTTATCCTGAGACATTTGTGTGCTGCCCTTACACTCAGCAAACTTCCTCAGAGCAAACATGCCAGCTGGGAAGCCAGGGGAGAGTGGCAGGTTCTTACCAAGCCTCGAATATTTGCTCTGAGACAGTCCTAGTCAGTTGCTATCAAAGGCAGCAAAGCTGATAGCAAAGTGCCGTTTGGGCTTTGCAGAAGATTATAGGACTGTCATGCATTTTTCAGATGTGGCCAGAAATATTTGTTTTCTTGCAAAAGCAATGGATTGAGGGTAAATTTACTCAGACTTCTTACAAAGCTCCTTACGTAATGTTTGTGGTCAGATGATTTTCAAAGAAATTAAAAAAAAAACAACAAAACTGTTGTATGGTTGTACAGCCCTGGACAGGCAACACGTGCTGTGGGAAGGAACTGCTGAGTGTTAAGCTCCTGAGATGTAGGTGGAAATCTCCCCTGTGTAGATGGAGCATCCATTCTCCACAGCATATCGGATGAGATCGTGACAGACCTCATATGTGGCATGTCTGGCTAATGTGGAGGTCAGCTCTTGATAAGTACTTTGATCTGAGCGTGCAAGTCAGAAATCTCCTCTCCATCCACAAGTCCCTTCTGTACACAGTGTTAACATCAGCACAGCAAATATTACACAGGTGTTGGGGAAATTTGATAATTTTGATCAAATTGTTCTGCACTGAAATTAAACAGCAGCAAAGTTTGGGTTAGTTCTAGTAGCATTTCCTTTTTTGCTGCTGCTGCAGCAAAAAAAGAGAATGTAAATGAAACTCCACAGAATACTGAGCTTGCAGCTCCTGGCTGGGATGCTCTCCTGCCTGGTGAGAGTGCCAGGGCTGCACCCTCCCACTGCATGAGAAGAACATGAGAAGAACATGCTGCCATTCCCACTACACCAGCATTGCTGAATTTTAAGCAATAACAGCCTAATATTTTATTTTAAGTTTTAACAATCACTTTTTAAATGGAAAGATGCTTGTTTAATTATTGAGCAGATTTAATACTGGTTTTTGTATATATGTTTTTGTTGGACCACAGTCACAGTTACCTGTGGATATCAACCAAACAAGAAACATTTGTAGGAGTGCAGATGGTGAAGCTGTGATTGAGAACACGTTCAAATGAGAGTAATTACAAAGTGCATACCCACACACCTCTGCTATCTTATCTTTGAGGATTTCTTTGCAGCTTTTTAAATGGGTGTGTGCTGGTGAACTACAGTACCTTGTCACTCAGGTGAAAGAATTTGTTTTTTGGAAGAGGAGTTATTCAGAAAAGCATGCTTTGAGAATTAAAGCAACTACATGATAGATTTACTACTGAGGAATATTAGATTTTGCCTAAACTAGGATAAGGTTATCAAATCTAGAAATTCGAATTTTACATAATAATGTAGCTAAAATGAGAATATCAGGTAGAAAATCCTGTTTGGACATATAGTTTGCAAAGCCTCAGTGATGACGCCACAGTTATAATTTGTTTGTACTTCTGAAGCAGACTTTGGCTGAGAGACCAGGGTTTTTTTTTTCAGTGGAGAACTTTCTGGCTATTTTTGTTGTTGTTGTTGTTCAGTGAATCTCATCGTGGAATTCTACAGTGAAAACCAGATTAATCAAGTCAAACTATTTACTTCTACCATGTAAAGCGTTTACTGATTGCTTCAGCTCTTCTCTCATTCCCGCGACATATGAAGAAAACTGGAGGAGACAACAATCCTATTAACAAATGAAGACATAAGGATGGTCCCTTTAAGCAAAGGATGGTTTACTACCTTAATAAGAGTCATGGTGTGATGCTTCTGCCCTTGAGCACTCTTTTCCGTCTTTGATGTGGCCTATCTATTTATAAAGTGCTCTGAGACTGCAAAGATGAAGCACCCTATATAAATTACAAGGTCTTTGTCTGCCTCTATTAAAATGAGCCCAGACAATTTTTGTTTTAAAAAGAGAGGAAAATAATTCAGGAAAGAAGCCATGTGCCATGTGTTGTTTAGAGATCTGAAAAAATCTTTGGATAAAGCTGATGCTTTTCTTCTATTTCAACCTAAAATACACGCAGAGCTTCAGAAAGCTTCAGCTACTTTTCTATTCAGAGCAGATGAACCTGAAAAATTAGAGACAAAAACTTAACAATAAAAAAAAGGAAGTTGAAATGGATGCAGTCTTACATTCTAGGCTGCAATTACAAGCTAATGCAGGGAAACTGTGATTATACATAAACAATAAGTTGAAGTAGCAATGCCCTGTGGAGCTGAAGGATTGGCACTCATCTCTATCCTAACAGAAATCTGCTCTGCCAAAGTGGAAGACCATAAGATGAAACAGTAAAAACGGTTTGGTCTGAGCAGCTTTGTTGCACTAAGAAGAGCATTGAAAGTGATAGGCCTGCGAATGTCTGACTAATGATGCTGTTGGTTGGTGCTGTGGATTATAAATTTCAAGCAAATCAACCATGGTAGATCACAGAATCATAGAATCACTTAGGTTGGAAAAAACATTAAGGATCATGACCATGACCTAACCATACTACCTTAACTAAGAACCCTCTGCTAAATCATGTCTCTGAGCACCACATCCAAACAGTTTTTACCCAGGGATGCTGACTCAACCACTTCCCTGGGGAGCCTATTCCAGGGCTTAACAACCCTTTCTGTAAAGAAGAGTTTCCTGATATCCAACCTAAACTTACCCTGGCACAACTTGAGGCCATTTTCCCTCGTCCTATCACCAGTGAGAAGAAAACAACCCCCGCTCTTGCTGTTATCATTTATCAGATATTGAAAGAGAGCAATAAGGTCTCCTCTCAGCCTCCTTTTCCACAGACTGAACAGTCCCAGTTCCTTCAGTCTCTCCTCATAGGACATATTCTCCAAACCCTTCACAAGCCTTGTTGCCCTTCCTTGGACCTGCTCCAGCACCTCAATGTCCTTTCTGTACTGAGGTGCCCAAAACTGAACACAGTACTTAAGGTGAGTTCTCACCAATGCTGAGTACAGGGGCAGGATGACTTCCCTAGTCCTGCTCAGCACTCCATGCCTGATACAAGCCTGGATGCCATTGGCCTTCTTGGCCACGTGGGCACACTGCTGGCTCGTATTCAGCTGGCTGTCCATCAGTACAACAAGGCCCCTTTCCATCAGGCAGCTTTCCAGCCACTCTTTCCCAAGCCTGTAGGGTTGCCTGGGGTTGTTGTGACCAAAATGCAGGACCAACACTTGGCCCTACTGAAACTCATACAATTAATCTTGGCCCATCGATCCAATCTATCCAGATCCCTCCATAGTGCCCTTCTCCCCTCAGGCAGACCAATACTCTCTCCCAACTTGGTGTCATCTGCAAACTTACTGAGGGTGCACTCAATCCCCTCATCAAGATCATTATAAAGATGTTAAATAGAAGTGACCCAGTACTGAGCCCTGGAGCAAAATGTTCATGACCGGCCACCAACTGGATTTACCTCCATTGACCACAACTCTTTCGACCCGGCCATCCACCCAGCGGAGTGTACGCCCATCCAAACCATGGGCTGCCAACTTCTCCACAAGAATGTCGAGGGGGACGGTATCAAAGGCCTTACTGAAGTCCAAGTAGACCACGTCGACAGTTTTATTCTCATCTACTAATCGTGTCACCTTGTCATAGAATGAAATCAGGTTTGTCAGACAGGGTCTACCATTTGTAAACTCATGCTGACTGAGCCTGATCCCCCGGCTGACCATGATGGCCATGAATTGGTCCATGATGGCTCCCAAGAAGATAGCTCTAGAATCAGTCCCATACAACATGACTTTTCTGTGACATTTCTGAGACTTTTGTCTGTCTCTTGACTTGACCTACTAAACCTACAGTGCCCAGATTGCCTTTGGCTGAGGAAACATACAAAGTTTATGAATCATACGAGAGCTGTCGGGAGTCCCCTTGGATCAGGCCCTCAACCTCACCAGTTACTAAGTTCAGGAGGACAAATGCACTCTGCCTGGTGTGGCAAAACTCCAGCTGGGGTCTCACACTGGAGTATGGTTGTATTCACTGACAACCAGAGGGACAATTTGGGCAGCCAAACTGTAAAGGACTTCATGTACCTAAGCTAAACATTCTCAATTCTGTAATGAAACTGAGTACATTCTTAATTGCCATGTTGAATTACAAGCTACTTCTTCTGCTCCTTGCACTTGTACACCTAAGTCAAGGAGATTGTCATGCTCTCTGTCACATTAGGTTAGAAACACAGTGTTCAAAATGAGACCCTTTCAACTTGTCTCATGTGGCTAAAAGCTTTCCAGTTCCTTTATTCTTAGCAGCTTGTGAGCTATTTGAGAATGGCTGCTTCTAACAAATCAAGTTAGCTGACTGTCTGTTGAAAAGCCACAAGAGAAGAACAAGCCCAAATAAATGCTAAAGTTTTGGTTTTTTTGCAAATTGTGTTGTGATTCTTTGCATTCCATGTTTTGAGATTTGATTAGCCATTAGCATATAGCTGAACATTTTACATCAAAAAGAAAATAGCTAAGCCTTGGACACAGCGCTCATTTATTCTGACCTAGCTCTGGGCTCTGTGTGAGCACAGCTATTGTTATTTCATACAGGACTGATATCTGATACAGTGTGTGTGTCCTGTTATTGTGACTCCGTAAAGCTCCTGAGGATTAAGAAAGGCTGTAGAAACGTGCTGCCTGAGGTGCCAAACATAAAAGTGGAGAAAAAGCAAAATATGGGCAAAGTGTTACATTTGTACCTAAAGCTCTCAGGAAATCAGATAATGCTCATTCAGTTTCTGACTCCATTACTGGGTTTTTAATGTGACTTTGGGAGAAGCGTTTAACGTTTCTCTCACCATTTTCTCTTTTGCAATACTGACACCACGCTTTGTGGTGAAAAGTAGGGGAAAAGTGCAGATCAGATTTTGGCCTTATTTCAACATAAAGGTCATCCCATGTGGGTAACGGGAATATGAATGATTTTTTTAAGGAATATACATAATTTATAACATTTTCCTTCTGAACTAGCCATAAAATACACAGTGCTTAATGTACTTCTTTTTGTTTTATATCTCATACTTGAGTAAAATAGGATGTATTTAAAACTGTTAGCACCCTTCCCATAGGAAAAAAAAAGAAAGCCAACATTTGACATTTGAAGCACAGAAAATAAGAAACTTCCCTTTTTTTTCTTTTCTTTTTTCTTTTTTTCCTGCTAAAGCTCTACCTAAAAGATTTACCTTTGGCAAAAGATTTGTTTGTTGTAAATCTTCAGAAGCTATGTCAGAAGCCTGCTTTGTAGCTTTCCATGTATTGGATCAGATAAAATCTTACACATTTTAACAGTAGCTATAAAACAAATGGAGAAGATTTAGGTACATATCTTGTCAGCCAGCAGACCTTTGCAAGCCCTCCCTTTGGCAGACAGCACTTCTAAACATTTATATGGCCTAGGATTTATATGGTAACAGCATGCAAGCAAAAAAATACCCTAGTTGGTATCAAAAAGTCTTAGTGGATGTCTTTTTTTGGGAAACAGCTATTTAGGTTTATGCTGAACTGAAATCACATGTTCTGTCGTGAAGAACTGCTGCTGTTCAACTGTTTACATATCGTGAATAAATGTTTAAAGCAACCTTTCCTGTGAATAAAGCTCAAAATGAAAGGCTTGGCCACTTTTACAGAAAGCAGAATGGATCTCTTCATGGTGGCTCCTGAGTGCTCCAGGTGGGCTGGGCTCCAACTACTCCTGCAACCCTCCATCTTTGGGCAAAGGGGTTTTGCATCTGTTCCATACTTCTGTGCAGGTGTTGGGATCCTGTCCTGCAAATGCATGAGGTGCAGGTGTGACTGGGATACCTGTGCCACTGTCATGAAAAGTGGAATTTATTGCTTATAAGATAAGGTCATAAACTCTCCAGCAGTCCATTGTGGATCACTCCATATGGTGAGAATTGTAACCTCCTTCCTGCAGATGTATCTCAGAAATGCCAAGAATCTGACCTGCAAAAGAAAAACACATCTCTAAGCAGAAATGGATGTATGATATAAGATAAAAAGGGCATTTTGAGCTCTTGTGGTGTGGGTATCTTGGAATTTGGAAGAAATTCAGATATGAAGAAGAAATTCTTCCCTATGAGGGTGCTGACGCACTGAGATACGTTGCCCAGAGAAGCTGTGAATGCCTCATCCCTGAAAGTGTTCAATGTCAGACTGGGTAGGCTTTTGTTAGTCTGATCTAGTGGGAGGTGTTCCTGCCCATGACACAGAAATTGGAACTGGGTAATTTTTAAGGTCCCTTCCAACTCAAACTGTTCTGTGATTCCATGATTCTATGAATACCTGTGGAAAAAAAGTAGCATTTAAGATTATTTATATTTCATATACATTAAAAAAAACAAACAAAACAAACAGCTCCACCTCCCTCCACACACACACACACACACAAGGTTCTTTACTTCCTTTCTATCACTTCCTAACTTTTCTGTATTTAAATTGGCATCCTGAGTTGTGTCCTTAGTAATCCTCATGACTCATAAGTAAGGTATTTGGACAGCATATGCTCTCTGAATGAACAGATTTTTAAAATGTGATTATTCACATTTGTATGAGCAGAGCCCCCTTCCCAAACATCAGCCTGCACAAAAATGATAGCTATCTGATTGCCCACAGCAAAGCAACTGCAATTATAAGAAATGGAGAAATTACACCTCATCTCACATTTCTACCTGTACTTTCTTAGCTGTGAACCTCATGCCTATCTAAATGCCTACTAATTCAAAGAAAGCACAACTTGCCTGTTTTCACAACAGTGATAGAAGATGGATATTTTTGCATGTTGATTGCAATAGAAATAGGCTTCAAATTTTTTCAAAATAATGATTTGATGTCCCTTCTGTTTCCCATGGTTCTGACCTTTCAGTGGATTCCCATCGTTTTCAGCATTATGTTCCCATGTGACACAGGGACAAAGCTAAACTGCAGGACTTTATCCCAGGAAATGCAGCAAGAATAAGCTCTTGTTCCCAATACAGTTCTTTCTTCATTTCACAATCATGGGGAAGCCTTGAGAAATACTTCAGGTGCCATGCATTATGAATTTCACACTCACTACACATTGACCTATTTTTAAATAATCTTTTTTTTCTTTTTTTTCTTTTGCTACTAGACAAACCCCTTGATTTTTTTTCTTGTGAAGTTTGCATTCAGGCCAAGGATACACCAGCACTCAGTGATTCAGGCTTATGAGTTATGCTGCCAGGTTCTGCCTTGTTAAACTCACACCACACCATCTTCTTGACCTCATTTGCCTCTTACAAGGCCAGTGCCTGAAGCAGAAGAGATTTAGTTTTTAAGGGGTTGTTTCGGTTTCTCCTGTTTAAAGCTATTGAAAAAATAAGTCTCTGTAAAAGAGCTTGTGTCCCTGCAGCTATTGTTTGGTACACAGCACCAGAGAACTTTATACTGTGCTGTAACAGCAAGCAGGCAAACAGACAAAATCATGAAAAGAAAACAGATCTGTTATGTTAACTACAAATACTCATTTCCTAACCTTTGCTTTCATTGCTTTTAAAGAAAGAAAGAGTTTTTCAAGCAGTAAACATGCAAGGATGGCACACATGATGATTTCCCAAAGGCTATGAGCCTAAATATAGACATGGGCTTTGGCATAGGTCTGTTGTCCTCTGAAGAGCAGAGGGTACCATGAGACTTGCAAATTCTTTGGCAAACTACACTGAATGCATTTGGTTGGGGATTGATTTGGCTGTGATTGTACAGTATAGTGTTTGCTTACATGGTCAAGGTGCCCAACAGTGCAGCTGTGCAAAGAGACAGGTGGGTCGGAGCACTCAACTACAGGTGTAACTGCATAGGAAACAGCATACTTCAAAGCACTTCAGATGCACAGCTTGCTTCCCTCTCTCAAAACGTTCCTCGAGTCTCTGCAGCAGCTGGAAGATGAGAGGGCCCCAACTCCATCAAAAAGACTGCTTTATTCCAGAAGGGTGTTTGCGTGTATTAAAGGCAGGTACAGAGAATATGGTGTCCAAATATGTAGTTTAATCATACCCACACATATTGCTAACTCCACGATAGCTAACTCCATGACAGCAGTACTATTCCTATGATCAAAGGAGGCTAGGGTAGGTCTGATCCTCCACCTGCAAATTAGATGTCTGTATAATCATACATGCCTTAATCTTTTTGCCAGCTTTTTCTCTGCTTTCCCTCTCTTTACTTTCTGCCATGAATTTAGATGTTTTCTGAGGTTCTGGGCCTTCCTCTGTGACACGACAGCCAGAATGCTTTCATTATTAAAAAAGAAAAGTTAAGTCATATACCCTGCATTATGAGTCACAGCAACTAGGGCTAAGAAGCTACTGAAACAGTTTTGTTCAACTACAGAACTATAAATCAGTTACTTTATCCAGTAAATTCAATTTATACACATTGTTGCCATTAGCTGTGGAATCAGAACAAAAGAATGCAATTTTTTTGGAAAAGGTCCTTGAGAGCATATGAAACATCCAGACTTTACTCATAAAAGTCACACACTGCACAAGTTCCTTCTGGCAAACATGGAAAGCCACTCACTGTTAGTTATTTTACTTTTTTTTTTTTTTTACTTGCTTTAAGTACTAATACATCTGAGTTATTACCCTCATTCATGATGTCACATTATTGCTATTGCTGTTCTGGTGCTTAGTGTCTAATGCCTAGATACGTTTTTGTGGTTTAAATCTCATGAATATTCACTTATTCATTCTTTCTTTGCAACCAATAAATGTGAGAAACTGATTTTGCATTCCAACTCACTCTGCACATAATTTGATTGCAGCTGAAGGAGTTGGAGCTAATAAAATAAACTGAAGAAATACTCCCATAGCAAAACACACTTTGGCCTCCTCTGTTCCTGTAGTATGTCAAAGGGAATAATCTGAAGAGAACTCTCTGTAATTAAGCGCAAATGTAGGGAAGGAGCGGGCTCCGTCACTGAGGGGCTGACGTGTAGTTTCACTGTCCTGGCAAAACTGCATGAAGTGTGCTTTATGTGAATTTCGGGGATTTTTAATCATTATTATATGCATGCAGCATGGGGCAGGAGTTTGGCTCTGGCTTCAGAGGAGTGGCGTTAGCCACAGTAGCGCTCACAAAGCATTTGCCGTGTATGAAGTTCCAGCTTCGACCCTTTGGCTGCATTTCCGATGCCACGTGCACATGCACACTTGGCCGAGTCCTGTCAGCACTGGCCCTGCTGGCAGCCATCACTACACCAGAACCACAGAGGCGGCTTCCTCCCTGCCTTCAGCTGCTAGGCGAGCAGTTAGACTATGTTTTACTTACCCACCCTCAAACCACACAAGCTGTCATGAACTTCTGGTAAGGTTTGCTTTTTCTGGCTGTTGGTAAGGAAGGAACCCTCCTGAGAAAGGCGAGGGCAGAAGTCACTGACTCTCAGCACCCACGTGCAGAAGCAGGGCCACACTGGCAGCGGCAGACACTTGCCGCCAATGCCACAGCCCCTTGGGAAGCCACACGTGAGCCATGTCTGTCCCAGGCAGGCCAGGGCAGGTCAATCCTCACTTGGTGGCCATCTGGACTTCCCAGGCCTCCTTGTGCCTGGAGAACCAGTGGCTAAGAAAGGCTTCTCAGCACTGGCAGCTTCTGGTGCCTGTATGGAACACCACGTACACCGAATGAGCAGAAGTCTCCAAATTGCTTTTTTTCCTTGCTTCTCTTAGAAAGGAATGACACAGGCAAAATGAGAAGGTGCAGATATCACACTAGCCAGCTTTGGTCTTCTTTAGGTATTCCCAATCTTTAAATACCACCAATGTTACAGCATAAAGTCCTAGCTATGCATCTGATGTTTCCTGATAGTTTTCAGGGTACCCTTCAGACCATTCTAACCTGCTGCAGAATAATTCATAGATCTGGGGAGAAGAGAGAACCACTTGACCTCGAATGTAATTCCGTCTTTCTCTGCAATATTTTCATAAAACTATGTGATTCATGGCATATTGTCTACATCTTTTCCTTTGCTGCAACTCACCTGCAGCCCCTTAAGGGAGTAGTTTCCTCCTAAGATTTGCTTCCATGGCAGTGAATTCTTTATTTTACAATCTCACCCTGTATCTCTGATTTCCTACTGTCCATCTGCTGTTGTGAGTTGTCTATGAAACAGCATCATTTTCTACACAAGAGACCAGAGAAGAGATAGATATTTATTTATTAATCCATTGATGATCCCTCAAGTTTCTTCTATGTTAAGTTCTTTACTGAAGGGTCTGTTGTCGAAGCTCAACTTTATTGCCTTTTACATTTCTTCTGTTACTTTTGTTAATGGGAATAAGAAAATGATGAGAGCATCCATATAAAAAACATTTAAGAAAATATCTCTGGGGATGTCATTACTGCTTTGAACTTAAAAATAACCAGAAGGGGAAGCAGAATATTTCTTATTCTTACATGTATTTAATCATCATTTCATTTTATGGGTTTCACCATTTCCAGAATCTTTACTTTCAGTGACCACCCTTTTCAAACTTATAAGTGAGTTAATTAATTTATTTCATGTATAGAGCATTTTCAGATGCTGAAAATCTTCTTCCTCTCTCTCTATATATTTATTACTTGTTCTTTTCCATTTTTCCCATGTATTCTTCACTCAAATATTATTATTTTAATAAATAAGGAGTCTTTAAGAAGGAAAGTATTTTATTAATAATGCAGTAAATTAAACAGAGATGAGATTAATGATAGTAAGATAATAATAATGAAAAGCTATTATTTATTTACTCCAAAGGTGAAAAAATAATAATCAAATCTTATTGGGAGTATTAATTAATGATTCCATTACTGTTGCTAGTATCAAGTCTAAAAAGAGATGAAATAGTATGTCAACACAGTGCAGAAGAAGTGATTCAGTTATAAGTGTAAAATATTTACGTCTCCAAGCAGTGAGCTGGCACCATAGGCTAGAAATGAAACATGACAGTTCTAAAGCTTAGTGGATGACAATTTTAATTGCACAGAGATCTATGTCATCTTCCACAGTGTCCGTTTTGAGATTACTGCTTTCAGATACTGCCTCTGGAATGCAAACACACATACAAAGTTGGATATGAATCACTGTGAGAGTGGGCTCCCATCTTTCACAGAAAGACATTTCCCAAGCAGGCAAGCAAGTCATCAAGTTCTTATAGCTCTGATCTTGTTTTTTTTTTTTTAAGTAAATGACAGCAATGACCAATTCAGTACAGAGGAAACACAGCCGTGTCACTCCAGGAAAAAAGAGAAAACATGACACTCATGATGGCAGATTTTGTGGAGCAGGTTACTACAGTTACTTTGATCTGTTTTGTATAGCACAAAAAGAGATAAAAAGTAATATGTCATGGTACTGAAAAAGGTGCTTTCTTTCACTGCAGTGTATGAAAGCAGTCAGAATGCAGGGACCAGCTCCATTCCCAACACTGTTCTATCCTGCGCTTATATAAAATAGGTGTTTTTTTTTTTTTGTTTGTTTGGTTGGTTGGTTGGTTGGTTTTGTTTTTTTTTTTAATGTGATGTGGTTAAAGTTTATAAAAAAAAAAAAAAAAAAAAAAAAAAAAAAAAAAAAGATAGAGGACAGATTTATTTTACTCAGTATCCTGAGATACATCCATCAAAATTACTACGGCTCTTTAAATCCCTGACAAAGTCAGTGGAAAGATTCCCTTTTCTGGAAAGGATGTTCGTGGTTGAACAGGCAGTCAGTGCTCATCAAGATAGGATACAGTGAGCCAGATTGTACAATGCTTGGTGTCAGTTCAGTATTTTAAAGTCATATATCACCACTATCAAATGTTATGACTCCAGAGTCTTATGATTAAGATCTCAGTATTTTTCAGGATATGATTTAAATATTAAGTCTATCTTATAAAAAATTCTATAAAACACATGCTTCACACACAGACCTGGCCTCTTTCAATGCTCTTTATGGGTTGATTTGATATACTATTGCAACAGGTGTGTTTATAAAATTAGATGTGGTAAGTTGTCTGTGCTGAAGCCTTCAGTTTTGCATTCACATGCATCAGTGAAGAACAAAGTCTTTTTCACTGACATCTGAGTACTGAAAGTACCGAGACTTTCAGTTTACTTGAGATTCAAAATTAATTAGTGCCTTAAGGTGATGCTGAACCTCTTGCAATGTATCTGTACAAATACAGATGGTTCTACACACAGAATAACTGATTCTTCATATGCCTTATCAGTCTCAGTTACAAATTATGTTGTATTTCACAGTGGCTGAGAAAGTTAGCCAAAATTCAGTTGTTACTGTTTGTACCTCATGGTTTTGTTACTGGGGCAACCAGAGACTTTTGCTAAGGAAATGTTGCTTTCAGAATTTGATATACTGGCAGCATTACACAGACTTTTGAATCATTTTTAAAGATAAAGCTGGCTTTAATGGGTATGTCTTGAGAAAGAACTGGAATACTTTGTTGTAAACAGCTGTACCACCTATGGGAGTAGATTAGCAGCAGACTCATAAAATGGAAGTAAAATTAGCCTCCAAGCCTTTTGACATAATTAAGATTAACTTTTAAAGGCAGAAAATCTGCTTTAGCAATGTGCTAGACCATGATTTCAAATTTAAAATCATGCTTTGAAACTTATTGCTCCTAAAAGATGATGTGGACATTAAAAGAACCTGCAGAGTGCCAGCTATATGAAGACATGCCTAGATGTTTCATGATCCTTCCTGTTGTATAAAGCTTCCTTTCCCAGTTTATTTGGTGTGATATTGATTTCTATTATACCCTAATAGGTTAAGAACCAAATCTCAAATATCAGCTCCTCTTTAATGTGCTGGCCTGTATGACAGGAGCAGAACAGGAGCAGCAGCTTCAGAGAATCATACTCAGAGCCCTAACTTGCTGATATCATGGGAGCCCAGACAGACCTTGTACTGTCTTGTTCCAGCCATTGCCAGAGGTCTGCCAAATGCAACCAGCACTCAGACATCAGAAATGTGGTCCTGACAGTTTCCAGTTGCACTCACGAAGTAATTTCTCAGAAACCCCCAGTGTAGCTCTCTGCCAATCACTGCTGTTGCCCCATCTTTACAAATTGAAAGAATCACAGAATCACAGGTATTGGAAGGGACCTCCAGAGATCATCAAGTCCATCCCCCTGCTAAAGTGAGTACCCTTCAATAGGTCACATAGGAGGTGCCCAGATGTATCTTTAATATCTCCACAGAAGGAGATTCTACAACCTCTCTGGGTAGCCTTTTCTAGTGCTCCGTTTGTAAATAAGTTCTCCTTCATGTTAGTGTAGAACTTCCTATGTTTAAGTTTTAGGCCACTACTCCTTGTCCTATCACTACACACCACTGAGAAGAACCTGGCCTCATCCATTTGCCTCCCACCTCCCTTTAAATATTTATAAACATTTACCAGATCCTCTGTCTTCTTTTACCCATGCTGAACAGACCCAGGTTATTCAGCCTTTCCTCATATGAGAGATGTTCCAGGCCCTTCATATTTTTTTTTTTTTCACCCCTCCACTCCACTCCTTCTAAGAGATCCCTGTCTTTTTTGAACTGGGGAGCCCCAAACTGGACATGCTATTCTAAATGTGGCCTCACCACCTCCTTCAATAATGATCTTTTTAATGCACCCCAGGATGCTATTTGCCTTCTTCGTCACGATGGCACAATGCTGTCTGACGGTTAACCTGTTGTCCTCCAGGACCCCCAGGTCCTTCCCTGTAGAGTTCCTCTCCAGCAGATCAGCCCATAACCTGTACTGACGGTTATTCCTCCCCAGATGCAAGACTCTACTCTTGCTGCTGTTAAACCTCATCAGATTCTTCCCTGCCCAACTCTCCAGTTTGTCCAGGTCTTGTTGAATGGTCCACAGCCTTCTGGGGTATCAGTCACTCCTCCCAGCTTTGTATCATCAGCAAACTTGCTGAGGGTTCACTCTATCCCTTCATCCATGTTGTTGATGAAGACACTGAACAGGACTGGACCAAGCTCTGATCCCTGGGGAACACCACCAGTTACAGGTCTCCAACCATACTCCGCACCACTGATGACAACTCTCTGAGCTCTGTCAGTCAGCTTTACTGTTCCTTCAGCCACAGCAACTTTTGGGGAAAGAGGAATGAATGAAGATGAGGGCTCCCCCTTTTTTTCCCCACCACTTTCCTTCTTCAAAATGTTTGCACAATAAGATTCTCTTCAATAACTATCTTTTCATAAAGCCCTGGTTCTAACCGAGCCTGAATAAGTATAGATATCTGACGGGAAAGGAGAAAATAATGAGCCAATACAAATTATTTTGAAGAGGGGTCTGATTAATGTCCCCTTACTCTATCTGTCTTCAGTACAGCGGCTCCCATCTAAATTAGTAATTCCTGGAGCTCTTGTTAAAGACAAAGGAGAAAAACAGGCTCTATTACAATGAGTCATCTGACCTATTTTATCTTTATTAAGGTGCTCCAAAAGAGCCTGTTTTCCTCTGTGAGCCAAAAGATCTAAGCGACAGGTTCTACACTGCGGATGCTTGCGTTTAATGAGATGAATCCCACTGCTTCTGACATCTTTCTTGACATGTAATGAAAAGCATTCTCATGGAGTGGAGACACCAGTACCTGTTTGTCACCCACTCTCCCATGAATCCATCTCCATCATGGGGGAGCAGTGGAAGGAAGCAATCACTGCCAATGCTGTTTCTGGCCTGCGGAATTTTTATCTGAGTAAGGATGGATAGGGAGATGGCTTCCAGCTTGTGACTGTAAATGAAACAAAACTTTTATTTGAGTTTTTGTTATGCATCTCACATGCTGGCTTCCAGCTGCATGTGAATCATCATCTCCAGCCTCGGCACAACACATACACAGCTTTTTGTGGGAGGCTTTGCAAGTTGTTTGGGGAGAAACCCTGACACCTCTCTGTAGGAAGGGATTTTCCCAAGGTTGAGGTCATTTGACAAAATATACTTCTAGGTTTTATTTTGCATAGTGTTAAAACGCCCTAGAGATTACAGAGTAATACTCCATTACCTAATCAATATTTAATAATTAGTGCTAAGTGGAGCAGTCCTCACAAGAGATTAGGAAATTATTCACATCTTGCTTGCTGGGACAATTCCCTGACACTGACAATCTTAATTCACTTCATTCAGCAATGTTCTGACCGCTACAACCAAGGTGAATGATCTTAACTTACTGAAATGAGTATTTTTTAATAAAATCCCCTTTTTTAGTGACAACTTTTTTCATAGGTCTTCAATGAGCTCCTTATAGATAAAATGGGCCATTGTGGCTCAAGCGTATTTCTCATGCAGTGGAGAATGCCTCCTGGGTTTCAAATGAGGAATTCAAATCTAAGGTGAAATAACAGCTTAAAAAAGATGACGTTTTGCAATGACCTTTCCATTTAGTGTCCTGAGAATTGCAATCAAATCCTAATGTCACTGAGAAATCCACGACTGGTTGATTGACCGTTAGCCTGAAGATAGCTTTTTCCTAAGTTATTTCTACCAGAGGGATTCTTTAGGGAATCCTTAAACACCATGAATGTTCCCAGGAGATAAATTGGGTGGATGAATCTTCAAATGTTAAATAGCATTTAACATGATGTAGTTCAAATTTGTCCTCTGTCTTGTACTTGCTATAATTGCGTACGGAGAGAAAATTGGATGCTATCTGAATACTGGTGCAGTGCATCTATTTTATCCAGAGAAAAGTGCTTAAAGGGGGCAGATTGCATGGAAAATAGTCTATATATTGAACACCGGCATGTCAAGACTGGAAGAACAGAGCTTACTTAAGTAAGAGTTGTGACAGTGGGGTTATTGTTCTGTTTCTTATGTAGGAATTCTTGGCCTGCTAACAAAGGAAGAATAGAGTTCAGGGAGAAGCCACTGAAAAAGGAGATAGTTGTATTTTGTAATTCCTGACTTTCTCAGCACGTAAAAGTAGAACAAGAACATCCTCCAGCTACTCCTTGTACTGGAGATAGGATTGGTAACAGGAGGAAAGAAGAGTTTTACTAAAGAAGATATAAGGATGTTCAAACAATCCAAACCAAGATGTGCTTCTTGCTGGAGAGAATTAAATGAGCCAAATCATTAAGAGTGAAATCTAACTGGAACCGTGTCTACTTTTCCTTATTATGGGAAAACATGAACTGAAGCAAGGTAATTATTTTCAAGCATTTTTTAGATCAACCTTAGCTAGACAGCCATAATAAAACAGCTGTAATCTCTCAACCTGAGAGGCTGTCCCCCATTTAGAGAAGTTGTTTGGCTCTGGTCGTTCAACTTGTCTGATACTAGAGGAGAATAAAACCTCACCAGACTGAGCTGGTCTTGTGCCACCCTTAAGGAACAGGAAAGATGAGCTTAGCCAAATCAGAAGAGCAAAGTGCCATGATGTGGAGTTTGAAAGGTCATTGGTGGCTGAAAATACAGCCTCTGTAGGTAATGTGAATGCTTTGATTCACTCCAGTGGTATTTGGATTAGGCTTCTAGCAGAAGAGAGTTGCTGGTTTTGTTGTGTCTTTAGGACAAATGAGTTCTAATCCTAGTGCTTTGTTCAGGGGATTCAAGTGACTAATTAGGGCCTTAAAATATTGGATTAAAAGCTCTATAGAAATTATTTTAATAGCTTCATATGTAAGCTTTAAAAGGATGTTGTAACTTCAGGTAAATCACCAGTTTTATTTTCTTCAGTCTCAATATAACCTGTGGGGGAGAAGAGAGCTGGAAAGATTCATCAGTAGAAATCTCAAACAAATCGGCACCTTCACCTCTAGCAGTCCCCTGGGACTCACTGCCAGAAGTGAGCCCCGCTGACTACAGATTTATTTTTTCAGTGTCTCTTTAGAGCATGCAATCTTTTCTTCTGTATCTGTAGTTTTGACAGTTTGGAAAGCTAGGAATTTGAGGGATGGGGAAAGAACACAGTGAACCTTAAACAGGCACCATATTTAAGTACTAAGCATATTAAAATGCCTTCTCACAGACATGGTAGTAGCAGAAGAGGGCCAAAAGTGAATTCAGTCCTGATATATGCATTTAATTTCCATGTACTATTGCTGGAAGAAGTTTGGTTTCTCTGCAGATGCCCAGAGAGGAGACCAGGTTCACTTCATTTATGCACATATTTCACTGTCGCTGCGCTGAACCAACATGAAATAGTAGGTGTGTTATCTAGTCAGCATAATTCTGAGAACAAATGTTTAGTGGGGAGAATTTACTTCTAAAAAATTATATTCTTCTGTCATCTGTGTAGCTGCATCAGAGAAACAGCTATTTAAGGAAGCTTGGACCTACAGTTGATCCATTTGAGTGCGTTATCCTAACAAGGAGGCTGATGTGCAAAATCTCTGCACAGCAGTACCTATCCATTACAAGAAGCTAACAGTGGTTAAAAAGATAATAACTCAGTTGAAGGGAAATGTATGTGTGGAGTTCAGGCAGCTACCTTACATCCAACTTTAATATACACAACTTAGGATCACAAGTTTCTCTAGGTAATAGATATATTCCTAAACTCATCAACTGCGTTGGAATTTGGTATTAGCAGATAAGCTTAGCTGCCTACAGTTGTTTCAGCACTCTTCCTTCCTATATTCATTTTGTAACATATCCAACAAGACTTGTTCTAAGCTTTCTTATAAACTTTATTATAATGTATATTTTTTTCTCAGCAAAAGAAGTCAAATTTAGTAATGGTAATGACACTTCTTTTTGAGATCTGAGTATTTTTGGACCCTAGATTTCAAAATAGATAAGAAGATAGATGTTGCTGATGTATATGAATTGACACAAGAAAAGAAGGTCATCGTGAAACCTGGAGTTGAGATCTATCACATACCATATTATTCAACATTCATGAATAACCACACCTCTGAGAAAGAATGTCTTCTATGTTTTTACCTAGCAGTAACTTTCCAACTGTGATCAGGTAATCCTTATCTCTGCACAGATATCATCAAAATGGAATGTGTGTCCCAAGGGAGTTGAACTGACTCCCCAAATACCTGTAGATTTTAAAATATTTTAAACTATAACACAGTACTGAAATCCAAATTAACAGTTCCTATGGCAACTACAGTTTACACATGGAAAATATCTGCCCTATCTATTCAGTGATGCATGAACCATGCTGTAAGAATTACAGCATTCTGTTTTACACCAATTTTGAATCCTAAAACTCTCTTGCTCACTAACACTAAGATCACTTTCTGTGAACTACTACAAGACTTACTCTTTGCTGAAGTGCAAAAAAGCACATCTGTTTGTAGCAAGGATGCAGATAATTCATTATGATAGGATTTGGACATCTATAACTGCTATGTTCTGTTTGAAGACCTTCTGTCATATTCATATAATCTTCATTGGAGATATCCAAACAAAATGATTCATAAAAAGCAATAATTAATTGGAGGAGAGCCAGAGATCTAAAACAAACACTACCATTATCATCTCTGGTAAGCTCAAAATAGCCTCAAGAGATGCCCCTGTCACAATGAAAAAGCTTTCAAAACAGTATGAAGATGTATTCTACATGTTAATAGAATTATTCTGCACAGTCCAAGACCTTGAGAAGTATATTTAGAATATCATTTTTTGAAAATAAACTGTCTACATTATTGCTGCTGACAGTTGTCTCTAATTTAAGGACCAGGTCATGGAACATTTTTTTTGTGCAAAGTGGAAAGGGAACCCCAAATGCTCTCTTACCCCAGCTGAATGCTCCAGCTTAGGAGGGCAAAATGAAGAAAAGCAATTTCACTTTGCTGTCATCCTTATGTATGTGGGAAGGTATGAAGAGTGTGGACAGTCAGTACTCAGTATAGCCACTAATTTGGGTGTGTAAGCATTATGATACACTGTAAAACCTATTGTCAATCTTGTATTTTCTTTTGTTTGTCTGGAGTGTGGAAAGGTCATGCACCTTGAATAAGTACATAAGCATGTTACTGGAATTAATTCAGCAAGATTATTAGATCAACCAATAAAATATGCTGTATCAAAAAACATGTTAACAGCATAGAGAAATGAGCTAGAGGGTGCTATTCAGGACTTATTTAATTGAATTAATCATTTTTCATTTGTAAATTTTCCAATCAGTATTGATACAAAAATCATACATAGTTCATTATCTAATATAATGGATCCAATTTTTACTTCATCAGCAAGGATGGTAAGCAGTAAGTTCGGGCTTCCTGGTTCTTTGCCCAGCACTGGCTTGTGACCTAGTTACTGCACCCTAGACAGTGCTCTTAAGTGCATCTACTGGTTAGAGTCCCTAGTGGAAAATTTAGTGCTGTGAGTTAGCTAAGTGTGCATAACCACATTTCCTCTCTGCCCCTCCTTATACCTTACAATGACCCTTCCATTAGATGAGACAGGAGGGAAAGGTAAAAATTAAATCAACCTTTTATATGGGTATATCAAGATTCTCGATCTTTTACAGTCTGTCTTATTGATTCAGAAACAACAATTTTGTAATATAAATAATGAGCCTGATTCTCAGGATAAGAAGAAAACAAAGCTTTATGTGCCTTCCTCTCTTGCAAAGTAGATGCTAATCATAATGTTCAATACCAGCCACCAGTGAACTAGCACATTCAGGTTTAGTTCCTTGCTACTGGAAGCCTGAAGTGTACCAGAGTGAAGGTTAGCACTGACAATTTTATACTTTCTATCAATTCAGAGTCCTTCAAATCTGAGCTTTTAAAGTCTGAGAGGCTTTTGTGAGCATACACTCTACTCAAAATCATCTTAAATTCTGTATTTTTATTAACAGCATACTAGAAACCGACCCATTTACATAGAGTTTCTTTCATGCCTTGTTGATTTTTCCTTTCTAAAAACATTATCAATACTAGATATTGAAGAAAAGGAGGTGAAATGAGAAAGAGCTTCATCTGGAGGATGATACTGCTTGACAGAAATCTGAATTAATTTTACACATTCTGCTCAGTAATATCGAATCTGAAATTCTTCCCAAACTCTAAATGTCCCTAGGAGAGATTTAAGTTATATTTAAGCTAGTGACTGAAAATATATTCCTTCTGTACAGTTTTGTGAAAAACCAATACATAAACAAACAAGCAAACAAACAATGTCCTGTAATAGATCTGCTTGCTGATATGTAATTTCATGTAGCATTATATAAAAATAAATTATGTATTTCTTGGGGGCTAAAGGGAAAAGATGGATGAGTGTGAGAAAGCTGAGAATTGAAACATCTGCCCTTGATTAATTAAAACTCTACAAGTCTTCGCTGACCTATAGATATGAACATACTCTTAAATGCAAAGTGAAAGCCCAACAGTAATTAAGTGCAATCCTTAGGAGACTGAGAAGAAATGCTTATTATTACTAATGTCAGGAAATGTAATGAAGCAACACCCCTTTCCATTAAAGTGGCATGCTACCTTGAAATGTAAACATGTTAGCCATCAAGGAATAAGATTAGCTAGAGGGATGAATTTGTGCATGAATCATGCTGATTAGCAGGCCTATAAACAAAGGTTCTTTTAAAGCTCTATTTTGCTTTTCTGCCACCATCACGTTCTCATGTAGAAATAAAAGGAATGGAAATCAAAGGGGATTTTAAAACCTCTAAAATTAGTGCTTCATCTCTTTCTGTGAAGCTTTCAAGATAAATTGGTTTAATAATGTAGGTAACAAAAGCAACACAATTTTTACTTCAATCAACTACTCCAAGGGAAGAGCTACTGATTATGTGTTCACTTTCTCTGCATGTAGTAATTTACCTCATAATGCTCAGCTTCTTTGTTTTCCCATAGTCACCTAGAACAGAATCACAGAATTGTAGAATTGCTAGGGTTGGAAAAAACCACTAAGATCATCAGTCCAAACACCAACTCATTCCCCAAATGTCCTTTAACCCATGTCCCTCAGTACTACATCTACTCTTTTCCTGAACATCTCTAGGGATGGTGACTCCACCAACTCCCTGGGCAGCGTGTGCCAATAAATCATCAACATTTTGTAGAAGAATTTTTTTTCTAATATCAATCCTGAACCTTCCCTGGTGCAACTTAAGACAAACAGTTCTCATTCTATCAGTGTTATCTGAGAGAAGAGGCCAACCTCAACCTCATCTCAAACACCTTTCAGGGAATTGTAGAGAGTGATTAGGTTTTCCTTTGAGCTTCATCTTCTCCGGACTGAATCATCCCATTGCCCTCAGCCACTCCCCATACAATTTGTGTTCCAGAGACTTCACAGCTTCTTTGTCCTTCTCTGGACAAGCTCCAGGGCCTCAATGTCTTTCTTGTAGTAAGAAACCAGCCTGATCATCCTGCCTTGATTCCCCAGCAACTGTAAACAAAAAGGAGAAGAGGATAAATGCTATGATGCCAGTAACACTGACTTTCAGAAGAGCAGTTGCTTCTCTTCTGGGTTAAACTTGAATGTATATGAACAATTTATATGCTATGACCCAAACCTTCCTAATCCTAAAGAAAAAGATATCAGAGCACGTAGGTAGACAGTATTTCTTCAGAAGCCTTGACTAGTTAACTTTGTCATATTTGAAGATTTCTATCAAAGTTCACTAGCCCCACCTTCTCAGATTTCTAAAGTCTTTAAAGGAATCCTACAACACTGCTCTTCTGATTTGGTTGGAGAGAAAATCACAAGGAGCATTTGTTCTGAGCCATTGATGTAGTTACTTCTTTTCAGTAAATTAAAAGCAGCTAAAATCATTGCTGGTATCAGTGAGAAGTGCTTAAAATCTATGTTGCAAAAATCAGTACAAAGTATATCAAATTTATCTGATACATTTATCCTGGATCATAATACTGGCTTTTGTATTCTGCACTCCTTTGAAAACCACAGAATTAGCAATATTGCCTTGTCTAGTTCACCAGAGTGTTCCCTTTGGAGCTATTTTCCAGTAGCCATCAGAGCTGGGTGATGATTACATGAAAGGTGTTTGAAAGAAGACGTTAACTCTGGAGGTAAACCTCAGAACAAGTAGATATGTCACCATGATTAGGAACCTTAATATCTTTAGTTGCCACAATGTATTTGATGGACCAGATGGATATGGTGATGGACAGGAGGAGCTATAGATTTATGGCTAAACTGTACAATCATGGAGATGTTCTCTACTATTGGGCTCACTAGGAAATTGACATACTTTTGAATGACACCTGGTAAAAGATAATAGAAGCAAAGAGTCACAGAAACTATTTAGAAGTTCAACAAAAGATGCAAAAAGCCAAAAAGCTGATAATTTCTATATCTCTTACCTACTTCTCGCTGCCTTCTGATCGTGTGGACAAGGGTAACTTCAGGACAAGGCATTTCCACAGTGCTTGGCCAATGAAGATGTAGTTAGAATCTGGTGGCTGGCTGACACAATTAGACCACACTAGAGACATAGTTAGGATGTAAGTCTCTTTCTCTCCAGAACCGTAGTCTGGGTGCAGGACTGTGCAAATAACTACTTTCATAAGGTTTTATTAAGCTGGGAACTAGTTAGTGAGTTGTTGCTAGAAAGCTGTCAGATGAGAGCTAAGTACCCTTTCCTTGTAACAATAGTAACTGAGCACATAAAAACAGAACAGTTTAGTTTGCTTCTCTCTCATCCTCTGGGTGAAATAGATAAAGGGTGATAAGGCACCTATACTCCTGCCCTGAAAGAGGAATTTAAACTCTTCAGATGGCCCTTCACGTACTGTTCTGCTAGACTTGGTTCCTAATAGCCCATACATAGCAGCTTGAAATTCCATAAGAGGCTGAAAACTATGTATTCATAAGCCTTTGATAAAAATTCCCAGATAGGTTCTGATATTGATGTGTCAAAGAGCAAATATGATATGCCAGTAACAATTAAATAGAAGTAACTTTTCAATGATTAAGAGAAAATGCTAAGTACTTTGGATTAAAATACATCTGGAAGGAAGATATCACTAAGTCAGACTGATGAAAGTCTTTTCAGTCGAAGAACATAATATAGATGTGGAGCTTAAGTGAATGTCATTGGAGTTTTGGTCTCTGTCCCCTGAGGCACCATTCATGTCATTGTACATGTTCGAGTGAAGTGTGTGCTTCATTTTTTTCCTTTCTTTTCATCTACAAAGGGGAAAAAAAAGACATTAACTAAAAAGCTTAGTTTTGTCAATGAGAAGTAAAGCATGCAGGCCTTTGTACCCTGTGATCTAGATATATCGGATAGTAAAGTGAATGCACCTTTGGAAATCCAATTCAAATTTAAATTGAAGTTTCGTGTTACCATTTTAATATACAATAATATTGCTTTTAATCATCATCTACTAATCCCTCTGCATAGACTTAAAACAAGGCTTTTCCAATGAAACAGGTAGTAAAAGACAGGCAGCATTTTTGCAGTGGTGTATATTAAAGGTAATTGCCAGCAGAAACCAGCTTGGAACTTAGTTGTACATTCACTCTAGCCTGTTTTATCTTTTTACTGTAGTAGCTTGGAGGTCATGGAAAAAATGCATATGAAAAAAATCCATGATTATGTACTCTACAATTGAGTCAATAAAGAGATGGGTGCAGTGGATTCTGGGAAAGGCACTACAAAAGATAACAAACTCCATAGAAGACTGTTGCTTATCTTATAAAACTGCACAGCATGCAAAAGCCAGTGTATGAAAATACATTTTTAATCTTCTCTTAGTATTTAATGCATAGGAAAAAAAATTGACATGTATGTACATATGTAAAAGGTCATGAAAAGTATGACAGTCATAACCATCTGGACAAACACCACTGGAATCATCGGGCATTAGGTTTTGCTCCTTGTTTTTTGACTCACCATGAGATCAACACCATGATCAGAAACATTGCGTCTCAGATCAGCAGGACGGGGAATAGCACAACTCAAACAGCATGGACATTAACCAGCTGAGTTTTCACCAGCACAGTGCAAGAGCCAGAGGCATGGAATATTGTAGAACTTGAATTAATAACCAAAGCCTAGTTTGTTGATTTGAGGCTTGTAGAAAGGAAAGTGGATCCATTGACTCCAGTGGGAAGCTTGGTCAACAAAGTGATGAATTTAACTGGACTCTTACTGTTGACTCTACCAGCTTGGGCTGGAAAGTAAATGGCTGTTTGAGTCAGATCAGGCCTGATCTAAACTAGAAGCCTCTCTCCAATACTGAGAATTTAATCTTGAGAAAAGCTCAAAAAACAAACAACAAACAAACAACAAAAACAACAGTAACAGAGGACAATAACAATATTGATAGATCCCACAACACACTTTCTTCCAAACTTTCATGCCTGGAGCTGAAGTGCTCTCCTATTGAAAGAGATCAACAAATGGCTCAAATAATCTCTTAGACAGATTGTTTTGGATTATTATTATTTTTTTAAAAGCATATATAAGGATAACTTGTTTTCTCAAAAATTCCTAAATATTTTAAATTGTGAGATGCACAGTTTGAGAGCTGGGGTTTTTCAGCATGGAGAAGAGAAGGCTCTGAGGAGGCTTGAGAGTGGCCTTTCAGCATATAAAAGGGTTGTAAGAAGGAAGGGGACAGACTTTTTGAAAGGGTCTGTTATGATAGGACAAAGACAAAAGACTTCAAAGTAAAAGGGGGGAGATTTAGATTGGTTGTAAGGAGAAAGTATTTTATAATAAAAGCAGTGAGGCACAGGGACAAGAGGGGTGGTGGGTGCCCCATCCCTATAGACATTCAAGGTAGGCTGGACAGGGCTGAGCACCTGATGTAGCTGCAGATGTCCCTGTTTGTGCAGGGGGTTGAACTAGATGGCCTTAAAGTTTCCTTCCAACTCAATGTTTTCATGATTTTCTATGTCTGCTATGTGACTTTTGATCTCTAACACACTCTGTATGTCTCTTAATCTTTTGCATCAAACGTTCCACTTTTACTATAGTTTTGAGGTTGTTCCTGTTTCCCCTCTTCTCATACATCAGATGAGACAGAAGTTCTTACTTTGTCATCTGTAACATGCAATTTTCCGGGTGCTTGTGTTTGCATGTATAGCTTGGAGTTCATGGAAAAAACAAATTCCATTATGATGTACTTTCTCTTATTCATCATGCTCTTTCAGCAGCCAAGAAACCATTCTTAATACAACAGTTACTTTGGAAAAAATGCTTTCCCAGAATTCTGACACAAGATTACAACACTTTTATGAGTTAAGGATAAAAATAATCACCTAACAGAGGATTTATCTTTTGAAATGCACGGAACTAAAGTAAGGATAGATAACTCTTTTTGTTTCCATTGTTATTTTCTGATGTTTCAAAAAGATTTAAACTAACCAGACAGACTAAAAATTCCTTTGCTCAGAAAGGCTTTCGAATTTCTTAAGAAAAGCAGAGAATAATTTACAAAGAGCCCTCGGTGCCTACACAAACATAGAGGCCTTTGGGACTTCAGAAGACTGAAATTCTGATAACTGAAATGGAAAGACAGAGGTCAGACCTTGAGATCTGCAAAAGCTTGGAAGGAATTTGGTTGCTAGGAAGCAGTGTATTTTCTAAATGTGGTTTATAAAAAAATGTTTAAAGGATTTAAAAGAGCTTCATCTACAATATTTTCTTAATCTGCACAGTGGTTTTTATTGCTTTGAAATGATTTTTTATTGCTTTGAAATGATAACACGTAGCATCAGCTACTTTCTATCTCGCAAATGCAAAGTTATGCAGTTTAACCTCTGTGTTACCATGTTACAAACACATCAGAGATTATTCCTACAAATGCCAACTTTTTGATCTTTACACATGTGGGTCATCCCATGAAAATCAGTGGGAGCACTCTTATCACCTGCTTGAATTTTCTTCATAAATCTACTTATTCACTGCTATTTTTTTTTATGTCAGAGGGCAAGGAGGACATCCTTCTACCAGAAAATTCAGCGCCAATCCAAAATAAATCTCCTGAATCCATTGGAATCCTTATACAGGAAATGGTGCTTTATTGATGCCTGGGCAGAAGCAGCCTGCATACTGTGCTGCAAGGAGCACAAAGGATGGGAGCCAGCAGAGTCTGCTCTATGCCCATAGCAGAGTCAGGATGAGGAAAGGAAGGAGATCTCTGCACTGTATATCCTGCTTAAGGAAAGTACAGCAACAGAAAAATCCGTTACTAAACTGCATGAAAATAAAACTATGAATAGACTTGAAATATTTGGATGCAAGGTTGGTTTCACATTTTACTGTATACAGTCTGGCTGTAAGATGACATCAGCAGTCATCTTAAAGCAGGCTTTATAGCTGTGCATTTGTCACCATGCCTAGAGGTGTGAGGGGTGGTTGTCTGCCCACCTTCCCAGGGCACCTTCTCAAGTGATTCAGACCATAAGGTTCAGTTCTTGTGACCGAGGAAAAATAGCGTATCACATCCAAAAAACTTCTGGTCTAAGAAAGAGTCTGGCAGATCAGCCATACTAACAGAAAGAAAAAAATGCAGTAATCTAATCTTCCTATTATGTTATGATTATTTGCAGAGCTCTGGCTCTGCAGTCTTTCTCTCTTTCTCTAGTTCTAATCCATGTAGGCATTTCTATTATGCCTGTCACCATAGCATCTGAATGCCCTCCAAGCAAGAGGAAATACTACCTCCTTTTTTTCCACCATCAGCAAAATATGAACATTATCTGAGCTAGAATGGGGTCTCCTGAAACTGTCAGCATGCCAAGAAGGAGAGCATGGTAATTTATCCCAGATAAAAAAACCTCATTCTCCAGTCTTTTTTCTGTTCCATTTGTGCACTGCATTGGGTCTTTCTGTGACAAGAACAAGTTGATGACTGTGGTATTAATAGGATGTTTATATAATGAATAGTTCTTTAACTATAGAGACAAGTTTAAGTATGCAGTAGCAACTCAAGAAGTGCTTATGATAAACTGGGTAACTCCTCCCAGAAGATCAACCATAGTCTGCTTTACTTATATTGCAAAGGAAGTTAAATGTAAGATACTGCTTGAATTACTGTGTCTGTCTTCTATACGGTTTTGCCATAAGTCTATGTGGAAAGACAGACCTAGTTCAAGTCAGAAAATAATCACAAGTCACTGTGTGATAGATGCTTTAGTCATGCTTTGTAGGATTTAAATCTCATGAAAGGATGCTCAAATTCTAAGTTTTGCTGTCTTGACAGGACTTTAATTGAAGTTTCAATTCAGTCAGCGCCTGTTCATCTATTGACCAGGGAAGGAGACTTGAGTCCTCACACCTCCATTCATGTTTCAAAATGAATGAACCTTCTGACAATGCTTCGTTTGCATTTTCACTGAATAGAGAGAGAGGCAGGGAGGTAACGTGTAAAGGTCTTTAGAACTTCAAGAATATTTAGTTTATCTTCATTCTGCATATTAGTAATTCAAGCTGTCGTACAATATACTTCAAGAATGAGACAGGAAGAATATTGTTCACTTTTTTCTGTTTCTCTCTCTCTTTTTTTTAAATAATTTTCAGAAAAGTCCTTTGAAACCTTATTTGCATTGAAAATACTTATTGAAAAGCTGAACCTCATGTCAGGGTTTCTGTTCTACTCAGAGGATGTAATTTTGCTTTGTAAATTGGTCTCTCATCTTGAATGAGCAAATAAGCATCCTGGTGGATGTCAATTAGATGAACTTTTGTATCCCAAGTAGAACTGCTGAGAGCAATTTTGATGGACTGATTTTGCATTTGAATGTGCTTTCAACTGGATCTAAAACATATTTTAAAATCAGATTGACCTCTCTAGAGTTTTTCTGAAGAAAAAATTCCAGTTGTGTTCAGACATTTAATTTGGAAAGTTTCAGAGCAAGACGTTTTGATTTCTGTTTAGTTCCTAAGGCTTTTTTTGTTCACAACCCAAACACCGTAACTTAAAAAGTCAATGTGAAAATATTTCAATTTTGCTAAAAGTAAACAATGAGAATGACTGCATATATGATGTTTGCCTGCTTTTGAGATTTATCTTCAAGGAAAAGTCTGGAACACTGATTCTTATCAGAATCAAATCAACCATTGAAATCCTGACATTCTTTTGAAATGTAACTTCCGTTCTCCCAGCTCATCTGCAGAAAGAAACTCATTGGTTGCTTAAAATGTCTCCAGCTGCAATAGTCTAAATCAGGAATTTGAAAACATTTTTGACAGACTCTGCCATTGGTAATGGCAGCGTGGGTATAATCAGTGACAGGAATAGCACTGATTATTGGTGTCAGTCAAAGCACTTCCAGCTCACAATGACTGTCTGTCATTTACAGCCAGCTTCCATACCCTTACTGGTATATGTGGTACCTCCAGAACTGCTGGGCTTGTACCAGGGTTTCTGGTTTACTGCAGTGCTTACTGACCTGGGCTTTCTTTGCTTCCTCATATTTGTTGGGGGGCTATTGATAATGTTTGTACATTCAGAAGAAATAACGCTCAGGAGGAGGTGCCAGTCACCATCCTTCCACTGGCACGGAAGATAGGGAAGAACTTTTAAAATCTTCTCCTAAACTACTGAGACTCCAGTGAAAGCAAGATATGCCTTTGTCTTGACTTTGGACAAATGATATACCAGTCTTTTGCTGCAAAAATACATTGCTCAGCTCCACAAAGCTACAGACTGGTATTATTGATATACTGCTGTAATCCCTGTTCATCCATACTCATACATATAGTACCAAATCCTTCTGGAGTCAACAGGGAAGAAAAAAGGTGCCAGGTTTCCTATGAAGCCACTCACAAACAGTCGTTTCTGTTTGTATTTAAAATCTTCAGATTCAGCAGTTGTGGGCACTGCAGTATGAGCACAGGCACAGACCAGTGCTCTGTGACATGGGATCATCCCAGCTGGATGCTCAGAGGCTGTGTGGTTACCCAAGAAATCCCTCTCATTTAGTTCCTGAAGACTAAACTAAAATCCTGTATCAGTGAGAGGCACTGACTTCAGCACTGCGGGTTAAAAAGGAACCACTAAAGGAAAGTGAACTTCTAGACAGTCTCCCATTCTTCAAAGTTGTAATGGTAAAATACTGTACTTCCCTGGAATGGAGAGAGAGCGAGCAGCAGACACTGCTTGCCTTTCTTTTATCTACAGGTTAGTCTACATCAAGGACATTTTTTCTAAGTATTTTCCAGCATGACTCACATTGTTCCCAAGCTAGAACTGATGGGATCAATGGGGAAGAAATTTGGCTGCTCCTGTTGTTTTATCCAACCCTGATCAGTGTAAATGTAACAGAAGCAGCTATTTAAAGCCAGCAAGCAGAGGGCAGCTGATGGAGCAATTTGGGGCGCTGTGGGTAATGAGGAAGTCTTCTCCCATGGCAGTTTGCACAGGACAGCTGACAGATTACTCTGAAACACAGCCTCTCAAGGATGAGGCCCTCCTCACACGGCCACCAGAGCTCTTTCTTCATCATCACATTTACAGTTGTCCCCATGCTGCTTCTTTGTGGCTGAAGGAAAAATGAATTTACCAGAGGACGTCTGTTTGGCCACCAAGTCTCTGTCACGATGAATGATTCTGTGGGCAGCCAATGTCAAACAGATAATAACAGGGAACTGGAAGGGAAGAAGGAGGGAGAACTGTGTCATCTTGATGTCTCAGAAGGCTATTGGTTTCCAGCGCTAAAGATAGCCCTTACCACTTCCACACCCCCCAGCAACCAGATCCCATCTCCCACAGGCTGCTGGGTAGTAGTACTCTGAAAGACAACCTCACATGTTTAGCACTCTATGCCATTATCTGAAGCACACAAATCTATGTTTGTTATGGCAGCTAGACAAACTCACAAACATCTCAGAATAGGCCAGGTTCATATGAGATCCTAGTCTCCAGGGAGCTGTGCTGTTCTCAGAAGCTGAAGACCACACCCTTAAGTAGAAAGTTCTGAAGCAAAACACAGCTTTGTTTCTTCAACAATGCCCACAGTTTGGAGATACACAGTTTGACTCAATTGTAGCTTACTAGAAGCACAAGAAACACTTAGCTACAGCTAAGAAAATCTTTCAAATCATTATGAGTTTAAAGCTTGAGGTTGTTCATTTTGCTCGGCTAGCTCCCTGACTGTGCTCTGATTTCCGTAGCTGCAGAAAATGTTATGTTGTAGTAAAGAACTGTTTGGGAGAAAACATCTATTACATCCAGATGTAGGGGTTGGGGCTTTTTACCCTCAGGAGGGCCCTATGAAATGGAAAATATCAAAAGCAACCCATAAATTTTTCATATTTTTCATATAACAATGCCTGTGTGTATGCACACATGCACATTTTGGCACAGCACTTTGTTCTGACCTATATCAGGTGGCTGTGCTTCATCTTGTGGGCCAAGTTTGTTTTAGCCATTTTTCTTCCCAACAGAGCTGGCTCAAGATCTTCACCTCTTTTCTATCCAGATACTCTGCTGAGAGGTCAAAGTTTGCAGGGTAGTTTTCAGAGACTCTCTGTACAGTCAGTGCCAAGCTTTATTTGCCTTCAGCAAAATTATCCAGGTCATCTTGCTCCTAAGGGAATTCAGAAAATGGCAAAAGAAATAACAACCTTTTCCAAAAGGTTCAAAAGCATTTGAGTTGCTTGGCCCCACAGCCTAAGGTTCTGCTTGAACTTTTTTGTTGGTGGGCAGCAGCTAGTGTTGCTCACCTGGTCTTAGAATTTGCAGGTATGCAAAGAGTTCCCTGGCAAATGCTTGTTCATTGCTTTGAAAATGTGAAATGGAGATTTGAATCAGACCTGCCCAGGAGAAGGCAAGATCTTGTCTGATTCCATTATGTTTTTTTTCTTCATCAAACAAAACTTCCAAAGAGCAGAAAATCTTTGCATCACTGCAACTTGTTTTCTTTAGAGGAAGAAAGTGAAGCTAATAACCTGGAAAAGGAAAATTCAGTATTAGCAATGCCACACCTTTCCTATTCATGAGGAATACTGCTCCAGTCTGCCAGATTGAACAGTGTTAATGTCACTTCAAAGCACCGATTACATTAAGATTATTCTTCTGCATTGCACAACACTAAATAGCATTGAAACTTCGTGGAATCAACACACAGAATCACAGAATAGCTTAGGTGGGAGAGGACCCCAAAAACCATCTAGTTCCAAACCCACTTGGCATGGGCAGGACTGCCAACCACTAGACCAGGCTGCCCAGGATCCCATCCATCATGGCCTTGAATCCCTCCATGGATGGGTCATCCATAACCTCTCTGGGCAGCCAGTTCCAATGCTTCACTATACTCTTCTTCCTAACATCTAACCTAGATTTCCCCTTTTCTAGTTTGAAGTCATTGTCCTATCACTGTAAGACTGAAAAAAGTTGCTCCTCCTCCTACTTGTAAGCTCCCTTCAATTACTGGAAACCTTGAGGAGAAGAAACTAAATGGTGTGGTTAAGAAGATGAATCTATTACTTCTCAAGCTAAAAAAGTATCTGACCTGTGGTTGCTGCAGCTTCAGCAGGAAATATCTACTTCCTAACAAACGACACAGAAAGAGGCAGAACAGGCAGAACTTTTTACAAGATGCTAAGTGCAAGCTTTTTCTTGGCTAACATTTTTTCCCTCATGACAGCTCTCAGTCAATTCCAGTTGAAAGCATCTGCTTCCCTGGAATGGGCCACAGCTTTTCTGACTTGGCCTCATGTCTGTCAGAATTTGATACACAATCTTTTACTAAAAAGCATATGTAAACTTTTTTTTCTTTAGTTATCTTCTTGCAATAATCTCTAAAGCTACCACATTTTCCATCACCTCAGAAATGCATTCTCTGCAATTCTTTGTCTCAATATTCTCTTTGTAACTACTCAGTGTGCATATTTTTGACTGATTTTGATTGTGCACGTAAATTCAATCATACATTGTTGTTCTTTGTCATTAGTTATTATTTGATTTTGGCATTCCTTTTCCTCTAAGAAAACAGAAACACTGAGGCACATTCAGATTTTTGGCACTTTTTCTGATTCTCAAAAATCCGTTACACTTTGAGGATCCAATTCTGTCAGGTGCTGAGTTCTTCTAGCAAAGTGCTCAAGTTCATGTTCACAAGGGGAAGTAGGTAGGAAGATCTGGCTTTTGGCTGCTAGATTTTCTTACAGAGAAGTGTCTGGGTCTTATGTCCAGAAAAGACAACGCCCCTATATTCAAGCCTTCCCTACAGCTCTTCCTATTGACTGCACTGAGCAACTTTACCATATGCTGCCTATTGTAACCTCTTACTGACTTGCTAAACTTCCCCACCTTTTTGCAGGGAATTTCACTGCTCTACTCAGGGAGAATTTTGCCCCAAGAGCTGCTTGTTTGCACCTAACTCCCTTTGCCCTATGGCACAGAGGCATTTCTCAGCAGCCAGGTCTGGATGTCAGTCTGAGCAACGTGACACTGCAATGAAAACCACCACCTTATTTCGGGTCCTTAAGAACTGAGAAATCCAAAATTAGAGGCAATCTTTGAATGCACTACACTTTAAAATGAGTGAGTCCATTTACATTTTGCGTGCTGCCTCCTACTCCTTTCCAATCCATCTTCTGGATCCATACCAGCAGCCAGGACTACATGACTTTCACTACAGGATGAAATGACTTTAAATGGCAACGTGGCTTTGGTACAGCATTAACATCTCAGCAGCAGACAGTGTGAGATTAATGTCACAGTTAGCAAGTGGATGTTTGATATCTTAACCTCAAGGATTCATTGCACTTGTAAATCTGTGGAGGCTCAGTTGGGTGCTCTGCTGTTACAGATCACTGAGATAATGTCAACAGGCGCTTGCTGGGGCCTGGTGGAACCAGGAGGTTTCTGTTTGTATGAGCAGCCTTTTCAAAAGGTGAAAATCTTGTTATAATACAAACATCAGGTGTATGTATGTAAACATTGTTTTATGGAAGAAAATGGAATAAACCAAAATTCAGTAAACAAGAGTTAAAAGCAACTCCATGTTAAATACTGAAAGGGGGCAAGAGCAGCTCTCTTGTACTTGTGAACTCAGGAATAATAACTCTAAGCAAATGTCGTGGGCAGAATTCCTCTGTTCCTGCCAACCTAAAGAAAAACACAACTGAGGACAGCAAAATGGTGCGTACTATTGCCTGCGCAGATCCTGAGATGGGAGTAGCAGGATAAAGCACACAGACCTGATATTGACGAGCTTTCTGGATGTCACCTGTGAGTCAGAGTCTGCATGCCCCACTGTGTACTGAAACTGAACAAAAATAGTGATCCTGCCAGGCCTAGCCCTTGCTGATGGGGGTACCATTGCTCTCTGCTGGTGCAAAGGCACTGGTAATAAAACATTTCTGAATGTGCCCTGCTGATGCAAACTATCTCTAAGAAAGTGAATGCTGTGGATAAGAGCCGTGTAGAGAATGGACATTCCTCTTCAGGGAACATGTTGAGACTTTCAACATTAATCTTTGTTTCTGTTTTTCTAACAAGTGCCAGAAAGTCTTCATACGTGAAAAGGGAAATAGATAGGATTTATCAAAATATTTTAATTCAACCAACCAAAATGTTTCGTCAGAACTTTGAAGTTTTTACAGTTATGATATGTGAAATTACAAAAGTAAGAATGGTTTTGAAAAGGAAAAAATGTTCTCTGAAGCCCCCCAAATATTATACACATACTTTCTCTGCCTCCTGTGTCTTTTCAGAAGATTTATTTAGAAATTCAGATTACATATAATATGAAAAACACTGGCTACAAATAAACTTTAAAGTAAATGATAGTCTGCTTATTCCAAAGAAAAGGTATAAAGTATTTTATTAAGACCTAGCTTTCATTTTACTTTCATGTAGTTACTACTTACAGACTCTATTTAACTAATGGCTTTTTTTTTCTTCCAGTGGGAGAACTGTTCACTAGTCTAAACAGAGTTGAAGCACATTAGATTAATCAACTGAGTGCATTATTTAAGAGAGTCATTATTGATTCCATGTAAAATAAAAGGAAGGAAAGAGAGTTGTAAATAAACCTAGATGTTGTCATACACATATACATTAAAAATTCAACAGAAATTCTGCCTGTATACTAACTTTAAATGCTGTTCTATTATGAATACAACATGTGAGTATCTTTTTTAAACAGAACTACTGAACAGCATTTGTATTGGCTTTTCCATAGTAGCACGATAAGGACAAAAGTGTTATCAGATCCAACTGAGCACAAAAAAAAAAAAAAAATCACCTACAGTACATCATTTTACTGATGTTAAGCAACCCACTAACTTTTAACTCGTGGTTAGCTCTGACATGAAGGGGAACTCCTTTGCAAATGTATCTTTATAATTGGAACAAACATGATTTCCCCTTAAGCTGCAGCTCTTTATCACAACTACAATAAACACACAAAAACCGTGAAAATATTCTCAGTTATAAGACATTATTTCCCTTTGTAAACCAAGCAGGATATGAAGCCTTATCATTCCTGTCTATATGTCCTGCTATCACAAAAACAGCCTCTGAGAAGTGATGCTAGGCAGTGAATTAGTTTTGTACCTTTTGAGACAAATTCCCCAAGAACATCCCTCCTGGCTGTATAATTTAATCCTACAACTTTTTGCTCCTGTGTGGACAGAATCAGCACCCCTGGGTGCACACAGTTAGAGGTTTTGCTTGTTGCATGTTCAGCGTGTATGCATTCTTGAGCCTAAGGTCTCAGATGATCTTCCCACGTGCTTATTATTAGAATTTATGATTTGTTTTTAATGGACTGTAGCAAGGCTAAGAAGCTTTCACAATGTTCATAAGCAGTGTCTCATATCCTGTGATATATATGCCACTCCTATGCTTTTAAAATGCTCTAGAAAAAGACTGCATTTATGGCAGGTTTTCTACAATATTTTAGGATTGGGTTCAGGACATGTCATGTATCTTATAGATTATACATTAGAAGTAGAATTTATTATCTTCTCTGAGAGGCTCGCAACCTTCATTGACACTAACAAGATTTACATGTCCCAGTGGACAAAGGAATGGACTTCAGAGTCCTTAATTCAATTTATCAGAATGAGTGGCTGACTCAGAGTTGAGAAGGAACACGACCTTTTGACACTAGTTGTTTGCTTCTAGGGCCAATGTGGAAAAACTTGTGATCCCCAGGGAGAAGAATATTCTTTGAGTGTCTATTGAGTGGCCTCTCTAGCCATTTTGGCCCCAGAAGAACACAGCGGTTTCTTTTGCTGAAATGTTTCTTTTCACACTCTTAGTGACTGATGAATTTTGCTGAATCAGGGCCTTGGGAAGTATTTCATCTTCAAAGATAAGGCAGTGCAAAAACAAGTACATCACAGGGTGATTTGTTTCCTTCTCTACACGCTGCCTATTGACAGTTCTCAAGGGAAGAGATGAGATTTTTTTTCCTCTGTTATGTTTAAAGGGGACACACTTGGATTTCCCTATCCTTCCACATGCTTCTTAGGATTAGAGGGGGAAAACAGAAGGTGTAGTTAAAGAGAAAAGAGAAACAGAACTGACGGAAACACAGGCAAGGGAAATCAATTCATGTACATATATCTTGTCACTGAAGTGGTCCACATCACAGTTCAGTGGTCATGAAACTGTCCTCATGGACATCACACTTCTGAATTTCAGAAAAGTTACAGGTAATCAAGATCTAATTTATTCATTGAAATGGCTGGAGTAATGATTAGTAATCAATCAGACTTTGTAGAAAAAATGCGACCTTGTAGAAGCCCTCTCAGCAATATTTAAGTCTGATGCCCAGTGCTTCATGCCGTTTATGTAACAGATGGATTGAAAGTCAGTGCAAGCTCAATGCATGAAAAAAATGATCCCACACAGCTCATTCAGCTAGATTTACAGCTCTAAAGAAAACAAAGCTACTTTCTTGATAAAAAAGATTGCTAAGTTTTGGATGCCAATTTCAAATTAAGGTGAATCGTTCAAATATTCGTGGACTACCAGAGCCACAGGTAAACTATTGTAATAATGGTACCAAGTAAAAACAATTTAAAGGCAATGCTGTAAAGTCTATGAGTTTCTGAGAACTCCTTCAGGAGGTTAATGTTGTCTATAGAAGAGTCTGAAAAATAAGCAAAAATTATAAATATTCTACGCAAGATATCTTGTTTTTTCCAACACCTGGAAGACCCTATACACGAAATGGATGCCACAGAAACTTAGGAATGAGAATTAAACAAAATTAGAAATGCAGTTCCTGAAACAAGGAGCTCAAAGACAGTTACAAAAGAGTGTGGTGTTCAACACAGTGAATATCTTCTCATTTGATCCCATTGGAAAACATATGCATTCCTAGAGATCATCTGAAAAACAGGGCAGGGGTCATATAACTAGTCTGATACAACTACTACCTCAGTCTTTGAGTATATGCCAAATACACTGTGCTTGAATTCTTGTCATGGGCAAAGAGAGGACTGTATCTTACACCTGAAGCCAGGATTTTATTGTTAAATCTCATTTAAAGGCTTAGCTATGTAACCAAGATACAGAAAACAGTTAAAGCTACTAGCCTGAATGAAGTTTAAAAATTTGTTTTGAAATTACATCTAATGAGCAATGCTACATTTAAAGGCTGTAACAACATCCCTCTCCTTGATCTAATGCTTTTTCTTTGGTGCTGCATTTACTGCTCCACTGCTCCACTTACTACATTCACCTCTCCATCTACTAAAGCTTTCTTTTTTCTTTTTTTCCCAGGGATAATAAGCGTGACAGAAAGCTATCATCCTGAAATACTTGTTTGAAGAGTATGATTTTCATGCAGGGGATTTGTCCTCTTTGCTAGGAAAAATGCGGTACTGATGTTAAGTGTTTCCTCCTCACTCTAGGGACAACTTGGTTGCATTTTTATATGTTTGTTAATGTGTACTTACCCTGACTTTTCTTCTGTAGTTTTCAACTCTTATATTACATCTAAATTTACTATATGTGGCAGGATTTATATATGAGACACTTGGCTTTTTTTGTTATCCCTACAAGTGCTGTTGCACAGTTCCTAGGATTGCAGTATCTTCTCTAATGACTAATTGAGAGTCCTGGGGCCTTTATCACACTCTACCTTCATAATGCTCAGTCATTAATCTAGAGATTCAGGGGTCATTCTACATAGCATAATTAATTGCTACACCAATTTATACAAGAACTTTTAGCTATAGGCATTACATCAATATGAAGATAAGAAAAATGAAAACAAATGAGGGAATAGACACCTGATCACTGGACAATAGCTGTTAGAGGTAAACAAGCTGAAACAAAGCTACAAGCTGGCTGAGACTAGTCTACATAAAACCTGACAAGCACTCAGGACTGTATTAACTTAATACAAAGCCTGTGGCTTGTTATCAGCAACAACGATACTGTATTTACCTGGGGCTACACAGGACACTCTAAGGTGGAGTAGAAATTTCAAGGGATCCAGTCCATTTTTTTTTTTTTTTAACCATTTAATGATCAATTTTGCATCTCTGAAATACACAGCATTTAGACTGAAATTCAGGGTGAGAGCTGAAGACAAGTTTAGAGTTTAGACATGAACAGTTTTGAGAAATCTAAATTCTCAGTGAATTATTGTGAACTCAGAAAAATGGAAAGGACAAATAGATTAGAATACTACTTTATCTTCTGTCATTCACATCTCAAGGACCAGACCTGATTTCTAGCTAGAATAGGTTTAAGCTAGGAATGGGGTTAGAACCTGGGAAAGTATAGGCTGAGAAGCCCGGTTTTCTGCTGCATCTTATAGGTCATTTGGAGTAGGGAAAGGGATTAGTGTTATCTTAATGAAAAGTGTCTTCTTTACTCTTTGTTGGTTCCTGTCTCATGTCCACATTTACATTTTGGAATGAGGTAGGACTGAGACCAGAATTACAATTAGGGCTTTGGAAAGCACAGGATCACAAACCCAGGTTCTGCCTATGGCAAAAACACAAAAAACATATGGTAAATGAAAGTTTTCCCTCTTCCTTCTCCCTCCAAAATACAGCTTGTTTATTGCAGTCATCCTTCTATCTTATGTATTGATCTTGCTGGGGAATTCAGAGTTTGGGTCACTGTGTGCTGACAGCCAGGGTAGGCTTCAACACTAAGAGTGCCTGTCAGGGCAGATCTGGCGTTGCTATTCATGTGTTGGTGCCTGAATTCAGGTGCTCGGAGTCTCTGAAGTGAATTCTCAGATAGTGGACTCGGGCACTCAGTGCATGAGACAGCCTGTTAGCAACCCAGGTCTCTGCCGGGATGACTCAGCTCCAGAAAGCACAAGTGTATCGGGCTGCACCCTCACTGTGCTGTCACATGCAGACACGCTGTTCTTTTTTTTAGTGGTTTTGTTCACAGACCTCTCCATAAATTAAAAATAATGACCAAAATTGCTAACAGGACACTGAGCTCCTTCTCCCTGCGCTTTCCCTGCCTGCCTGAGCCAAGAAAGGATTGAGCCCCCCAAGAAAGGAAGAAAGCGGAGGTGGTGCCGGCCAAACAGAATCTCAAGGGCTGGCGGCCCGGACCCCAGCGGTGTTATGGCGTCCCCTGGCGGTCTTGCCTGGCGCAGCTCACGTCTGCCTGGCGGGGCGAGACGCGGCGGAGCGGGCCGCCATGCCGGGGCGGTGCGGTAGCAGCGCCAGGGTGGAGTTGCATTGAGGCCGCCCTCTCTCAGCGTTGTGACCCTAGGCACGGTTGTGACCCGTGCGGAGCTCTAGCGGATGAGTTCACAGTTCGAGCACCTTGGGCTCCTCTGGTATAATCACTATAATCACTAATACATATTTTTAACTCCGAGTTGCTTTTTGTTAACTTGATTTTCTAAGTCGCCCTTGAGCAGATGCAGGGATCCCCTAGCCTGCCTGCTGTGGTGAGCGCATTCCCCAGTGTGAGTTGTCAGTTGTCACCGCCTCCTTGGCAAAGTGCGAACCAATGTGCCGCAGAGGTTGTCGACGGCATAAATAACACCCTTAAAAGTGAGAATGAAGTGATTATTTGGGGTTTAGCCACCTGTTCTAATTGAGCTGGCACCAAAGTGGGATGTGTGCATCACAGCAGCTGACAGCACAGCACACAGCCAGCAGCTCTCCCCGGCTGTGCCATGTCTGAGAGCTTTACTGGGAGAACTTTGGGGCTGGGGATGGCTGGGCTCAAAATAAACCTCTTCCTGAGGTAAAGAGAAACACATCAGTGAGTTTGCATCCACAGTCATTTCTCTTGGAGGATCACAAAGTATTGTGCTTATGTATCACTGGTTTGCCAGAAACTCAGGTTAAGGATTGAAAAATGAACAAGTCATGGCAATCACCATGTGTCAAGTGTTTCGTTTCTCCCATTGATCAGCCTGTCTTCTTACTGCGTGATGTAGGATACTCAATCTGTTCAGCTTTGCATTCATCAGCTTTCAGCCTGCAGTGCAAGGTCCATCTGATTCTAAAGTGTTTGCTGGATATGTTTGAGAGATGTGTTTGCTTATGGGTTTGTTTCTTAAAGTTCTTGACCTTTATTATTCCACTAGGACCTTCAGAAATTAATGCTGATGCCACCACAGTTCAAATTGCTCATTTAAAATGAGATTTATTGCTGGAAATGAAACCAGAAATCTTACCATTGGAAATACAGTATTTTCAGCACAAACAAGGAATTAATCAAGTGAACCGTTACAGATCAGGCTGAAATAGAAATCCAGAAAATACAAATTATATCTTAATCATGTGCTGGTTTAGGACAACTCCCTGCACAGCTCTGGCTAAGGGTTCATGCACATGATTTTCAAAATCAAGCATAGAAAGACTGCCCTGTAGCTTAGTGAGTGTCTGTCAAGGTGCTACTCCATGAACTGAAGCTTCAAAGTGCTACTCCATGAACCAAAGCCTAATAATGACTCTTGAAATGACTTCAATTGAAGGTTTTTTTTTTTTTTTTAAAACATTATTTATCATATTTCAAAAGTGAGTATTGCTCCAAGACAAAATTCCAAAAATGTGTTTAATATATTTAGAAAGAATGCTGGTTTTGTTTACCATATTTTTTTTTTCTAGTTAAAGGCACAATTAATTAGGGGGAGCTGAGTGGGAGCAGTTCTTCATCAGCAATTAATTTGCATAGATAATAGATCTCTGCATCAAAGGGTCACAAATGTGCTTTGCCCTGGGGACAGGGGCATCTCATTTGCTCTGCCCTGGTGGGAATGATTGCAGATGTCAGTGGAAAGGTGCTCAGCTGAAGAACTATTAATTACTGTTTTGTTTTTTTTAAGTCGAGTATTTAATTGTTAAAAAATGTTTCAGCTTGCCTTTATGGTATATGCAGAAACTGACAGTTACTGTAATATTTATTTCTTTCTCAGAGATTCCAGAAACTTACCTGCTATCTATCACCATCTTACTTTCCTGTCCCCCAACAACTGAATAGCAGCATTTCACATATGTGCAGTTTTTAGGTGTGTGTCTCAGCAATTCCATCAAAACACTATTAAACATCCAGATTTGCATTGCTCTTTGTCGTATGACAGTTAAGTCTGGGAGTTTGGTTCTGCTAAGTTAATGGAATGTCATTTATGTCATTTTTTGTTGTTAATGTAACATGAAAACATGAGTAGTGAATGGAAATTATCTGCTGATAGTATTTTAATGTTATGACTTTCTTTTTTAAAGCTTTAAATGTGCCAGTTACCTAATAGCTGTTTGGTATTATCCTTTTAAGCTCTCTCACTGAAAAACACAGGACACCGATGTAGGAAATTCCTGACAGCTACTGATTACCTACAAAACATACTGATTGAGATAGGAATGTCCGTTTGATTCATATATCACTCACTAGCATCTCTGTGAAGCAAAGCATGTTTTTCAATCTTATGATGCACAGAAAGTCAATGTAGTTTTGCAATGCTCTGGCTGTACCCAGGGCTTCAATTCACAACTAACAAAAGCCTCATTCCTACTGAGTTTTATTTCAGTCAGCAAGCAGGATGAAGAGAAGAAAAAGTACAGACGTGGAACTGGGCTACAAGTCAGGGAATGAATGGCTAGAAAAGCCCACAGTCTTTCAGATTTTCTTTGATTATTATATCTGTGACTGCATCAAAAACAAACCTGACATTCTGGGTGTCTGTGGCACAGGTTAGGTGACAATATATCTCCTTATCTTCTTTCCTTATGTTCAAGTCTAGGAATTGTTTCTTGATATAATTCCCAGCATCTTCAAATGTATTTAGTCCTAGTAGAAATACAGAAGACACATACTATATCTATACTGCCCATCCAAATTTAAATTGCAGTTCCTCATTTCTTATGTGAAATGCTCACAAGTGAGTAAGACACTGTTAAGGACTTTAGAAAGAAAGCAGAAAGTGAGACAAACGGGGAGAAAGGAGGGACCATAAATTATAGGAGAATTAGATACATAATTTGCTGCTGTTTGGCAATACTCCATTAGAGCAACTGCAGGTTTAAACACTGGTACTGGGACTCAGTGTAGGTCTATAGAAGGATGAGACATCTAGGAGCAGGCTGTAGTATGAGGGCCCTGCTGGCTCCCATGTGTCTATGAAGGTAAAGTGACATTGCTCCATTTACTCCAGCACAGTGTTTGATTCTCCCAGTGAAGCAGTGTGCAATTTTGGGTCACTGTACTGATAGATTATCGAAAAAAGAAGTGAAGCAGCTCTTTGTCTGGAAGTCCACACAATCTCTCTTCCATTAATATAATTTATTGAAGTATGCTTTATTTCAGACAATTCCTATCTGGAATATAGGAGGTTAATACTAAAATACTGGTAGCATTTGTTTTTATTCTGGCACTTTCTGGCATAGCTTCATGTATTCTCTTGCATTAGTTTGGAACAGCTGTCATTCTCTTTTTCCAGTAGATACCATTGTGACATACAAAAAGAGGCAGAATTCCTTTACAGAAATGGTTTTCCAAGTGGGGACAAAAGACCTGGTTGAAATATGTGAGTGATAACCCATTGGTTTCTACTGAAATAAGAATTGTTTTCATTATATAAGTCTTCAGCCATTTGAAACTTCTAGTTGTCTCAGATTTCCTCTACTTGCAGTGGAGTGAAATAAGTGTCTCCAGAGACAGCTGACCCCAACCTAAGTACCCTGAGTAGGTGAGATGAATTCCAATGTCTTTCCCTTTCTTGTCTTTTGAGAAAAAAGGCTAGATGTTCAGGCAAGATGCCTAGTCTTTAAATGGCTATCTGTAGGTGAATTTGAATGTATTTTCTTCTGAAAACCCCAAACTTACCATTGTATTCAGGAAAGCAGATGTTCAGATGAACTTTTGCTATTTTCTCTTGAAAGAGGTCTTTTTTGTTTAGAAACAGCACGATGGAAGTGGTTGCAAAGCAGCTGTGGTTGCAGATGCTGTTGAACAGCTGAAGGCTTTCATGCATTCTGTTCTGTTGTGATGCAAAAGGTAAACACCAAATCTTAACCCATATGCAATTTTTACTGTAATCTTCACTGACAAGAACCCGTACAGCATAATAGCCTTTAAATTGTTATAAGGGAACGGGAACAATTCTGATGAGCCATCAGAGAATGCATTAGAACTAAGCAGCAAAAAGGATTGTTTCTTCTGACTCACCACTTCTTTATCTTCCACCAGAACCATGTCATAGGCACTGAGTGCAGCACAGAATATGATGCAGGTCACTCCCTCAAAGCAATGAATCCACTTTTTTCTCTCTGATCGCTGTCCACCCACATCAAACATCCTGTGCAGAAAAAACCACGTACAATGTGAGGCACTAACTTATAAGGATGTAGTCACACTGCTTATTTGCTGAGTGCAACTAGAGAAGGATGACAATCAAACATCCGTTTTGACAAAATAGATATTTGTTGGTCTATTTCCATCTCAGCAGGAGAATTATGTATTATTTATGGCTTTATATGTAAAGGCTTGAATATCTGCACAAGGCAGACAGATATTCCTCTCTGTTGAGGAAGTTGGACTCTTCACAAGAGCTGAGGGCAGGACTTAGCTCTGCAGGCAAGGATTTTTCAGGACAGAATTCATACATGAAACATTCACAAAAGACTCTTAGAACGATGATCATGTGTTTATAGAATTGCTTGTGTTGAACTGACACGCTCATCAGTAAGGCATATGATTGGAAACCAGACACTGTTTGATCCACCAGTTATGCTTCATTGGCTGGTGTGATTTTATATTTAGTCATCGATTCATTGTCCTTGTGTGATCAGTTAGGTACTGTATAACCAGCAGCCTGTGTTTATGTGTAGAGGTCTCTGCCTTATCCATCTCATTTAGTTACTGTTCAAGCAGTAAATCATAGGGAACATAAATTTGTTCATTCACAGACAGCAAAATGCAGAGTTGTCCTTCCCTGCATTATTTTACTCCAGCTTTTGTCAGAAATTACCGTCTTTGGGTAGAATCATATAAACCTTTTATGGACTTTTTGTACGGGTTCCAAAACTAACTGAGCAAGTTAACTCAAGCTTCAATATAATAAAGTTTAGTGCCTAATATAGATGGACCTTCTGTCAAAATTTGTATTGTTTTTCTTAGCATTAGATTTCAAAATTACTACTTATATTTACAGTTTTACAATGATAAGGAATTGGTCTTTCTCTTCACTATTTTTCTCTGTGCAAAATGAGCATTTTTCAAGTGCATTGGCAAGGAAAAACAAGACAAGTCTGATTCCTTGTGTGCATGATGATTTTTCCCTGTTCAGTATGTTGCTGAACTTGAACTGTTAAACCTAATCCCCTTTTGCATTATCCATTCATTTAAGAAACTGTATTGGGTCTTACACTTTGAGTGTATTTCCTGCAGTATCTAAAATCAAACAGAATTCATTTTTTCTAGCAGTGAACATTGATTCAGTAGGAGAAAATCAAGTCAATAGTAATCAGAGAAATTTATTACTTGAAACACTTTTTTTTTTTTCCAACACATCGATCCTCTTTCTTTACCATCAGCAATACATCTGATCAAAACAAAATTTATTATCATTTTTTCATCCTTAGAAGAAATGAAATCCTTCCCAATTCTAGTGATGAATGACTTGGTTAGCTGAGAAGCAATTTGAGAGAACAGTGTTTTTAGTACATGCCATCTCCTTGATCTTTGTGTGTCTACTAATGTGAATTATTAGGAAATCAGGAAGCTGTTTTGGAACAACCACATATTCCCTGAGTTCAGTAGGCTAAACTGAGTGAGATCAACATAAACCATCTTGACTTTTGGTTGTGATCGGTGTCCAAAAGTCAACTGCCACTTTGTGTCTTCCTTGGTTTGTGGTATGCAACTCTGAAATCAGAGACAAAAAAGGGGGAAAAGGAAAAAAAGAAACTACAAAATTTAATCTTTGGTGAAGTTTTACAAGCATATGTTATCATACAAATATGTACTCCCTTCCTGCAAGCTTTCAGCATATGGTCCTGTGACTATTCATGAGGAGTCAAATTAAAATAGTAAAAGATCACGGCCAGAGGCAAAGCTTATGGACAGTTTTTATTGTACTAAGCTTAGCTTGCTTAGTTCTTATCTTGTCACTCCAGAACTTAACATGCTGAAGTCGTGCTATGAGTGGTATATTTCTGATGTTAACATTCTTTTATCAAGAAGCTAAGATAGTCTTGAAAGCTCTGCATTCTCCTAGCACTACTCATGGAAAATTGAGCCCCTCCAGGTGAGACTAGTTGTGTATTCATTTGTGTCAGCAGTACGTACAGTGAGACCTGAATAAATAAAATAAAACTTGCCTGATTTCAGTGAGACTCTTCCTAGCTTTTCAATGGACACTAGAGCAGGAGAGGACCTTTGGAGGTCAATCTCCTTTTAAAAATATTTCAGTGTGTTCTCGCTTATGGAAATCAAAGTCAGTTAATGAAAGAAATTAAGATAACAGGAAAGATAAATTACGTTAAAACAACAACATAATGGCTAAGAAGATAGCAAATAAAAAGCCACGTTTCGTGTGGAACTGCAGTACTGTGATATTCAGACTTTTACAGCACAAAGTGTTTTCTGCCTCAGTCAGTTCAGAAGAGGGTAAAAACTTCAGTGAATAAGGCATCTGTTCATGATTTCTTTTTATCCATGTTTGGTTTGTGACCCCAAGCTTCTCTGAAGTACTTCAACTAAAACTCATTCTGAGCACTGAAGTGTCCCTCTCTATATAGATGTTTCTATGGTGCTTATCAAACTAAGTGCAGAGTCATCAGGATCTCCCAGCTGTTTCACATTGCTCTGGCAATGCAAACTAGCTGTAACTGGCTGGTTAAGATGGATTTATTGCTGCTCTGCATCCCTATAGATGAACAAAACTCTCAAATTGTTTTGTAGTGACTTCATATTACCTAAGTCATAAAACCATCAATTAATTTACTTGCATAATACAACTGTGATGCAAAAAAGATGCCAAACACTCTGTGTGTGTGTTTTCAATGTTATTAGGAACCTCTCCCTTGTTTACAGGCGTTCAGATAGGAATCTTGTTTTCAGTTGTGCTAAATTTCATCTGGACCTACACACAATTCTAATATTTTATTCTGACTGGTAGCATTCATCTCATAGAGGGTTTGCAGTCTGATAATTTTATTCTCCATCTTGGTTTGATTTTTTTATTTTACATAAACTGTGGTTGTAACTGTGTAGATGTTCAGATTTCCAGTGTAGAAAGCAGTCTGAAGTACATTAATCAGAGAAAAAAAGAACAGTATGTTTATAAGTAATACTATAGTATTTGGGATTAAGTGCTGCATTAGGAAAAGATTCTTCACTAGTGGGCAGTGGTCATAGAACAGGCTGCCCAGAGCAGTGGGCACAGCCACAAGCTGCCAGAGTTCAAATTGCTTTTGGACGATGCTCTCAGATATAGAGTTTGATTTTTGGTAGTCCTGTGTGAATTTGATGATTGTTGTAGGTCCCTTCAACTTGGCCTGTTCTATGATTTTATGAAGGCAGTTTCCAGACGTGACCCATTTATTGGTGATAATAATTTTCTTGTTGTACATCTATTTTTAGGATCTTATTTGTACATGTAATCTGATCTCAGTTTCATCAAAGAGTCTGTGTGATTAAGTTAGATAGTTTTGGAGATGTTTAATTGGCACAAGAGAAAAAGTAAGCCCTCTGAAAAATGTAAAAAATATAATCCTGATACTTCCTACAACTGTCTCTATAGACATTTTCTTGTCTAGTCTTATGTTCCTTAATGCACACTGTGGCCATTAAACTAAGAATTAAATGGAATTCGATCCATAGAGAAAAATGGGGCTGGGCTATAGAACAATTCAAATACATTTTAACATGAAATTACGTTTTTAGTTTGTTCACCAAGAGTAATTAAATTTTGAGTATCTGAAGATGTCAGTTTTTTTCAGTCAAATTTCTTAGAGACATTAATTTTGAGGATTTTTTTTTTTTCCTGAATGTTTTGCTTTTCACCTTAAAAGAGAATGACGGCATGCATGGTAATACATAATTATCCATGGGACATTATTTTTTTTTTGCCAACAGTAATGTATTCCACTGTTAAGAGCAGTTATTTCTGTTCCCAAATGAGGAGAGTGAAAGGTTGAGAATGCATGCAGATTAGTAGTCATCAAATGTTTTGCATGCTGTTAAGGACTTTTAGTTAGGCAAATTTCATAAATGTCACAAGCAATTATTCAAATAGCAGAATACAAACAATGCTTTGAAAACACTTACATATGTAAAATGTCCTTTTAGAACCTGATATTCTGAGATCTCCTAATAACAGTCCATTATATACTTAAAGTTGGAGTGCTGATATTAAAATATCTTCTTTGGCACATACGAAAAGAAGATTCAAGAATATAACAATTGGATTAGTAGTAATATAATCAATGACTTTGAATGAAAAATACCTCAAAAAGGTAAAACCACACAAGCCTGACAAATGCATCTTTTGTACCTGAAGTTCAAGTCCTTGAAGGAAAACTGAGTCTCAATAATCCCAGTTGTTTTCACTCGGGAGTGCAAAACATCTTGCTCACTAGGCACGTAGTCAGGCATTGCTAGCCTATCCAAATCATTGAGATAACTAAGGAGAGTAAAAAGAAATGGTGATTGGTGAATTCAAAGGGTGAACCAAGCACGACATATTCACTAGTCCATTCATATTGAACTCCTAAATATTTTCTGTAAATTACATGCTTAAATACTATTGTTTTTTATACAATCTTTATCCACAATCTAGATTTTAAAAATATTACGTATATTGAATGTCATTAATTTAGTTGTAAATAATAAACATCTTTCTGAGAATTGAAGGCCAAGGAAATCCATGTTTTTCTCTGGGATGCTAAAAAACACCTTGTCAGGAAAGGGATGTTGTCCATTTCACTTCAGTGAATGGAAATTAGAACCATGGGGGAAGAACTAGAGTGACTAGAAATAATATAGCATATCAAACCATTCTCTTGTAATGCTATCTTCCTTTCCAAGTAAAAGAGAAGGCAGAAGAGTTTGGAGTAATTCACAGTTGTGGGCCAGTTTCCACCTAGTTAGGGGTCTGTTTGACAAATTTACAAGAGGAGGGCGCATGACATTTAAAAATAAATATTTTGTAATAAAAAACAGACGTTTCAACTAAGCTGAGAACCCACGAGGTTAACAGTCTCAAAGCTAGCTGGAAAAGAGTGGATTATCTAGTTTTGTGTCTAGCATACAGAGATAAAATGTGCATGAAATGAGAATCTGAACCAGATCTTTGAAGCCAGTTCTTGGCCTTCCCCCAGCCTTTCTCCTTTCTCTTCCAGTGAGAAGAAACTTCTTACAAATGGCCGAATTGAGTCTATAAATCTTACTGACTGATCTAGGAAGCAATGCAAGATAGTTTTTATTCAACGAAAGGAAAAAAGAGGTGATATGTGAGTAGTTTTTTGACTACTAATCTTTCTAGCTACTGACACTCAAATAATGAAGTAAAATAAAAGCAAGAAACCACTTAACAGTTGAAACACTTTAAAGCTCTTACGCTGTCTCACTTGTTACCTTTCTTTCTGTAGTGTGTATTTTATCTCTGGAAAAGAAAACACAGACTCTCTAATGTTTCTTAGTGTTCATAATTTTTTTTTTCTGCTGCAGTAAAATCTGCTCAGCATGAAGCTTTGCTGTTTATCTTAACCAGAAAACTACCAAAACAAACCTCATAGCTTGCCATTATTGTCTGCAATATTTAATACATTTGTAAGTAAAAGCAAAAGCAAAGCCACTTCTGTATATATATTTATTGTAAAGATATGGTGGTGTATGGTTATAAAGACCATAAAATTCAGCTGATCCAAGTGCAATTGCAAGTTAATTATCTAATTAATAGAGCAAGAGATATCTTTGGATTCTTCCCACTGTTGTAAATAGCCCCAGGAGGGCACCAATGGCAGAATGGAGAGCTGGCCAGTAGATTAGTCCAAATGCCAAATCAGGCTCACATTAGCACAGTGTTTTCTGTGTATGGGTGCCTTGCTGAAATGATCTGAAGATAAGAATACCAGAGATTTTTTTTTTTTTTCATGATATATCCCTGGTCTTATCTAAAATTGACGAGTTATTACTGACCAGAATCTGACCGTGCCTTTTTCTGCCAGGTGGAAGTAGCACCTCAAGCAGTTTCCCTGTGCAGGTACCTTTATCCAGCAGGAGGAGCTGCGGGAGCAGCAAAGGCTCAAGCTGCAGCTCTTGGAACGGACCTGAGCTGGAACAGCACTCTTCTTCAGGCCAAGGGGCAGATTTCTGCACTCCAGAGCAATCTTTTGACAATCATCTGACAATCACTGTGCAATCATCTGTGCAATCGTCTAAGTGCATAGAGGATTGCTGATCCCCAGCTGGATCCTGACCCGCCATGAAATCGGAGCTGAACAGGGCTAGTCTCTGTTTATGTGCCTGCCACCCCCCAGGTCTCAGAAAGCAAACGAGCCATCAGGCATCACAGACCAAGATGGATGCTGAGATACTAACAGTCCAGGGACCACCAGGGCATGCAGCCAGATTCCTTTAAAGGAAACTTATGGTTTTTGCTGGACTTATGTTTAACTGCTTGAAATCTTGAATGTATTGAAGTGCAACTTCAGGTAAAACCTAGGCTGTTTCAATTCACTTTGTCCTTCATTTTGTCAATTTTAGAATTACCCAGGGGCAACAGACATTTTTAAAAACAAAGAGTTAAGAAGACTCACAGAATTGAGCTATTTAGTTTTGCTTGCTTTCCTCGGTTGAATGTCTCAGATACATTATTGACATTATAGCGGGAGTAGCAAAAGCCTCATTCTTTCTCAGGTTAATGAGCAATAATTTTCATAGATTACACTTGTGAAAAGTTCTAACTGTAGGGACCCCGTGCTGTTGCAGTAACAGCCAGGTGCCCAGCACCCTCAGGTTGTGTCACTTACTAGGCTGCTGAGTCATTGAGCTCATATTCTGATGCCCTTGCAAAGCATGCCTGGATCCCACCGTCTTTCCACAGTTGCTGGATGAGTTCAACCAACTCAGAAGACATGTTGCTATCATCCAGATTTGTTTCCATGTCACGGAGTTTCCTTTCATCTTCCTAAGAAGAAATTTCAGTGAATATTCTGCAGACATACTGTATTCTCTTTCTGGGTGTGCTTGGTTTACAAGGAATTGCAGTGTCAGGAAAATTTCTCTTTTTTTTTCCCGTGTAATTGTGCTCACTTATGCATCCTTTTACAAGTTCACTTTCCATTAGTTAGTGCAAAACTTATACTCAGATTGTGATATGGAATTTTTTGCTTTTTACTGTTTTTTTTCATTCCTACATGGGCTCAGTTTCATCTCTCTGTAGGTGTTCTCAGAAGGTCCAATTTTGAAGGAAGGCTTTTATTTTAAGACAGAAAAGCAAATCAGCTAAAATTCAGTGTAAAAGAGTAAGCATATTATGTGACTATATTAGGACAGAAATATATAGTAAATATAATTATGAATATATTTGGGAGAAAAAAATTCTAGTTCTACAACACGATGAGAAAGGAGGCAAAGGAAGTATATTTTTCCGTAGGAGAAGAAGAAACCTGAAAAATTCCAAATATCAAATATCAAAAGAAAAAGATAGCAGGTTTTATAAAATAGTGGTAAAATTAAGACAACATGCAGATATAATATAACATGCCCCCTATAACATCCCCCCTGGAGGCATTCGAGGCCAGGCTGGATGTGGCTCTGGGCAGCCTGGTCTGGTGGTTGGTGACCCTGCATATAGCAGGGGGGTTGAAACTAAATGATCATTGTGGTCCTTTTCAACCCAGGCCATCTATGATTCTATGATTTTATGATATAATGTGGAAAAATAGAAAGTTTTGTTTAAAAGAAAAAAAGAGAACAGTACAGTTGTCCTTGTGCGTTCAAAAACCCCACAAACGGCTCCATTCTACAGCCCTATCCTACAGGTCAGTGCTGTGATCAGCAGACCTGACTCATCATTTCTTGTGTATGCAGCTTCATTTGTCTTCAGGACTGCTGTCTGGAGTGCACACATGTTCAGCTTCAAGATAAGAATTGCCAAGTTCTTACCTTGATGTTCTTACCTTGATGTTATCACATATCATTTAATGTTTATAACTGTTCTCCTGCAGTGCTGAAACTGTTGGTTTAGTAATGTGTAATGAGAAGCCTTGAGCTCATTGGTTATTATGAAAAGGTGGCAACAGTGGATTTTATTTCTTATGTCAAAAAGGAAGATAGCAGCAAACCGAGTCTATCATAGCCCTGGTTTATATAATGTGTAGTTTGCCTTTGCTACTTTGTCTCTGCACTGCTTTCAGCGCTGAAGATAAGCTCAGTCAGTGCCTTAGTGACTTTGGCCGGGTAATTCTTGGCCAGAACTCAGCAAGAACAAAGTTCAACAGAAATCAAGCTTTATATCTAAATGGTTCAAACTTATGTATGTGTAACGATTTCACAGAAGAAGCAAGCTAGTTTTGCATTTGGAAGAAGGGATTATGTTTAGTAAATGTGAGTGAAATTTCCAGAATCTTTAAAACTTAGAGCCAGATTGCTCTTTTGTGATTCTGGGAGAATAGAAACAAGGCACTGCAAATGCCTTATACAGATGTAGTCGACTAAAGGCCTGTTCTGCCAATGACAGTGAAAATAAGGGTGTACTTACTGTGCTGTAAGTGATAAACTCACAATATCTGTATTTTCTGCATTTGGTTTGTATGATGCTAAGAAATAAACTGTGCCTATTTAACAAAAATTAAAAAGAATTTAAAAAATCAATTATTGGTTCTCCAGTCTGCGAAAACCCTTGGAGATAATTTCTGTGAAGTTAGCATAGATTTTTGGAAGAAGCTTTATGGGATCTTGCAGTGATCCTTCTAACTTCAATTTTGTTAAAATAAATGCATGCAAAGGAAAAAAAATAAAAGTTTTATATCTCTTTTGCACAGGAGTAATCCACAAATGAGCATTTGTCAAACTAGCTTTGGGCTTTCATATTTTAATTTTCTTGTTGAAAATTGAATCTTTATGTTGCTGCTTACAGCGTGGATTGCAGTAGTCTCCTAGGAGCAAGCAGTGGATACTTGGTGTATGTTCATTTCTAAGAAGCTGCTCGATGGTCAACTCGTGAAACAGTGACTTCTCCATCAGGGAACAAGTAATTCCGGGAAATTCTCAACTTGGATACTGGACAAAAAGCTTTATAGTTTAATAATAAATAGTTAATATCTGTAACTAGCTATTTCTTCCGTGAGAAGAAAACCCTGGAAAAAAAGGACGAAGTAAGGGAGGTCCAGACAGCCCTAAGGACATTCATCAAACATGTCTAATATGGACAAAAGTTAAGTAAAAGTGAAGTACAAATTCAAAATTTTCTTCTTTTCTATCACTTATGTCTTGATATAGTTTAGACACACTGTTTTTGAACAGCCAGCATGGATTTACCAAGAGCAAAGTTAACATAACTAACTTGTTTGCTTCTACAGTAAAATTTGGTTTGTGAATAAAAGGAGAAGCAGAGTATGTTGCATATCCTCTTTGATATCTTTGCTCATAATGCTCTTATAATCACATTGAGCTGAAGAAATGATCAAGAAGGTTGGTAGAAAATTTATTAGATCATCCTTCCTGCATTTGGGGCCCCAGGCTTGGACACAGTACTCCATCTGGAGCCTCACAAGGGCAGAATAGGGGGGGGACAGTCACTTCCCCTGTACAGCTGGCCACCCCTCTTCCAATGGAATCCAGGATACCATTGAGGGCTGCAAGTCAGAAGAATGATGAGTGAACATGTATGAACTTCCCAGAAAGTTTGGTGTAAGTAGGGAAAGAGGCTGAATTATGCAACATGGACAGAACTTATCTCAAGTTTAGATTTTAGATATAGGTTTTATAAGGTTGGTCTGGCTAAGGCCATGTAGACTGGCAGATGCATCCTCATGCAGTGCCTATTACATGTGTCTGTTACAATGGAGACTGGGCCATACTGAAGCATATTCACATGGGCCTATATTCTGTATGCTGGTTTAGGGCACTTTTACATTTGTTTGCATGGTTTGTGAACATGAACTCTTAAAAGAATAAAAGAAGAAAGTATTTTTTTTTTAATTTTTGTCAAATGATCGTACATCCCTTAGTAACCACTGAATCATTTGTTTATCAGTTTTTAGGTCAAACTACCATATGTCATTATAAAGAGATACAGGCTTCTGGAACAAGGAGAGCTCCTTTCAGATAAGCAGATGTAATTCCCTCTAAGATGAATTGTTTGGGAATGTGCAGAATTTTCTGAAATTGGAACTAGTTGATATTCTGACAGACTTTCAAGAAATTCTCAGCAAGATCTGAATTTCTAACATCATACTAATCATTGCACTAGGAAGAAAAGTATGTATTTTCCTTTTAGCTCTTTCCCTGAAAATTCTGCAAGATTGACAGAAGACTGCAGGTCTTCTTACTGTAAATAAGCGGGCATTGTCAGTTTGTAAGAATCCTTCTTTGTTTTTTTGGCTCAAAGCTTTCTTCCTGAGGTATTTCTTGTGATAAGACTGACTTGTATAGAAGATGAGTGATGGGTGTTATTGTGTGGCAATCAGCATCACTGTGTGGACAATTTTAGCTGTTTGCCTTCAGAAGACAGTGTTCAGGAAAGTTTACTGGCGGAAGATCTAGCCTGTGATCAAATAACTCCAGTTAGTTATGGGAGGCTGGGGGACGATGCCATTGTATCCTGTGAAGGCAAGATACAAGTTGGTGCCTCCCTGCTCTCTCTTATCTTCTGGCAAGGCCAAGAAGATGGGAACAAAGGAGTTTCCTGCTGAGATCCCAGAGCCAGAAGCTGCCACTCCAAGAGGAGCTGAGTCAACCACCTTGGGTTTGAGCTGTCACTCAAAAGACAGCTGACTCGACCACTTTGAAACCATTGAAAAGGGGCCATCATCACCATCGTGGTCACCATCATGGTTGCCGTTGTCGTCATCATCGTCAACAGAACAACTCTGCCCGACGACCCACCACTACTGAAGATCAAAGACTGAACTACGAACCACGCTGGATCCACAGTGGTGACTATGTCCCTCTTGCTTCCTATAAAGACTCCTTGCTTCTTCTTTTCTATCTTTTCTATCACCCTCCTTCCCTTCCCCATTGCCCTAATTCATAATAGTGTCTGTCCTCCCCTTCCCATCTCCCTAATTAAGATCTGTAATAAACTGGTCAGACCAACATTTGAACCGTTGTTTCTTAATCTCACGCTGGGTATACAGATATTAAAAGAACCTCTCTCGTATTAATTGGAACGTGACACAGTTTACTTGCCAAAAGAAGCCCAAAGTTGTATGATTTGGAACCAATGTACTGGACGGAAGTATGGTATTGCTAGCCTTTGCTCTAGGGCACAAAAGTGGGAACTGAGTTTCCGCATTTTTTTGTCTCTCTAATCAAATTTCTGATCAAAACTACTTCCATGAATCCTATTTAAAGTCTCCTCATAAAGTCTACAAGGCGCTGAAATCAGTGTTACAGGCTCCATTAAAGAAGTTGGACAATCTGGAATGTTTTGTTTTTCCTCAGTGTTCTTGTGTACAGTACTGCAAAACACACCAGGAAAGTCAAACTCCACTTCTCTGCAGTGTCAGTGTGTAAACATTGCTTCTGTACAATGTGGAGGTCCCTGCCCCAGGAGCAAGACAAAACTGAAGTATTCCCAACAATCTACATGACATTTCCTTATGTGTTTGAGCCCCAGATTTCATTCTTAAAAGGGAAATACTTATTACAATTCCCAATATCAATAAATAAGTGCCTAAAGAGACAAGAAAAGAATTTTTTTTTTCTTATGTATTTTAATGTAAGGAAATCTTGTTGAATCCTAACACAAACAGTATTTAGTTTTCCCTACTGTAAAGCAGATACTCATCTCTCTTGCTTTACTGTCATATTACAATAAAATGAACAGTGAACTCTTTTTCTTTATTCTATTAGAATCTCCTGTTATTTCAAAAGAATGTATTTTAATACCTACTTAAAGACAAAGAACTTCATACTTACAATTCTAGCTGGGTTTTCATAACTGATCCCTAACTTAGTCATTGCTTTCACGATAGACAGGATAGACTGCACTGTGTTACTGTAGATGATAGGCCGGAACTCCATGCGTTCTTGGTATGTGAAACCATCTTTATGGATGATCCTGGAGTAAAAACAAACAAAAAAGTGTACAGGTAAAAAGGAAAAAAATCAAATTTTTGTTTTGTTTTGTATGAAAAAGAACTGAATCCATCTGGCTCATGGAGAAGCGTTTATCAGTGGTTAATCTGCCTATTCTGGTGGAATGGATTAACTGTGGTTTCTGTAATGACACAAAGCTCGGTTTTAACTTCCCAGTTTTAGTGAATAGGTAACCTATGACTCAAAGTGATGCTGTATGCCTCCAGTACAGATCCCCAGCCCACTCCTATGGATTCAAAGGTGCATAGCTGGAGTTAGATCTCAAATATTTTACTATTAGAATCTGCAGTATTAGACTTGGGCTCTTACATTTTTTGTTTAGTCACTACTGTTTTTAACTCCAATCTCATCTGAGCAGGAAAAGAAATGTAACTAAATTTCTGCACTGCAAGACACTTCTCAAGAAAAAAAAACCACACTTATTTCTCCATGCATTGATTACAACTTCCAGTTCATGAAATATATTAATATTATTATCTATAATATCTTTGGGAAGATAGATATTCTTCAGGAGAATTTGCCCTATATTGTAAAGGTCAAGGAACTTTAGCTGTCAAATTCAGTTCTTCAATTAATATGATTCTGAAAGAGGGATTGTAATTTCATAATGTTCCCTGACTGAACGATGGTATGGGGTTAAAATTCTCCAAGATCAGTGTGCAGATTGTGTCTTGATGGAAAAAAAAATAAAATTGGTTCATTTGGAGGAGTTTGATATAGCTTGATGGTGGTGTAGTGGATTGGGGATGGCCTAAGCCATGGTCTATGTACAAAGCACCATGTAGCCCAGAGATCCCCACTGCTGTAGCTGGTCTCCTTTAATGAGTCAGATCACCTTAAAATCGAAATTCTTTGAACTCTCATCAGAAAATACAGAACATTGTATTTAAGCATATTTTCTCCACCTTTCCACTTGCTACCTGTGAAAGTAGGTGTTTTTCTATAGCAAAATATAAAGCAGCTGAAACTTGAAGCACATGAGCTTGGTTTGACTGCTTTGAGCCTCTCACAGTAGTGCCCAGAACAGGATGTGTGGGGAAGATGAGTGTTTTGCCTGGGGCTGCAAAAATCCAGGATAAGAGTGAAGGCAAGACCTTAATGCAGTCTCCAAATGACTATTTTATATGTTGTTTTCATGCTTTCCTTTGAAGAACAAAGAGAGGAAGAACATTTAAGATCTTGAAATAAAAGCAAGAATATGTAATTACAGAACAAAACCTTGTTTTTGCTGAAGGCTTTTTATGTGCTATTTTTTTTCAATATATATGTATTTATGTCCTCTGGAAGAAGATATGTTAGCCAGCCTTTTAAATCAGTGGTGAATTTTGCTGCTTTTATTAAGCATCCATCATTCTTGTGTCATCTTGTTGTCACCTTGTTTTAAAATCCTTTCTTAAGAATGATATATGTATAGCCAGAAAAAGCTTTCTAAAAAACAGAAAATCTTCCTTGGATAAAATAAACAACCTATGAAAATTACATGCAGGATGCTGAATCTGTGAAGTGTTTTTTTTTTCTAGTCATAATATCTAGATTATGTGCCTATGGGAAGAAAGATTTCAATCTCCACATTTTAATTATTATTATTTTCACACAAGGTGGATCTCTTACCAGATAGGTGGCATTGGTTCAGTCTCAGTGGGCTTGATGAGTTACCAGATAATTTTTTTTCTTTTTGTTTACTGGACCGTTATAGTTCCGAGACTTACAAAATAGATTTGCATTGAAAATTCAAGGCACAGAAATACACAATTTGGTTTTAAACAAGTTATCTCACACATTGGAAATGTGAGAGTCAGAAATGAGGAGGTCCAGAAGAGCATTTTTATTTCTCTTTTTAGTTTTGCTCCATAACCATCCTAGCTTTTTGGGGGAGTTTGTAACACATTTATATTCAGAGCATCAGAAGATACTGTGCAAAGCTAAGAGGAATGTTTTAACTTTGATTGAAATTTTTACTCTGGGAAGAATGAGGTTTAGGAATTAGAAAATTATATTAATAGGGGTAAAATAAATCTAATTTTGGTGAGAATTTGTGTTTACAGCAAATTGTAAGTATTGATCAGTCTTCTCTAGAAAATGTTATACTTAACCAAAAAATCAACTTTTCTTAAACTGCAATTTTTCCCTTTTTAGGAAAAAAAAAAAATTGGTTATGACAGAAAGTTAACATTTTGTGTGAAAAGGGAAAATTTTCATCAACATTTTTATTGGAAAATAGTTCATATTTGGGCTCAGATTGGCAGCTCATATATGTGCAAGTCTTCAAGTAACTTAGCTTTGTCATTTTCTGACCTCTCTTTGAAGCTGTTTAGGGTTATCTGCTTTATTAAAGTGCTCAGGTCAGAGGAACATCTTCAATCCTCTCCTAGTTTGTGAAGTTTTCAGCCCAATACATTTCAATGGTTTATTGCATAGTAAGTGTTTCCTAACTGCAACACTAAACAAAAATGAAGTCATCCACCACTGAACTGGAACAAAAAGTAATTAGGCAACTACTGAATGCATGGTATTAAATCAGTCCAATTAGAAAATGAGGTGCTTAAGTAGTAGCAAATTGGTTTTATGGTATAACAGTTTTTACTCCACTTTTTAAAATATGCTGGTGAAGATGCAGAACGCTGAGGAAGATGAAGCATTTAGGAGAACTTAAAGTAGAAATAATATTTCTGATTTAGTAAAACATTTTTTTTTCTTACACAGGAAGAGAGTGGAGTCATGACTTAATGGTTACTATGCCTGTAATTTTTTCCTGTACAAGGGCTGCTCTGAAAGTAATGCCTCCTATTTTATGGTGTTGGCTCATGATGTCAAAGGCAAATGTTGGTGGTAGAGTATAGAGGTTGAATCTTTCCACCAGTATTCTTTTGCAGTTTTTTGCTGGGTAACAGATGACAGCAGAGGGGCAGTCTGACAAAATGGCATCTGACATGGAAGTATGTATGAAGAAAAGCTGTGAATTCCTCCATGTGGAAAAAATAGCACTCACTGACATTCATTGATATTTGCTGAATATTTATGGAGAAATAACACTACTGACTTCAATCTGTGTGGCATCACGTACATGTTGAACACATTTCTACCACAAATATTCTTGCAGTAGTTTTATGCACAGTCACCAATTCTTCCATACCAGTTAATCCAAATTTGAACAGTGATTTCTGTATTTGGGCTTGTACAGCCTATTTTCTTCCCTTTTGATTACAGTATGATTACCCTGTCATACAGCTCACTGTATGGGTTGACGACTAAATATTTTCTCATCTGAACTGTGGAAGACCCGAGAACAATCATTCTGGCCACTGCCAGGATCTAGAATAATAACATGGAAACCAACAGTGTTCTATGGAATTCAGTTTGGAAAAACAATGATGGAGCACTATTTTTATATAATGTCAGTGCTTCAATATTTTCATTTGATATACAGTGAAATAAAATGAAATTAATAAGGACTAAATTAAAATTGAGCAAAGGGAGATGATTGACATTGTGAAATTAAACTGTGGAACTGCTTGCCATCAAATAATGCACACGTTTACATTGGTTCAAAGAGATTCAGGAGAAACCAGATATGAAGTAACTGAAGGCTTTTAAACACAATAATACCATCTCTGGTTCTCTGCTTCAGGATGCTGCCTGACTCACAGATCACCAGATACCAGCAGGATATTTAGTGAAAGTATTACAATGTGCTTCCATGTTTGGTTTGTTCTGGAAACATCTTCCAATAGATACTGGAGAAGATGGGATAGTAGGTTAGGTGGATCTGTTATGGCCCATTGTTTTATATCTCTGTGATCTGTAACTCCTACCAAAGACAATTTTGAAGCTTCCCTGCTCTTCAGCAAGAAGATGTGCATGATTTGAGCAGATTTGATTACCAGTCCAGCTGTGTGCCTTAGTCACTTTGTGTTGTTGAATAAAAACTTGATTTTAATGATGTTTCTTTGCATATTATTCAAATAAGCATAAATATTGTATTAAGGCATTAGCTAGATGACTTATGCTACAAATAACAATTTCAACAACTGATATGAATATTTATGTACTTACTTCATTTGCTTTACAATAGTGCTCTTTCCTGACTCTCCAGCACCTGCAGAAAGGGAATATTAAGATGTGATTGATACATAAATAAGTAGCAAATATTAAAAATACCACTCTGGAACAGAACTTTGTATCTATGAGGAGCGATACAGATGTTCCAGATCCTCATTGCACTAACTATAATCCTCTCCAGCAATTTAAAAAGATGAAATCTTGGACAAAGTATTAATTCTGAAAAAGGAAAGGAGTTCTTTAAAAAGAAAGGAACATGCAGTCAATTAAAGCAAAAACATAGTCTCTTCAATTGTTAAAGAAATAAGGTAAGGATTTTATTTTGATTGTGTGACCATCAGCTGGGTATAAGGGCAAAAAGAGATGGAAAAAGCTCCAGCTCCTGAGTGTTGTTCATTACATGATTCGTAGCTTCTCATCTAATGTGTTTCATGACTTTTATAAGCCAAACCCTCCAGTGTGTTTGAACAACTGGAAAAGTGGAGTATCTGCGCGGTTTATATCATGATGCAGAGGAAGCACATGAGCAAATGTCTTGATAGTGCTACATTGACTCTGTCCCATGTTCTACTGCTTTGAGAGGGAAACCTACCGTGTAGCCATGTGCCATGTCGCAGATACAGCTTGGGAATGGTTCCGCAATAAAATTCCGCAGGCTCTTGGTTGCACAGACATTTTTCAGAAGTGGAGTTAACTTTTGGTTAGAGCACTCTGATGAATTTGGCCTTCTCATCTCACGCAAAGTTGGTAATTGCAATAGAAACCTTTCCACTGGAAATTAGTGTGAGTTTAACTAATTTTAATTTCTGTCAGTGAGATTGGTGAGGAACAGGACTTGACTACACCTGCCAAACAAGGGCTAGATTTTAAAAGCACTTGAAGAGAGGATTTAATTTTGCATATGAATCCTTGGAACAAGAATCATCATTGCCTTTTTTCAGGTTATCATTTACTTCATTGGACAGCTTTGAATACTTTTGACAAAAGAGAAAACATGAGACATAATGACTGAAATTAGGGGCACCTCAATGAATGGAAAAAGCAAGATAATTTCCCAAACAGATTTTCTAAATCTAACAACATTTAAATGACAGAGATTAATTTACTCAATTAATTTACTCAAGACAGCAAATCATACGCAAAACATTTTCTAATGCCCACAATTGGAACAGCAGAAAATGTGAGAGAAAAACATCAAGCCTATGCAAAATGATCTGATGCTGCCATCTGCCACAGTTTGAACAAAATGCAAATTTGCTATGGATCTTTTTTTATGTCCTCAATTCCTCTCTGAAGAACCTGGTGAAAACCTATTGGTGAGACAGCATTTGCAGCACTTTCTGTAGAGAAACAAACAAGCAGTTGTAGGAATTCCTACATTCATCTCATGGAAAGATCACAGAATCACAGAATTGTAAGGGCTGGAAGGGACCTCCAGAGATCATTGAATCCAACGCCCTGCAAAGCAGGATCCATGCAGCAGTCTGCACAGGTAGCTGTGCAGGCGGCCTTGAATATCTCCAGAGAAGGAGAATCCTCAGCTTCCCTGGGGCAGCCTGTTCCAGTGCTCTGTCACCCTTACTGTGAAGAAGTTCCTTTGCATATTGGTGTCAGGAAGCATAACAGAAATGAAGCTCTCTGCCAGATCTGGAAGACAACGGTAAAATAGAGTAGGCAGTAATAATTTGTATCTTATGGAAGCATTTCTTTACCTCTGTTCATCTCTAATTTCATTAGATTGGTTGGGATTTGAAGGGACCTTGGAGACCATGAAGTTCCAACTCCCTGTTGTAAGTAGGGACACCTCCCTCTAAACCAAGTTGCTCACAGCCCCATCCATCCTGGCCTTGAATGCTCCCAGTAAGGAGGCATCTACAACTTCAGTGGACAATCTGTTATGGTGTCTCTCACCAACCTCATATTAAACAATTTCTTCCTAATATCAAGTCTAAATCTACCCTCTTTCAGCTTAAAACCATTTCACCTTGTCCTATTGCTACCTACCCTTATAAAAAGTCCCTCCCCAGTTTTCTCGTAGGCCCCTTCAGGTTCTGGAAAGCTGCTATACGTTCTTCTCGGAGCCCCAGGCAAAGAGAGAGCCCCTCATAAAGGAGGTGCTCTAGCCCTCTGAAACAACAAATGACCCTCAGACACTGGCTTTTCTCTGGAGTGTTCTTTCATTGTAGCAGCATTTGTACCCCAGGAGATGGGCCAGAAACAATTTACTTTGCACCTGCTTCCTCTCTTGCTTCCCCTTCCTGTACAGCGGGCTCCTCAGGATGGGAGTGCAGGGCCAAAGCTGCATTTCAATGCTCTGCAGAATCTTCTGCTCATGCAAACAACAGAAAAAACGTTGGGTACCCCCTGCAAGACTGCAGGGGGAGCTGAGGGTAGCTTTCCTTTAGGAAGCGGTGTAGAGAGAAATTATAATCTAGCCCAAATTTTCTACATAACATAGTAGGCCTTAGGCTGAAATCAGTCTTGTCTTAAAGCTTGGAAAGTTTAACTGGCTTTTGAATAACAATCTGCGAAGATCTGTGAAGGTGTCTGCCTGATGGGGACAAGTAACATGCCATTGCATGTATTTTGCATTTCACATGCAGTTGGTTTCAAATTTATCTTTGATTTCTATATCTCTATTTGGATGCCAGATTTCCTGGAAATGAATAAAAATATGGAAAATAAAGGCAGAAATATCTCAGTCAATCTCAAGCCTGAAATTCTTGCTGTGCTCTTGGGAGTCGAAAGATATTTGCTGTGACCTGGTGTGTGCTGCATCCTCTTTCACACTGTTCTTAACAAACAGACTGGCAGCCTGTAACTGCCTCTCTTCTTGGCTGGGATGTTTTGAACTCAACCTCCCAAGTTCGATGCTGATCTGTGCTTCTGGACTCACTGTGGCTTCAGGGAAGACTCAAAAAGAAGTGCATTGTGGTATGGCTGAAAGCATGGAGCTGCTGCAGAACCTCACCCAGCAGTGTGACATGATTTTTCCTTTGCTCCAGGAAGTCTCAGCCTCTACAGTGCACAGAAGTATACAGATAGATCAGGAATAGAGAAAAAAAAAAAAAAAAAAAGGAGGTGCCTTGAAAGTCAAGGATACTTGCCTGAATTCAAAGTAGAGATAAAACCAAGATGTCAGCTGCATCCTGACTCCCTCTACTTTCCTATGCAGAATCACAGACTGGTCAAGGTGTGAAGGACCTCTGGGTCCATCTGCTACAGCCTCTGCCCAAGCAAGGACACTCAGAGCAGGGTGCCTCCATGTATTGAAGATTTGTGGAGATCTCTGAGGAGATGACTCCACATCTGCCTCTGGGCAGCTGTCGCAGTGCTCTGTCTGCACAGTAATGATATACTTCCTGGAGTTCAGATAGAATGTTCTTACAGTTTCTGCCTATTGCCTCTTGTCCCATCACTGGGCACCACTGAAAAGAACCTGGTTCTGTCCTTCAGATATTTATGGACATTGATGAGATTCCTTTGAGTTTCCTCCGGGCTGCAAAGTCCTAGATAGCTTCCTCAGACTTTTCTCACAGGAGAAGTTCTCCAGTCCCTTTGTCATCTCATTGGTGCTACAATGGATTCTTTCCAGTATGCCCATGTCTCTTTTGCACTGGAAAGCCTCAACCTGCTGCCAGTACTCTGCCTAATGAAGTCCAGGATATGTTTAGTTTTCTTGGCAGATAGAGTGCACTGCTGGCTCATGTCCAACTTGGTGTCCACCAGCACCTCCAGGTCTTTTTCTGCAGAGCTGCTTTCCATCTCATGTCCCAGCATGTCTTGGTGCACAAAGTTGTTTGTCCTCAGATGCAGGACTTTACACTTCTTGTTCACAAACTTTGTGAGGTTCCTATCAACACATTTATTCAGCATGTCACCGTCCCTCTGGATGATAGTACAATCCTCTGTCATATCAGCCACTCCTCTTTTTTTGTGTCATAAAAAAATTGCTGAGGGTACAGTCTGTGCCATTGCAGAAAAATCCCTTTCAAGATTAACGTCTGCTGAGCTGTTGAAGAAGTTTTGTTTTTTTTTGTTTTTTTTTTTTGTTTTTTTAATATATTGTGCTTCTTTTCTGTATCGTAAGAAATAGCTGTTATCACTTTACAGTTATTATTTATATGATAATAAAGGTTTGGTTTAGGAAATTTTCCAGAAGGAAAAGTAAGAAAATAAAAAGTACTACCGCCTGAATATTTTGTTTGAAATTTGTTACGGAAGCCACTGACTTTCATGTGAAATGGCAAAAAATGGAGAAAGAAAATCGTCAAATTAAGATCAGAACATGTGTCTCACCTCTGCCTGAGACTTACCTGTGGTGTTTAAAGCTCTCAAAATCACAGCTTTCTGATCCTCTTACCAAACTGAGCAAATTTATGCACAGAAGGAAACTGGTAAAGAGATCTAAGTTCTCAATTAGCCCTGTTGTCTCTTGATGGTATAAAGTTTTTAAATGTCTTCCCCACTCATCTCCCCCAAAGTAAAAAAATAAATAAACTATTGTCTTCCAGTCAGCAGGATTATTGTTCTCAAAGTCTTTGCTTTCAAAACAGATACTGATAGCAGCAATTTTAACCTGTCCCCAGAACTTTGAAACTCTGTATTCAGACCCACTATCAGAGATCTGTATTCAATGGAGGCAAATATTTGTGTCTAAAACTAAAAAAAAAATTCACTGGACTTTTCATCACTTCATCACATCACAATCATGAGGTAGACTAAATACTCTAAAAACGAGTACTTCCAAGTGAGATGGGGGTGGCCAGCACTCACCACTGGAAGCTCTCCTGAACTAATAAACTTGAAAGTTGTAATCAACTTCAAAGTTCTAATAGTTGTCTGATCTACAGGTGAGTTCTTCTTTCTGTGAAATGTCGCTGTTGATATGTAATACTGTGAGTACCAGCTGTTGTGGTGTGCTTTGCAATTTACATGCAAATCACAGGCTGGCCTACGAAGTACGAAAACTTCAGGCAATGTGGTACAAGGCTTGACCATACCTATTTCCTGAAGCAAAAGAAATAAAACTTTCATCTTAGAGTTCTGGTATGATTTTTTAAAGTAAAAACATGCAGAGAGTAAATTTCTGGCAAGGATGGCCTTGGTGGCACAGCAGCATTTAGCAGAGAGGGCTTAGACCTCTTGGCTACTAGGCAGCTTCTCAAGAACATGATAAAGGGACATCATTTTTCTATTGATTCCTCTCCCTGTGTGTGTGTGTTTTTAAACAGCAAATTATCAGCTCTGTGTACAGAATGCGTTTGCTGAGATTAAGGAACATGATACAAACAACTGCGTTGTCTTTTGTTTCTGTCTGTCATTCAATTTGTATAAAATGATGTATCAGAGGACACAACAAGCTCACAGCTGGTCATGGCTGTTTCTCAGAGACATCTCATTAACACAGAGGGCAAGTCCCCCACCCCTTCTGCCCTGCCTATCCCTTCTAAAAAGCTTGTAGAAATCAGAGTATTCCAGTTATGTCATTTGTCCCACCACATTTCCATGATTGCAATTAGGTCATAATTTTCTAATTGCAACATTATTTCCATCTCCTCTTGCTTATTACCCATGTTGCGTGCATTGGTGTAGAGGCACTTCAGCTTCTTGGGAGAACCTCCCAAATTCCTCTGGGACAAATCAGAAGTTCTCCCATTCTCAAAGTGACAGTGCTCCCTGGTTCTTCTCAGTCACTCAGCACTACATCCCATTTCTCCATCAAATCTAGCTAATCTAGCTTAAAGTTCTGGTGATAAGGCCAGATAGCTGGTTGCCCTGATCACCAGCTGGCTATAGAAAAGTTGATGTGGTGCCCCTAATACACACTGCTTCAGCAGATGTTCAACAGAAACCTTCACTCTAACTTAGACTGAAAACAGGCCTAAGTTTTATTCACCTCAATTTTTTTAAGACCAACTAAATGCAGGTTATTGACTGTCTGTCTGTCTGTCTGTCTATCTATCTATTTATTCATCAAGTGTTTTGTTCCTTGTAGTCCAGATTCTAACAGCTCCCCAGAAGAAAAGCCTTTCCAAAACAGCATCCAGACACAAATTTGAATTTTTATTCTGTATATTATGAATAAAAGTAGATAACATAGAAATACATACTATAGAGAAAACTGGTAAAAATATATCAAGTTCAGATGGTTGTCTTGTTTCATGAATAGAATGTGAATAGTTGAGAATGAAAAATATCAAACGAATTAAATTGAAGTCTTTTTCATACAGCTTGCAACTGATCTCAGAGCATTTTACTAACAGAATTGTAATGCTGAATAATGTCAAAAATAAAAAGTATAAAAAGTATATATAAGAAAACTTTCTGTGTTAGTGTTCTTAATAATAAATACATACATATTTTCTAGAAGTAAGTTTGTGTCCAGTGTAAGACAGCCCACAGTGAGTGCCAAGGTTTGAAGATCAAAATATATCATCAAGCTGCTTATCTTACAAGTTTCTTTTTATTCTCTAAGTTCCTCTTAAGGATGTAATATATTTCCTTTGTGGATCAGTGTTGGTCAGAGGCAGGATGCTGGAATAAATATGATTCTGGTTTTGACTAACTTGAGTTTGACTCAGCAGGACCAATATTTTTTACATTATTTTTAATAACATTATTTCATTTTACTACCTTCTGTTCTGCTATCTGCGTTTTTATGCATTAAAAAAAAAAAGCCCTCCTAAGGGCTTCTGTAAAAATGGAGTGGAAGAGTTTGGAAAACAATAAATTTCAGTAAGTGATAACACGTGAGGGTTTTCTGTTTAACCATTTGTATTGCTTAATCCTGTTGTAAATGAGTGCATATAGTATCATACAAAAAGTCTGTATTACATTCTGCATATTTAAGCATCAGAACATTTATTCTAAAAGCAACTTCTCGTTTCTCAAATCTTTACATTCTTAAAGATTTATATAATTTAAAATTGCATACTTAGAATCACAGAATGGCTTAGGTTGGAAGGGACCTTAAAAATATATATTCATCTCTCGTCCTGTAATTACATGATCATTTTCAGCCCATTCCTTGTGTCTTAGTCGTTGGCTTCATACATATCAACAACCAGAAAGTATGCCGTACTTGTGTTACAGGATTATTTTCTTCCAGTAAATTAGTACATTCAGAGAGATTCATTGTTCTAAAATTTTAGAGCAAAATAACACATCAGTGAAAGAGTATTATCAACAATTTTTATTTTATTTACCCAACAGTAGTAGTTTGACTGTCCTGGCTTCCCTCTCTGCATCTTCCTGGAGTTTCTTTTCCAGCTCTCTGGATCTCTTGGCTGACTCCTTGCTCTCAGAACTGGCTCCACCGCCCATCTTGAGGTATTCACAATCCTTTCTTTGTCCCAATTGATTTACTTCTAGATAGACCAGTTGCTTTTATTACAGAAGGCCAATAGCCTGTTCTTTGAGAAAATCTAAAAATCCCCGTTCAACCCCTGTGCTCAGCTTTCAAATCAAGTTGTCCATTTACATGTGTCATATGATCTGAAGACACTGCAGTCAAGGATTTGCATAGAGACATAAAATGTACTGTTGTGATGCCATAGAACCAAGATGATGTATTCAAAAATAAAAACCAGGTCTGGATGGTTCTCTGTCCTTGTTTGGATGGGATACAGCCTCACCCATTTCAAATAAATATGCAGAATGTCTTCAAATGAAAAAAAGTTGGGAGCAGCTTAAGGGAAAAAATTTCAGCGTATGAATCAGTCTTTGTGCTGTGGAGAAAAAAAAAAAAAGATTTATATGTCTTTGAAGCATTCTAAGTAAATATCTGTGTTATCTAATCGAGTTATTAATCAGCACACAGTATGTTCGATGTATTTTCATGTTATGGCAAGTGCATTTATTTACTTGTAATGATAATAAGTTTTTCACTGTGGTTTATAACATCTTTTATTATAGTTTTGTGCGATCATTCCTTAATGAATGTAATTGTGCTTTTCCATTGCCCTGTTATTGTGTTATCAGTTATCAGTTTCAGCTGAGAGTACCACACCTTTTTATGAGGAGATAAGACAGGAAAGAGGTCTGATTCTCCTCGTTGATGTAATTATTTTGCCTAGCTTTTTTTGCTCAGTGCAATTGCAATATAGAAGTGTTTTTATATAATATGGTGGGTGCGTATGTTGTCAGCAGTGTATGGAGAAAATATACTCTATTGTAATTCACACCTGGCTGTATTACTGTCAAGACTAAAAGATTGAAAATACATCCTCTTTGGTCTCTTCTCCTTGGATTAAGAATTAAAATAAGTCTCGTTATTGGTGTGCAGTACCATGCAATTAACTGCAATTTTATTCACTTTATATGCAGTATTTCAGTTATATTAAATGCACATATTTGTATAAAATTTTATGGCAATTTTACAGTTATTGACTAGTAATAGTTGGTAATGCTCTGACTTCACAAGATTTAGCCTGGAAATAATGTTTAAGGGAAGTATAAGCATACAGGTGTGTTTGAGCGATATTAGATAAATTTTCAGACCAGAAGAAAAATGAGGAAGAAGATCAGAAGGAAAGTATTTCACTCGTCCTATTCAACAGAAAAGTAACTTTCTCCTAGCAGCAATCCAGATGTACCAGGAAGGGAACCAACACTGGGCCATGAAGGTGGGAGGGAGAGGAATGAAGATGAGCAATGTTCCTAATGAGTGATCCATGGGAGTAGGGGAGTGCTGCCTTCTGAGAAAAGACAGGCCCTCTGCTGTTCTGGTCCCATTTATTAGTGAGTGTCACTTCCTACTTAAAAAAGACCACATAATGCAATAAAGATCTGAAGTTGTTCAGTACATGCTTCTCAGTGTAGCAGGAAGTCTGTTTTCAGTACTCTGCACTGCTTTGCCAGAAAGGAATTACCAGTACTTCCAACAGTTGCATTTTTGCATATATTTCTATAAAGGGTAAGATTGCTTTGTTTTGTTAAGCTTGTGTTCCTACTTTGCTTATTTTTTAAGGCAGATCAAAATAAGACCTTAATGCAGCTGTACTAACAACTTGTTTGTTTAAAAAATGAAAATAAGCAGCCCCCAAACTATTATATCTGTACCAGGTGTCTGTTTACCAGAACCATAGGCAAGTACTGTGCCCTCCTGGACTTCAGTGTTTAGGAAAGTAATTTATTAAGCATTTCTCAATCATTTCATTTTGTCATTTCTATTAAATATGTACTATCTGGGATTTTTATTTGATAAATTACAAAGACTCTTTGTAGACTTGTTCAGTTGTCTCATAAACCAATATATAAGGCATATACTGGTATAACTATTAATTTTGCATTAAATTTTTACAGTATCTAACTGAAATTGTGCAATTGTAAACTAGAACCTATCCAGGTGCAGTGGAAGGAAATGAATGTAAATAAGTAACAAAGAAAGCTTTACATCATTTTGCCTAGATGGAAAGCAATGGAAAACCAGGTGTGATTTCCATAGCATACATTTCCTAGCATCTTCTGTTGCATGTCTACATATAGGAATTGATTTTATATAATTAGGTGTTTGATAGAAACAGACTGCAAAAAGAATATCAACAGAAATAAAGATAAAAGCCATTACTTCATAAACATACAATGCCTTTAACATTTTACCCATCTGATTTTCTTGCTTCTACCTTCTAACTCTTAACTAAGTAGTTTACTGGGAACCACAAAATCTGCTTGCATTTACCTGGAGAATTAAAGCAGATTTAGGAGGAAAAAGAGGATTCTGATCTACTTTGGACATCATCATCATTATTATTGCTGTCACTACCTATATTCTAATTGATGAATTTTCAGCTAATGATCAAGCGGAAACAATAGGCATTGGCTTATAGGACTCAGATGAATCTAAAATGTACCACAGTAACTTTTTTTCCATCACTTCTAGTTGCAACAATAAAAATATTGTCTCTGTGTCTCTCTTCTGTTGTATAAATCAAGTATGGTTGAAACTGAACTTACTGAAAAAGAGTACATCTGGAAAAAGTTCCTCTGAAATACAGCCACATTTTGTATAGAATATTAACTTAATATTACTGGAGTTGTTTCTAGTGATGCACTCTAGATGGTGCTGATTATAATATATAGAGTGCACACGACAGGCATTTAGTAGCTACTATGATAAATTACGAGACTTTTTGAAAGGCTGTTACAGGTAATCATTTCCAAAGTTATGGATTTGGAATTCTAGACTGCATTTTCTAATTTTGATTTTGCAATTTAAACTGAAGGTGTGCTGGTTTGGGATATTTGTTTTGTAAATGTTGATTGAACTCATTGTAAACTCTTTCAATTAGCTGATTTTTTTTTTTTTTTTTTTTTTTAATTTTCGGTTTCTTTAAGGGGAAAAAAAAAACACCAAAAAAACCCACTTCTGTAATCTTCTTAGTAAAAGAAAGAGTAATAGCTTATAGCAATAGCTTATAGAACACCTGAAAGGTTTTTTGGTTGTTTGTTTCTTTTTATTTCTTTGCATTCATGAACTGACATCTGTTCATCTTTTCCACATTTCATTATAAGTAATGTTTTCCCTTTTCCCTGATAACATTTGGAAGACTGACATTGACAAAGAAAAAAAAGAGGAAGTTTTAGTAAGAATGGAATTCTCTAAATATAGAAACTTTCAATACATTTCCTTCGTTATGCACCTAAATAAAGGAAGCCTGAAAAATCTTCAGTACAATACCTGTAACAATCAAAGGAAGCTCTTCATCTTTTTCTGTTGTTTGATTACTTTGTTACACGTTGTCCTTGTTAGCAGAGAAAAAAAATCCTTTACACCCAGAATGTTGGCAAATCCATCTGAACTTTTCTAACTACTTGCGTGCAGATACTTTGCTGAATGACAGATATTACTGACACGTCAAAGCAAGTGTGGACACTTCTTACAGTCAACTCTGCTATTAGCTTAGATCCATTGCAAGCTACGTTAACTTTGTACAAAGGCAGAGCTTTTAAAACCTGTTAAGAATTAAGATTTATTACCTTTGGTACTTGGCCACTGTCATGGGACTTAAATGTTTGTGGATCCGAGGTACTATCTCCACATAGGGCTGTGTTTTACTATGGTATGTTTGGTTTGGCTTGTCATCTGCAGTGTATGATGTAGACATTCCCATATCACTTGACTGTGATACGCGATGATATACAGGACATCTCAGGGTATTAATGCTTATGCGAGATTTTCATCTCTCAAACTCACAAGAACAGCAGAGTTAGATAGACCTGGAAGAAAGTAGTGGGATTAACTTCGAACTGGCAACCCAGCCTAGCAGTAACAAGTAACAGGTGGAGAACCTTTGAGTAGTAGATTAGCTGTTGACTTCTTCTTAAGTTATCTCCCTTTGCCACTCAAATTGTCTTCCAAGATACTGTGATTCAGTAATAAAACTGAAACAGCTGAAGCTTGAGTGTGATATGAAGACCACAAAAAGCTGTCCAAATAGATACCTAGGTCTTCTTAAGAATCATCTTCAAGACAAGGGGAAAATATATCAATCTCAAAACCAATCATGTCACTGAAATATTTGGCATAAAAGAAGAAAATGTATCGTCTAACTGATGGTTTCACACTCCCGTAAATGCTTACAGAAATAGCATTAGCAGACAGAATTACTTCTGTTATTTACCATTCAGTCTGTGATGGAATCCAACCTTTCAGAATCTCCGGCAGCAGGTTCTCTGATTTTCCTATACTACTGCTGCCTTCAATTCTGTCAGTGCAGATAATGTGATGTATTCAGTTGAGTTGACTCAAGGGTAGTCAGATTTCCTCAATTTTCTACTGGGAATCCAGAAACACTCCTTTGGGCACACAACTTTTAAAAACTTGGACATAAAATCCAATGGAAAGACGAATGTTTAAATATTTGCCATGCTGCTAGTCTTTGTATATGTCTTATGTCTGTGAAATAAGGCAATTTCATCAGAAAATCCTCTTTGGTCTTCCTCTCAATAGGGAATACTTTGAAATTCATGTCTGGAGTAAAGTAAAGTAGGCCAATGACATTCTGGCTTCTACAAGAAATAGTGTTGCCAGCAGGAGCAGGGAAGTGATCATCCCTCTCTGCTCAATGCTGGTGAGGCTGCACCTTGAGAACTGTGTTCAGTTTTGGGCCTCTCTCACAAGAAAGACATTGAGGCCCTGGATTGTGTCCAAAGAAGGGCAACAAAGCTGGTAAGGAGTGTGGAGGGGTCTTATGAGGAACGGCTGAGGGAACTAAGATTATGTAGTGTGGAGAAGAGGAGGCTCAGGGGTGTTCTCATCTCTCTCTGCAACTACCTGAAGGGTGGTTGTAGTGTAGTGGGGGTTGGCCTCTTTTCCCATATAACTTGCTATAGTTTGAGAGGGAATTATTTCAAGCTGCACTAGGGGAGGTTCAGGTTGGATGTCAGGAAATACTTCTTCTTCAAGAGAGTGGTCAGGTGCTGGAATGGACTGCCCAGGGAGGTGGTGGAATCATTGTCCCTGAAGGTATTCAAGAAACATTTAGATGTTGTACAGAGGAACGTGGTTTATTAGGAAATATTGGTGATAGGCAGATAGTTGGACTGGATGATTTAGAAGTCTTTTCCAACCTTATGATTTTATGATTCTGTGAAAGTTCCCGGGTCAGTCTCCTGCTCTGTTCTTGATGAACAGCAGTTACGTTTGTGGATACGCACAGTGTTAAAGGGGGATCTGCTGAATTTATGAACAAAGGAGGTTGAAATGTTATGGGATGTAACTTTGTACAATTCAGATACCTATGCTAGAGGAGTCAGAAAGAATACCCGGTCACAAAAGTCAGGTTATACCTGAAAGATAGCACTCACTAGCAAAGATGGCTTACCTTTTCTTAATCCTCCTTACTTCAGACACACAAGTAAATTTTTTATTTTGTTTTGTTTTAATTTAGATGATTTTATATATAAAAAAATAGAGATTCCACAAGAAAGAGGCATTCTAGCATGTTTTGATGCCATAGAGCCCATCACAATTTAAGGCAAAAACTGAGGTTGGAAGGGAGATCTAGAAGTCTCTAGTTCAACTCTCAGTTCACAGCAGTAATGCAATATCAAAGTTAAAACATCTCAGGGTCTTGAACTGTTGAGTTATAAAATATCCAAAGATGAAAATTTCACAGCCTCTCCGGGTAGCTTATTCTAATGTGAAAATTTTTTTCAATCCCTCTGGTTAGAATCGTCTTTGCTGGAACAAGTGAGCGTTACTTCTTTTCCATTTCTCAGGAGAGCCTGGCTCTATTGGATCCTCATTTTCTTAGTGGAATCCTACTGTTTGCAGATTTAATATTTATGTTTACTGTAGATATGTGGGGAAATGATGATTGGCAGATCTTTGTCTCACTCTGAACAATATTATTCTTGAACTCCAGGCTCTTGGGCCTTTCCAACTGGAAAACAAACAAACAAACAAAAAACAACCCAAAATCAAACAAACAAACAAGCAAAGCAAAAGCAAAAACTTAATACTTCTAAGTTTCTCATAGGGAAGAAAATTTTTTTTCTGTGTAAAACATTTAAATGCAATGAATATATCTATAGTTAAATTCCATCTGTAAATGTTGCCTTTTTCCCATTAAGATATCAAAAAATTGAAAATTTGGATTTTTTTTTGAAGTTCATTTTTCTCCTTCCTTGTTTCTGGGTATAAATAAGTAAGTGAAATCTAAGAATTTTGTTTTCCTAATTTGTCATCCCCTTTCTAAGGAAATAATGCCAAATAGCAGGACAGAAAAAGGAAACTTGTCCCTTAGTTCTGTAGCAGTAGGAAAAAATAATGATGTAGTTGTCCATACTTACTGCTTACAGAGGCAAAAAAAAAAAAAAAAAAAAAAAAGGAAGTAGAAGAAGAAAAGAAACAACATTAATCATGTTAATAATATCATATCAAAAAAATTACAATGAGCTGTTCAATTTTTAATCCTGACAGATTTCTTTTTCCAAAATATTGACATACCCAATAATTTGTTTACCTTTACGTGAAAATCTCAGAGTCACTATGGGATACATGAACTGTGCTGGCTTCAGTACACTCATTATCCTCAGTTCTATATTTGCCACACGTGCTGATGCAATGGAATATTTGACACCGTGTGTTCTGAGAGGGGGCCAGCCTGCTCAATATCAGTCCGGATAAGACTCACATAATTCTCGTGTGTTTACAAATACTTTTGCTGAATGTGTGGTCTGTACTTAGTGAATCTGCGCCAAATTTGTTACCAAATTTGTTGCCAGATTTAGCATGTGGCTAAACTACTGTGTTCAAGTAAAGAACCAGTCATTCCAAAAACTTATTATATAGATTTGGCTCACCAGTGAAAAGTCATTATGAAGCCCAAAGTGCTCAGTTTCTCTGAAGTCGGTTCCCTAACAGACCACGTCATGTCTGTGATTTAGCTTCTAGTACAGGATGAACAGTCAACACAGAACATTAAAAAAAATCTTAAAACAATGGAGAGATATTTTGTCAACATCCCACTCTGAACATTTCCAATTCCCAGCAGAGCCATATTATACGATCTGCCCCCCACTGCCTTGGAATGAAGCAAGAGTAAGAACAAACACAATTTTAATTTGAAATGTAGAACTCCTTTAATAACTAACATTTTAACCTTTCCTTTTGTTGTCAAACTAGCATGAAGGAAAAAAATATGAAAAAGGCAAAAATGCCTTTTTTCCTGCCTCCTGGTATTCTTCCTTACAACAGTAAGTGACAGATTATGCACCTGGGAAGGGGCAACCCTGACTACACTTACAGACTGGGTGATGAGGTGCTGAAAAGCGCACTACTGAAAGAGATTTGGGCATCTTGGTTGACAATAAGTTGAACATGGGTCAACAGTTTGTCCAGGCAGCCAGGAAGGCCAACTGTATCCTGAGATGCATTGGGCATGGCATTATGAAATTTGACTTCTGAATGATATTTGTTTCTTCCTTCAGAATCCAGGCCATGATATTAAATAAATCAGATTGTTATGTTGGTAGGCTTTTAAAAAGGATGTTGTCACAGGGGAATATTTTTTCTATGAACACATTGCACCATAACCCTGCGTTTAGACCTGGTGAATTCAAAGAATGGAGCATGGCAACAAATTGTGGTAAGGGAAGAGAGGGAGATTTCCTGGGAAAGTCAGCCTATAATACTGAAGTTATTCTGCAAAAGCTCTGCTCAGTGTAACTTCTCTAAGAAATGTTACCTCTCCAGACAACATAAGCTGTCAATCATTATCTTTGTAGGTTGCAACTATTTTAGCCCTTAACTCTCATTTTCTTCTGTGATCAGACTGGTTTAACTTTCAAATGTTTTCAGTCAAGAGGCACAAAGTTAGAATAATATCCTGACCTAATGTTTAATAGCAGCGTGATGTGCCTCATCCTGACACACATCGCACATAGAGGAAGTACTGGAGTTTTTTCTCTCTTTTGGGAACTTATAAAGCAGTGTTCTAATTAATGCAACTTGAGATGACACTTCCCCTAGAAAAATATGTATTGTCCTGGGAAGAATTCAAGGGAAAATGGAAATTATCTCATTCTTCTCAGCTCCCACTCCCCTTAAAGAATTACTTAAGGGCTCTGCATTTCTTCCTGAGTTGGGCCTCCACCCCAGAAATGTTCTGTTCTTAGAGAGGAAAGGAAAAACAAAAACAAAGTGTTTTTACTACTCTTCTGAATATAACGAGCACAGCTTAGCCTCTCCCTGGATGTTTGGGAAAGGAGATCCTAAGCACACATATGTTGAAAACTCCACCTACATGCAATAGATTGATGAGAAAAAAATCCCTCAGGTCTCATAAAAATGAGGTCAGGACGTAGGTGTAGAGGAAATGGAAGAGCCTTCAAGACTAGCCACACATTCTCTGAATGCCAATAGTGTCTAATAAGATACCATAATAGTTCCATAACAAAACACAGTTGGGAGTGGATCTCCATCCTCGATGGCATCCAACATCAAATGAGTAAAAGGAAGTGCAAATATAACTTTTAATTAGAGAATAGCATATTCAGGTGGGGAATGCCTCCATTAGGTAACACATTAGTTTATGCCTTCAAGAGTGAAATTTTTGTTGCTCAGAACTACACGAAATATTATCCTTCCAGTTTTATTCTGAGAGTTGTTACTTTAAGTGAAATTATTATATATAGAAGACTATCTGAGGACTTGTTCTCTTGGCATCTACAGATACTCTGTGCAAATATCTCCCTAATTTCTTGTCTTCCCAGCATTTATAATGTCTCAAAGTTTACTGGTTAATGTCTCAAAGTTTACTTTACCTAAGTCTATTTGTACTGAACTGCAGAACAGAATCTGCAGGTCCTTTGGACAGTGACTGTGTTTTCCTATTTGCACATTTTTCTCATCACAGGTTCTGAACATGCTGTAGCTGTTTACTGTATTCTGTGGTATAACTTGAATTATCCCATGTTACAGTGTCCCATGTTCCACTTGTTCTGTTTGCTTTTGCAATTAATTTTATGGTTTCATATTTATTTTTAAATTTGTTGTGGAAGTACTTCCATGTTATGCTGAGTAAAATTCCCTCCAGAGGTCTTTATAACACCCATCTCTTATTTATTTTAAAGTTAATGTGCAGCCGGTAAGCTGTGTTACCGATGCTTCACACAAATTTGTCAGGCTATTTACTAATCCGCATGTTCTCTGCTGCTTCAGAGTCACCTTTATGGAAAGTCATCTCTGGGTTGGATGGATGCCACGTGCTGCCTTATGTGATTCCATTTCCAGGGAAGAGGAGGGTCACGTTGTCACAGTTTTGACAGCCGAGCAGCCATGCTTCATGCTACGGTGTAGTGCTCTGCTTGGGTCTTAAATTTCATTTGTGCCTGCTCACTTTTTAAGTCCCTCTGACTTGCAGACACGGCAGGGCTGGATTCCAGCAGTTGGAATCTGATTCCTCGTACATATTCAGCCCTATATTCTGTTCAGATTTTCAGTTTGCAGTCAAACCACTCCCTGCAAGTGCTTAGCAATGCCATTTGCCTTTTCAGCTGATCAGCTCTGTTGGATCATCTTGTTGTATGTGACAGAAAGAAATAAGTCTTACTCAGTGTTTGTCCCCTACACTCAGTTATTGCTTGAATTTATAGGCAGCAGCCTATATTGTATTTGTATATTCCAAGAATGCCTGGCAACTATACTAGAATGAGACCTTCAGAAGTGTTCTAGTGAAGAATTTGGTGTGTTCATGACTTTCCCTGAAAAATTTTTGGACTTGGCAATGAAAACTGGGACAAGTAAGGAAAGTTTTCTCAGAGCCAGTTTGGCTTGAAAGCTTTGACACTTTATTAATACAAACAGTTTTCATTTACTGTTAGTATAAGACATATGTTCTTAAGTTGGGCAAGAGGTTTGCGAGCTAGCTCATTGTTAGCCTTTCCAGATTTTAGTTCTCAAAGCCTTGTTCTTCATTACACCTTCCTATTCTTCCTCAGGCAGAGTGTGAGTTAGAGTTCCTGCGTTCCTAAGTTAGAGTGAGGCTGAGATGGTTTCTTTGTCCACAACATGCACAAAACTTGAACACCAGAGATAAGAGTCTTGTTTCCAATGGGAACAACCACATACAGTGGAGATAGATCCAAATTTTGGATCAGTACTTGTACTTTCCAGTACATGTTATATGATTCTAACATAATATTATTGAATCGTTTTCTCCTTTATGTCAGGATGCTGGCTACCAAGCTGCTTCATCTCCCTGGATTTTTTAATCTTTCCTATAGCTACTTTTGACTCTCCCTGTGTGCTGAAATCCCTAGAATTAATACTACTTGTAGCATACTAGTACATTCAGAAAATAAAATGTTTGCTTATTATTTGGCTTGTGACTTCATTAATATGATCAAATTTTAGAGCAAATTAGTCAATAATAACTTTCAAGAATGCATTTCTCTTCAGATGGCTGCTGAATCCTATTTGTTTTGAAGCACAATGTGTGTGCAGGTAACTCCACAATCTGGAAGCCCCTCTAGGGCCTGAAGGAAGAGATAGGTGTCATGACTGTAAGTGTACCCAGCTATATGAACATCTTGAGTAAGTTGCCAGTTCCTTTATCCTCCCAGCTGGAGACTACCTGATGTGGTTGCCAAGCACTGTCCACTGTATTTGAAAAGTCATGGATGTCAGGCAAAGTCTACAGTGACTGGAAAGAGGGAAACATCACTCTCATTTTTAAGAAGGATAGAAAGGAAGACCTGAGGAACTATAGACTGGTGAGCTTCACCTCAGTGCCTGAGAAGATCATTGGAACAGATTCTCCTGAAATCTGTGTTAAGGCATATGCAAGACATGGAAGTAATCCAAGACAGCCAGCATGGCTTCACCATGGATCATCTGCATGGACTTTCTTCAACATCCTCAATTACTTGCCCTTCAGGTCCCAGAGCTTCACACCTATTTTGCCAGGGTACATGGGAAAACAGGATAGGCTGTGAGGGGATTCAGTTGCCGCCCCAAGCAGGGATCTATTTCCACTCTTTATCTCTTAGGTCCCCTCCTTCTGCCTGATGACAAGAGAATAGAGGATCCACCACTACTTGCAGAATGTCCTCCCAGTGCCTCTCTTGCAGGGATGACAGGGTACGGATCCTCCAGTCAATTTCTCTCTCACACAATTTGCCTACTGATTTCATACAATACACTGCCATAATTTGTAGGGTATACTAGAAGCTAATACCTGAAAAAGTAAGTGGTGCCTTCAGATATGAACAAGTGATCCTGAGCTTGCTGATGATTCTTTATTCCCAGCTACTTTGCTAAAATCACTTATTTTTTTCTGGTCTTTGATTGTATCTGCATGTACACCCAGCTTTTCTTTTGCTCAAATTGCTCAAGCACTTAGCATCTTTCTAGAACATATGATCCTGCATTGTAAGGAAAAACGGTGAAAATGTTTTCTTACTTCCAAGAGCTTAGGCTGAAGAGAGTTTCTAGGAGGGCACCAAATAACAATCTGATGCTGCATCATTGTGAACAGAGGCCTAAAGTGTAGGCAGCACTATCCTTTTCATCTTTTTTTTTTCCTTCTCTTTTTTCTTTTTGTGTATTAGAGTAGTCACAGTGGCCAAAGTTAAAATGTAATTAGTTGTGTGAGAATAGCAAAAGCAGGAGGAAGAAATGGAACTTTTTAAACATTCTCAAGAGACATACCCAAAGACAGAAGAGGATGTTTCTCTTCCGTGAGAGCTTTGGGAATAGTCATCACATGCTCCAAGGGCATTTCTATTTATGTGACACTACGAAAGAAAAGTCTGAAGATTCTCGCTTTATCACCATTTGTTAGACCAAGATGCAATTCTAAACAACCCATTTGTACAATTTTGAAATGTGCACATTTGAGTAGAGCTATTCAATAATAATTTATGTTACTTCAATGTGTATTGTTACTTCATGTGTTATGTTACTTCAATGTCATGTGTTTTTTTATTAATAATTCATCAGAATAATGAATGCTAAATAAAACCACTTGCAACCACTGCTGTTAAAATATTCTAAAATATATTTTTTTTTTTTCTCTACCTGCCGGACAATGAGCCAGTTCCCACATTATCAGGAGGCACTGAATTGCCTGAGGGGAGAAAGGAGCTACAGAGGGATCTGGGTAGTCTGGATCGTTGGCCAAGGCAAACTGCATGAGTTTCAATAGGGCCAAGTGTTGGGCCCTGCATTTTGGTCACAACAGCCCCAGGCAACCCTACAGGCTTGGGGAAGAGTGGCTGGAAAGTTGCCTGATGGAAAGGGACCTTGGTGTACTGATGGACAGTTGGCTGAATATGAGCCAGCAGTGTGTCCACGTGGCCAAGAAGGCCAGTAGCTTGTATCCTGGCTTATATCAGGAATGAAGTGCTGAGCAGGACTAGGGAAGTCATCCTGCCCCTGTACTCAGCATTGGTGAGACCTCACCTTAAGTACTGTGTTCAGTTTTGGGCACCTCAGTACAGAAAGGACATTGAAGTGCTGGAGCGGGTCCAAAGAAGGGCAACAAGGCTTGTGAAGGGCTCGGAGAATATGCTGTCAAGTTGTGCCAGGGTAAGGAAACACTTCTTTACAGAAAGGGTTGTTAAACTGGAATAGGCTCCCCAGGGAGGTGGTTGAGTCACATCTCTGGATGTGTTTAAAAACCATTTGGATGTGGTGCTTAGGGACATGATTCAGCAGAGGGTTGTTAGAGTAAAGGTAATATGGTTAGGGTGAGGTTGGACTCTATGATCTTTAAGGTCTTTTCCAACCTGAGTGTTTCTATGACTATTTTTTAGTCCTGGGTGCTGGTGAAAATTTCCAACAATCAAATATAATAGTGCAAGCTTCTTCACTGTATTTATACATTAAATTCACATGTACTCTGCCTATCTAATACAGAAGCAACATCTACCACTTACATATACAAAACAGATACTCCATCCCCCTTTGGTTACTTTCCCCAGCTGTCTGTGGTTGTGTGGAGTTGTACGGGGGTCTTGCTTGACTCTTGGTTGTCATCTGGGGAGTGCACCTTTTATTCCTTACCCACAGATGGTCACATGTCACCAAAGCTGGACAGGTCTCCTCTTGCCAACTTCCCTCTATCCCTTCCAAAGGGAACAACTGTCCTTGAATAATCATATAATCTTAATGGCCAAGAATGGCCAGGATGCTGTTTTGATTAAATGTTAAACATACTTCATGCTTTACTATAAACAGTGCTTGATCAAAGGGTTCTACATTCATGTTGATTAAGCACAATGTCTCCTTCTTAGGAAAGAGAAGCTTTTTATTTCCATTGCATGTGTCTCCCCCCCTTCAGAAGTTTCAGATGTCTACCTGGTATCAGTCTACATCTGAATGAATCATCTATCCTTTCACAGACAATAAAAAATAATAGGCACTTCCAGATTTCAGTTTCTGCTCATATATGCAGTAGTATACATACCTCATATTTTACTGCTGGAAATTATCAGCAAGAATGTTAAAATATTCTTTATCTCCCCCTTCAAGTGCTCTGACTGTCTTTCTCACAAAGGTTATTCTGAACATGGTTCTCATCAGAAGTGCATATTTTACATCAGAAACTTCCATTTTTTTTTCCACTGCTCTAAATTCAGCATTTCTCCAGGGAGAATTTTGATGGTGTCCTTCTCTCATGCAAGTTAAAGATTTCTTTACTACATAAACTAAGGATGAACTGATTTTCTCAGAGTAATTGAACAAATAACAATGTCATCAATGTCCAGAGAGACTCCAAGTGCTCAAAAGGTCATTTTCTCATTTTAGGAAAACACTGTGTAAAAAATTTGATGTTAGGAGCTTCTTTAGACTCCAGTGCATGAATACTTTCAACTCATTACTAGTGGTTGGTTGTAGTGATTACTGGCAATCACTCAGGCTGTCAGAGACATCAGTAGCAATCAAAGAGATCCTGATAAACTTCAAGGTCTGCTTGGCCTGCTGGTCAAAAAGTACACGTTGATCTCATGGAAGGTCCAAAGTTTCAAAAGCTGACCAAAAATATGGTAAATGTCCAAAACTAGTAATAATTCTCAATAAACCTTGAATGGGAGTGATAAGATGGATAATAATAATAAATAAATAAACATATTTCATTTTAAAAATTCTGCATTTAATCTATGATCATAAAATGAAGAAATAGTGAACAATAATAATGGAAGGCAGGGACAGCCGCTGTGGCAATAACTACGTGCATTTTTGTTGACAGGTTTTTTTTGTGTGTGTCTTTTTCTAGTCTACATAGATAACACATTTAATTTCACTTTAGAAGATTAATTGGGTAGTTTAACCATCCATTTGGGTCTAACTTTTTAAAGGATATTTGTCAGAGGTTTTATCTAGCTATGAGTGAAATCTTTCTCTGAATTAATCCTGCTTCACTGGACGGTGGGCTGAGGGTTCAAATATTTGTTCGTAAGTTATAGATTTCAAAATAAAATACAATAAATAAATGCAAACTTACAAACAAACCAAACAACAAAAACAAAGCTGAACTGTTTTCTCTAACAGCTAAGGAACTATATATAAACTTCATAGGCAAACAACATTAGCTATTGTGTGTTTGACTGCACAGACAGTATACTACAGAAAAACATCTGTTTTACTACAGGCCAAGTTCTGAATCACTGTGGGTGTGTATGAAAATTACATGAAAAAAAATACAGGCAAAATTCTACTGATGGGAAAATTCTCTATATATACTCAGTTTTCTTTATGTACAAGAGGACAGAAGTGGACATACAGATTTCTTCTAAATATTATGCCTGTCTTAAACTGAAGATTTTTCATAACTGACATACCTGAAGAGAGCTGTAATATCCAAGTCAACATGGTCACAGAGAATTCTTCATGGAGATGGCATTACACTGCTGAAATACAAGAGGAGCATTTATGTGAGACAGCACTTGGTCTCCCACGGTCTCCTTAGAGAAACCAGTTACAGTCGGTACAGAAGCTCCTAATGGATGCAAAAGTGGAGAAATAGCCTTCTTTGTCTGTTACACATTTACTGATTGAAAATGCAAGGGACATTCTAGCCAAGAAAATTCTATAATTCATCTTACTGCTTCATAAGTAAACACCAAGTGAATACAATAATCATATAGAAATGCACTAGATCTCAGTTTTTACAATAAATACGTTTATTGTGTTTATCCAGTATTTTGAAATTATTCTGATGTTTTTGTCTAAGGTAGTACATACAATCTGAAGTGTGACCACAAAAATTGTTATCTGTAATTGCTTTGAAAGATTATACATAGCATTCTGTGATACAGAGGGATAACAGTGTTTAATTAAAAAAAGAAAAAAGTCATTAGGAAAAAAAAAAAAAAAAAAAAAAAAAAAAGCATTAGGAAAAAATAAACTTATGGAAATAATGGTCACAGTTAGAAAAACAAACAAACAAACAAACAAAGAAAAGCCCCAAACAGATTTATTTCTTAGTTCAGAAAATCAAGTAAAATGAAAATGAGGTGTGAGAGTGCAGAACCAATACCAAACATACACTATGAGATAAAGGGAGGTCAGATGTTTATGTCAGAAAATAAAAGATGGTCATAAATTATAACAAGGAAGTATCTATTTGGTCATCTGAAAAATTTTACTGCAATGGTAGATAGGAAAGTTATGGAAACCTCAACAAGTTTGATGAATTTCTACCAGGAAATGTGACAACATGCTAAATCCAGACACAGTTAAATTAAAATGGGATCCTTTTGATATCCTGTGTACTGCTTCATTTCTATTACTTACCTATAGAATAGGGTAACTAAAAGCAAATCTGAAGATCTTCTCTTTGAACATGATTGATCTCTGGTGCTGATCTGCCTGGGGGTAGGGAGGCCCATCAGAGGGATTTAAACAGGCTGGATCACTGGGCTGAGGTGAATGGGATGAGGTTCAACAAGGCCAAGTGCCGGGAGCTGCACTTTGGGCACAACAACCCCATGCAGGCACTACAGGCCTGGGGATGAGCGGCTGGATGAGTGTGAAGAAGAGAAGGACCTGGCGGTGTTGGTTGATGCTCGGCTGAACATGAGCCGACAGTGTGCCCAGGTGGCCAAGAGGGCCAACGGCATCCTGGCCTGCATTAGAAATGGTGTGGCCAGCAGGAGCAGGGAGGTGATCATCCCCCTCTACTCAGCACTGGTGAGGCCGCACCTCGAGTGCTGTGCTCAGTTTTGGGCTCCTCACTACAGGAAAGATGTTGAGGTCCTGGAGCGTGTCCAGAGAAACTGGAAACAAAACTGGTGAGGGTCTGGAGCACAAGTCTTATGAGGAGCGGCTGAGGGAGCTGGGATTGTTCAGTCTGGAGAAGAGGAGGCTCAGGGGAGACCTCATTGCACTCTACAACTTCCTGAAGGGAGGTTGTGGTGAAGAGGGATTTGGCCTCTTCTCCCAGGCAGCAAGCAGGACACGGGGTAATGGCCGCAAGTTGTATCAGAGGAGGTTTAGGTTGGACATAAGGAAAAACTTTTTCTCTCAGAGAGTGGTCAGGCACTGGAATGGCTGCCCAGGGAGGTGGTGGAGTCACCGTCCCTGGCAGTGTTCAAGAGGCAGTTGGATGACGTGCTGCGTGATATGGTTTAGTGCTTGTGGTGGCAATGGTGATGGGGAGACAGTTGGACTAGATGATCTTATAGGTCGTTTCCAACCTTGTGATTCTATGATTCTATGATCCTATGATCTCCTTCTTCATGTAGATCTCACTGTGCCATTATGCATATTTAGCTTGGTCAGTTACCTCTTGTTCCTCTTTTTTGCTGCTAGCAAAACTCCTTACTTTCTCTTCCCTTCCTGAAATATTGTACCTCATGCCTTAATGGTGTGTGTCTGATCAAAACATAGACGTCTACTTTAAAGGAAATAAGAAAGATTTCAAAAAATGTTTTTTAGGCTTATGATTTTTCCTACAGCCTCAAATTATGCGATCATGAATTGCTTTCAAGAGTACTCAAAGGGGAGTCCAGTTTGAACAAAATAAGTATGAAAGAAACATAAAATTATGTATGTAATTCATTGAGAACAATGGAGAAATGCCTTGTTACCTCAATATGTAGTTGTTGATCTAAACCAGATTCAAAATTTAGACTCTGACCACCTGAATTAGCCACCCTAGTGCACAGGAGGGCTTGCCAGGCCTGGAAAATAGAATAGAGTAGTAAATTTAGGCATTGAGATTCCTGATATACACAGATTGTCATCTTCCTCAGGGATGCTGAGCTCTCCAAAGAGATGCTGAATAGAGGCATGAGCATGAAATTTTGCTTAGAATCCTCTACCAGTAGCACAGAACAGGAAGGTGATCACAAAGCAAGATGGCTCTGTAAGCCAGTATTGTAATTGGTAGGACACAGGCACTCAAAGTAGATGAATATTTTTCTTTTTTATCTAGGAAGAGCTGTCTGGTAAAAACATCTTTTTTAGATCACCTTTTCAAGTTAGGATTGTAATGAGAGATGGAAGATAATTTTAGTAGCTGCTCTGATAATTTGAAGGACTTTATGATACAAAATACAAATTTTATCGGAATGTTTCTGTGTTCAGGGTAACATCACACCAAAGAGAAAATATTATGATTCTCTTTAATCAGCTCAATCTTATTAATTGCTCCTCATATTTATCTATGGCACCAAATTAGAGGATCTTAATATTATTCTGTGTTTTTCAACATAGGAACAAATGAATTTGGGTGAGTCTTATTATCTGCGAATGCAAATTTGCTTCAGAAATTCCTGTGTTGTTTTATTTTTTAAGGATGTATCTGAGACTTGAAGCCAGTTATTAAGGTAAGGAAATTGGTTGGCTAATTTCTGTCTGTTTTCCTTCTTTTGTTGAGCCTTTAATAAAAAAAAACAGAATGTTGTGCAGGCAGTGGTATGAAAAACAGGTAGTGGGCTGAAACCTCCTTCTATTGTATGAAAATTTACTCATGCTATAACTCCCTGTTTTCCCTCCCTCCATTCTCCAATTATTTAATTAATTGATGATAATTTATGCAGACCTGGAGAGTGATAATGTAAGCATGAAGCTGTCTAAACAAGAATTCAGTGAAATTCCATGTCTTATGCTATGGAGTAAGCAAAGAGAACTGCAATGCAGCAATGGATTTGTGACTTATGTACTGTTTCATATGATATTTCTGCTCAGCTTTAAACAACAAAAGACCTAATATCCACTCAGTGCCTTTAAGTTCAATGGTAGCATCAGGCACATAATCATTAGTGATGAATAATTGGGCCCTTAATGACTCACAGAAAATAGAAGCTGGCTCCTTGCACTGACGGCATCTAATTGATTAGCAAGCTACTTATATGCATAATTACATGTTTTGCTTTGAAAAAGCAACCAGAAATTCTGTTGACACAACTCATAAAGCATATGGTTGCATCTTCTGTATCTACCCAGCTTCACATGCTTGTCTCATTTATGAGAACATTTGTTGTCTTGTTTCATCACAAGCATATGGATGTAAGGTAATTGCACATAACACTTGGTTTACATACTGTCTCCTTTCTTGTATCTTCTGCCCCTTAATTTGATGGTATGACATCCTGGAAGTGAAGTGATTCAGGGCTAAGCCAGAAATGGGCAGAGTGTTTCCTGGAGATCTATAGTGATGCTAGACCTAAAATAAGGGACATTATTCTTTTAGGCATCCAGGTGACAGTGAACGCTGTGATACCTTGCATGTAGTTCTATATCAGAGCCTCTGATGTGGCCAAACAGCACTGAGAAAGGAAAGAAAATGGAGAATGAGTTGTGATGTTCTCAGAAGCCCTTTATATGGACAGAGGGAAAGAAAATGATATAATCCATCTGGACTTCAGTATGACCTTTGACATGATCCCCCACCATATCCTTATCTCCAAATTGGAGAGGTATGTATTTGAAGGGTGGACTATTTAGTGGATAAGGAATTGCTAGGAAAGTCACAGGCAGAGGGTTGTGATCATTGGTTCCATGTTCAGGTGGAGGCCGCTAACAAGCAGCGTTCCCCAGGAGTTCATCTTGGGTCTGGTGCTCTTTAACATCTTTATCAATGACACAGGCAATGGGATTCAGTGTACCCTCAGCAAGTTTGCTGATGGAACCAAGCAGAGTGATGTGGTTGATACAGCAGAAGGAAGGGATACCATCCAGAAGGACTTTGAAAAACTTAGAAGGAGGGCCCTTGTGAACCTAATGAGTTTCAACAGAGGAAAGTACAAGATTTTGCATGTGGGTCAAGGCAATCCCAGATATGTATACAAGTTGGGAGAAGAACTTCTTCATAGTAGCCCTGCTGAAAGAGACTTTGGTTGTGGCTGATGAAAAACACAATGTGAGCCAGCAGTGTGCTCTTGCAGCCTGGAAGGCCAAGGTTATTCTGGGCTGTATTGAAAGTGGAGTGGCCAGCAGGGCAAGGGAGGTGATTGTCCCCCTCTGTTCTGCCCTTATGAAACCACAGATGGAACAAGCACCCAAAACAGAAATGATGTGGAGCTTTTGGAGAGGGTCCAGAGGAGGGCCACAAGGATGATCCAAGGGCTGGAGCTTGTCACCTATGAAGACAGTCTGAAGGAACTGGACTTGTTCAGCCTGGAAAATAGGAGGCTACAGGGAGACCTAATTGCAGCCTTCCAATATTTAAAGAGAACTTATAAACATGAGGGGCATCAATTTTTTATGCAGGTAGATAGTGATAGGACAAGGGGAGATGGTTTAAAACTAAAGGAAGGGAGATTTAGATTAGATGTCAGGGGGAAGGTTTTTACTGAGAGAGTAGTGATGTGCTGGAACAGTGTGTGGATATTCCATCCCTGGAGGTGTTAAAGGCCATGTTGGATGGGGCCCTGGGCAATCTGATGGAGTACTTGACCTAGGGGCTGGCAGCACTGCCTGTGACAGGGAGGTTGGAACCTGGTGGTCCTTCAGGTCCCTTCTAACACAAATCATTCTATGACTCTATGATTGTTGCAAGAGGTGCAGAACAAAAGACCTTTATTCTAGATGCTTACCACCTTTTATACTCACGTGACACAACAGTTTTCCGCGCAACCAAGACTGATTACATGTGAGGGCTAGATGCTTTGTGAATGTATAGGTCTGGCTCAAGTTACTGTTGAGCTTTGCCACTCATACAACAACCCAAATATGATAAGTAAAATTAGATTATATGCTGGCCATCTAGAATGCCTGTCTTCTATCCCAGCTGAAGCCCGGCTGCCTTTGCACCTTATTTTTCTGCTGCCTTATGCTGTTAAAGGCTTCACTGAGGTTAGGACAAAAGTATAATAAACTTTGTAAAAGAGGATGGTGTGAGACATGCCGACTTTTCTGTACATCACTTATCTTTTCTGAATGACAAGAAAGCCCAATGTTTTGGTGTGTGTTGTTAGACAATCAAAGCATTATATGGTATTTAGAATTATATGCCATTGACTGACAGGATTTTTGCCTCACAAAGGATTGGATAAGCCGAATCTTTTGTTATCTTGTTCTTCTTAAGTGTGTGGATGCAGTAGAAATGCATGTCATCTTTTTTTTTTCTTTTTTTCTTTCTTTCTGTGTGTGTGTGTGTTTATGTGTATTGCCTCTTTTATTCAACTTCTATATCTTAAGGAGTTCAAAGTAAAATTATAAACTTGTCCCTGGTGGTTAGTCACAGCTTGAGAATGCCAGAATGTAATTGTGTTCTGGAAACTGAGGGAAGTAAGGATACTGCTTTGCAGCATGTATCCACTAGAGAGCTCCAGTGCAGCAGCAGCATTTAAGTTACTACAGTCATTTTAGTTTTTGGGCTCCCCACATCCTCATTGGTGGCTTGCTTAGATGAACTCAGCATAGGGCCTCTCCCTGTTGGGAACGGTGATGAAGACAAAGTTTATTTATCACTAAATTATTGAGAGGATGCATTGTGTAGGTCCTCCTGAGGCATCACAGGGTTTACAGTCCAATGGTATGAATAGTATGTACAACTACATCCATACTTCAAGCCACAGTCACCACCCTTCCCCCAGCCCCAAAATGATAAAATCTCGCTCTCTCTCTTCCTCTCTGAAGGCTGAAAAATATTCTCCTTCCCTCAGGTTGCCTCTGGGGCTTTAGCTGAGGATTCCAGTGTTTTGGCCACTGCTTGTTTTGAGTTGACGAATCTCTGTTGCTTCAGTTCAGTGAAGGTTAAAACCAAGAAAAGGATTTTGTTGACAGCTGGAATCAGAATCTTTTACCAGACTTTTACCAGAGCAGACTGAAGCTAACTAACAGTTTAGAGGAAGAAGTAACTCATCATTGCTACAAAATTAAACTACCTTTCAACTAAAAATATACAAAGAAAAAATAGGATGGGTAAGCAATTTCAGTATGTAACCTGAGGAGGCAGTTCTGAAATCCCCAAGCCTAATTGTTTCACATGGTTGGAGAAGTACCAAGAACAGACACTCAAGAACATTTGTATTAAATACATTTACAAATAAAGTTGATTATTAGAGTGAGTTTTAGAAGCAATATTGAAAGGATCATAAATGCTATGTCTTCTAGTGGAAACGTGAAACTAAATGAAAAGTTTGAACATAATCTTAGGCAGGTAGGGACAATGTAAGCTTAGATTTTAGAGAAGGGTATATTGTACTGTCTCCCATTTTAGACTATGCTGCATCATCCCTTTTGCATGCTAGATATAATAGCATGAACCTTGATTTTAAACTTCAAAACACAAGATTCACAGAATCACGGAATCACAGGGGTTGGAAGAGAACTCAAGAGACCATTGAATCCGGGGGGGGCGGGCGCCACCTCCCCCCTAAAGCAGGTGCCCTACAGTAGGTCTCACAGCTAGGCATCCAGATGGGTCTTGAATATCTCCATGGGGAACTCTACAATCTGTCTTCCTGTGTTCAGGTTTTCGGACACTGCTCCTTGTTCTATCACTACACACCAGTGAGAAGAAACTGGCCTCGTCCATTTGCCTCCTACATCCCTTTAGATATTTATAAACATTAATCAGATCCCCTCTCAGTCTTCTTTTACCTAGGCTGAACAAAACCAGGTTACTCAGCCTTCCCTTGTATGGAAGATGCTCCAGGCCATTCATCATCTTTGTGGCTCTCCACTGAATTCTTTCTTGGAGATTGTGTCTTTTTTGAACTGGGGACCCAGAATTGGACACAGTTCTCCAGATGTGGCCTTACTAGGGCAGAGTAGAGAGAGAGGATTACCTCCCTCCACCTTCTGGCCATACTTTTTTTAATGCTCTCGAGGATACTGTTGGCCTTCTTGGCCACAAGGACACAGTGCTGGATCATGGTCAACCTGTTGTGCACCGGAACCAGGTCCTTCTGCACAGATCTCCTGTTCAGCAAGTCATCCTTGATGATGTATATGTTTATTCCTCCCCAGATGCAAGACTATACTTGGTCCTGTTAAATCTCATCAGATTCTTCCATGTCCAACTCTCCCATCTGTCCAGATTTTATTAATGGTAGCCCAATCTTCCAGTGTATCAATCACTCCTCCCAGCTTTGTATCATCAGCAAATTTGCTGAGAGTGGAGTCTCTCTTCCTCATCCAGGTCATTGATGAAGATGTTGAACAAGACTGGGCTAGCTCTGATGCCTGGGAACGCTGCTAGTTACAGGTCTCCAACCAGACTCTGAGCCACTGATGGCAACCCTCTGAGCTCTGCCAGTCAGCCAGTTCTCAATCCACCTCATTGTCCACTCATCTATCCCACACTTTCTAAGTTTCATAAGAAGGATGTTCATCTTTGTTTGCTCTGGGGACATAAATATTTTCCTTAGGGTTATCTCACAGTGATTCCTAGAATGTAGACTTACTCCATACAGCAATTCTCCACTTTGAATACATGCAACATAGACAGCTTATGCCTTGAAGGAAACAGTGAATTTTACTACTCCAAGAAATAGACCTGGGAGGTGTGGGGAAGGTTGGCTGAAGCTGAGCAAAATTCTCTACAAGGAAGGAAGAGGAAGCTGGTGTGAAAATGTGTCAGTCTGGTCTGGCTGTTTCTGCTGCCACTTGGAGATACAGAAATACAGATAGCGCGCAAATGGGAGGAACTACTCTTCCTCCTACCCACAGTACTTCAAGCCAGTCCACTCACCATCGAATGATAAATCATCTTTGTAAGGCTCCTGTATAATAAGAAAGGGATGGAGAAAAGGACAGCTGTTTTTTGTTCTAGACCTGCTTTCCAAATTAACTGCCTACATTGCTATGGCTAAATCAATAATCTGCAGGAACAAGTTGATACTACTGTATACCTTATCTGCAATTGCTAAGTCTCTCAGTCAGAGGAAAGAATAAGGTAATCCAGTTTCTCAGAACGGTACTGATAGAAATGACTGTGTGCAAGTACTCAAGCTATCTTTTGTTTACTTCAATCTATTTCTGCACAGCAAAGTGCTGTGTGAGCTAACTTACCAAGTTCTCAACTGATAACATATTTATTGGTATTAGTCCAATCAGATGTGTTTCCTGTTGGGAAACTTAACAGGTGTTTCTATAAAAACTGCAAACCATTGTGCTTCATTTGGTACATTCAGTACTGTAGAGTCTCTGTCTAGAACCTGTTCCTGCTACACCTCTTTTCAGTGGTTATCTCCGAAAATGTGAAAACATCTCTTCTTTCTTGGCTACACAAATGCTTTTCAACTTCTGGCCTTCAGGTTCAAACTCTAAGTTTAAGATTTATGTATATTATGAGAAAGAGGTATAAGAGTACATAGAGATAAAATGTTCCTGTGCTGATTAGCAAACTCCAATAAACAGACACACTTCTGACTAGAATGTTTGGTACCCAGAAATGGTCAGAAGATTCATATTCTGTTTCAGTACAGTGGACCTTTCTCTTGTACTTGGTTTTCCTTAGAGTTTTTTGGGGACATTTACAACAATTCTGGTAAGTGGGTTTCTTTCCCTTTCTCAGCAGCAACGGGCAGTTGGCCATCCATGACCTACTTGTCCTACTTTGCTGTCTCTTCGCTGTCACACCACTGCACATTTCTCAAAATCAGAATGCACCTTTCCTCCATTGTTTTAAAACTTGACTGGATTTTAGTAAGACTGAGTAATGTAGTCTTGGCTATAGTAGCTGCAATCGTGGACATGGCTGGCATCCATAGGCTTTCATCCATGGCTGACATCCATTTTTTCAGGAATGCTTAATAGCCTTTTTTAATAATAAATTTCCTCAATAACTTGAATACCCTTTTTGTACTGTACCTTGCTTCTTGGAAGTTGCAAACAAAGTAAAAGACTTCTACTTCTCATAGATGATTTCCTGTTTCCTTGGTTGTGATTCTCTCAAACAATGATCACTGCTTCTAATTTTATTTTATTTTATTTTATTTTATTTTATTTTATTTTATTTTATTTTATTATTATTTTTGTGTGTGTGTGTTTTAAATAACTGCTGGAGATAGCTTTCTAAAGAGGATCATGTTCGAGAAGTTTCTTCACAGGACCAAGCAACAACTCTGGCTGGTCCTTCTCATTAGGGTTTTCAAGCTGGCATAGTAAATAATTTTACGTATTTTCTAAGATGCTTTAAGATTTCAGATGCTTCTTGTCTGAATACTTCATTGTACTGTTTCACTTGAGCAATGGCCATAGCTTGTATTAGAAATGTAATTTCATGCTGAGATATTGAAATGTTTTTGAAAGAAGCTACATGTTTTCATGTATATATTTTCCCCTTAGAAAAACACAGTAAGGTGCTTTTACTTTGAGTAAAGACATAAGTAAAGACATAAAAACATACGTAAAAATGGCAAAAATATTCAGAAACTTTTCTGAAATGATGCAAGTGTGTAATTTTCAGTGAGCACTAATATTCTAACTGTATAGAAATTGGCTAGAAAGCAGAACAGGCTACTGCTTAGTGCTGACTTGCCTATTTATTTGTATTGTTTTTCTTCATGAAAATCAGCAAAGTCACTTAAAATTTCTGGAGAACTTAGGTACTTTCACATTCAGTGGAAGTGATTACTTCCACTTCCACTTAGTGTGGAAGTGACTGTTAGAATTTTATTTCATAAGGATGTGTTCTTGAATGAGGGATATAGTTTTGTGGTTTTCTTCAAAATAAATTTTGAACTTTGATATTGTTATAATATCTTCTGGACATATTTTTCAAGATTGTTTTCATTTTGATGTTTCAGACCACTATCCAAGAAGTTTTTTAGTATTAACTGGTCTAGAGTCTTGAAATCTTCCTAACAGGTGTAACAGATGTTGAAGGGCGTATGGCTTTGATTTTTTTATCCATTAAATTGCCAAGTTTAATTGAAAGGATTTTCATTACTGTGGTTGCTAATTTTTCTTCTGTTACATGTTACCAGCACTATTACTACCGTGAATTGGTAAAAATGAGACAAACATTTAATTTCAGTTATCAGGGGAGGCTCCCAAGTTACGCTTTCCCAGATATGCTTGCTGCTACTGTTGTGAGATGTGGATCTTTCAGTTTACTGAATGCTGCCTACTGGAACTGTTAAAATAACACTACTCTTCATAAGTGCATCAAGATTCATGTGATAATGCCTCTCAACATTCCTCAGAAGCCCTATGACTTGTAGTCAGTCAGCGTTTAGCTGCTCAGTAAAGAGACCATCTGACCTGCACAACCTGCAGCTTTTCAATTCCCACTGATTTTTTTGCTGTTGCACAACATTTCCTTTGAAATCCAGAACCACAGAATGACAGCATCACTGGGGTTGGAAGGGACCTGAAGAGATCATCAAGTGCAACCCCCTGCAGGTACCCTACAACAGGTCACAGAGGTAGGCATCCAGACATGTCTTGAATATCTCCATAGGAGATTCCACAATCTCTCTGGGCAGCCTGTTCCAGTGCTATGTCACTCTTACTGTAAAGTTCTTCTGCATGTGTGCATCGAAATTCCTTTGTCCAAGTTTTAGGCTTCTTGTCCTGTCACTACATGTCAGTAAGATCATGGCCTCATTGCTTCTCAGTTCCCATTAGGTATTTATAAACATTAATCAGACCCTTCACAAATGGATCAAATAGTCCTGGCAAAAATTGTTCTATTTAGAAGTGGGCTATAGTATTTAAGGAAAAGCTTGAAATTTTCCAGGGGAAAACAAAGTTTGGGAAAGAATTATAAATTATTATGGTTTTTAAGCTTTCTGAAATCTGAGCCAGTGACAGCTAGGTACTTCTGAGATGTTTTTTGAGCACTGGCAACTTATCACATTATTTGACAGTAGTCTTACATACAAAAAAGGGCATTTAAAATCTGAAATATTCCAAATAGCAATTGGCACAAAATTTTCACTTTGCAGGCACGTATTCCTGTGAACTCTGTTTGTGATACAAGCAAGAAATCCAAGTCAAGAAATCCAAATGTGAACAGACACAGAAGGAAATACTGTCAGTTGTTTGCCAAAGTTGAAAAATGGGAGCCTGGTCCTGATTTTTGAAATAATGCTATATTGGTATTATTCTACTAGCATTAGGGATCTGTATCAGAGTAGAATATCACAGAATCACAGAATTGCCAGGCTTGGAAGGGACCTCAGGAATCATGAATCTCCAACCCTCCTGCAACATGCAGGGCCAACAACCTCAACGTTTAATACCGGACCAGGCTGCCCAGGGCCCCATCCAATCTGGCCTTGAACACCTCCAGGGATGGGGCATCCAAACCTCTCTGGGCAGCCTGTTCCAGCACCTCACCGCTCTCATAGTAAAGAACTTCCCCCTGACATCCAACTTAAATCTTTCCTCCCTCAACTTAAAACCATTTCCCCTTCTCCTGTTGTTATCTACCCTTTCAAAGTGTTGATTCCCCTCCTGTTTATTGGCTCCCTTTAGGTACTGAAAGGCTGCAATCAGGTCACCCTGCAGCCTTCTATTATTCTATGTTCTTAGCTTAAGGAACAAGAACACTGGTGCGGTTGCCAGGCACCTGCAATGCTGAAGCTACAAGAGCAGCAGAGTATTTAATTATCCTTGATGTGCATATGTAATATATGTAATAAATACTGAATGCTCATTTGTGTCTATTTTTTCCCTAGTGCTCTGTGACTGTAAGAATCTACTTGAGAAATGCATTATCCTATAAGTGAGCTGAATAAGGGAGTGTCAGTTTTGAAGTTAATTTCTTTGCTGATAAGCAGTTCACTCCTTGTAGCAAACTCTAGCTATCACGATTGCTCAACAGTGTTTGGAAGAAGCAGTTATTTTGGTATCCCTGCACTTCCCACAGCTATGGCTCAGCAAAACTCAGGCAAGTTACTAGAGCACAGGTCCTTCCCCTGATTGCTCAGCCATTAGCTCCACTTCCTGCTTACTTAACTTGAAAATATGATTGTCTTTTAAGAAGCAGGAAGGCTCAAATTTAGAGGCAGTTGGAAACTGTATTATTTTTTTTTTTTTCCTGGTGAAATAAAGAGAACAAACTGTTTGTACAAATATTAGCATGTTGTTCCCAGCAACACCAAGCAAAATGCAGCTGGTTGGCTAGCAGTTCTGGACTGCTCAAAGGGGCACAGCTGGAGATGTCTTAGAGAAAATATGTTTCTATCGAGTGCTGCAGAGGAAGCAAGCTGTATTGATGGCTACAACAGACACTGCTGCTTTCTTTAAAGACAGTACCATTTTGTGTGAAGAATTTCAGTCTACAGCTCCTTTAAATTAGTTCTTATTTTAAGTTTACTCTTGCAATTGTTTGTAACACATTTCCTAAACCTCTGACTCTGTAGTAAATCCATGTTACTTTCTCCATAGTTTCTCATGCAAGAAGTAATACTTATTAGCTACAACCCTCTGCAGCCAGCAAAAAATTCATGGGCAAATCTCAAAGTCAGTGGACAGTCTTTCCTACTTAAATTAGAGAATCATAAACACGTTAAGGTTGGAAAAGACTTTTAAGATCATCCAATCCATTACCACCAATACTGCCCACTAAACCATGTCCCTGAGCACTACATCTCCACGTTTCTTGAACACCCCCATGGTCAGTGACTCCACCACCTCCCTGGACAGCCTGTGCTAGTGGTTGACCACTCTTTTGGAAAACTTTTTCCTAATATCCAACTTGAATCTCCCCTGATACAACTTTAGGATATTTCCTCTCATCTTATTGCTAGTTATGAAGGAAGGTCACAGAAGATTATTAATTTTGGAAGACAAAGGAACTGAAATTTTTAACCTGGAACTTTGGTGATTAAATCACTCACTCAAGAACCTTATTTGTAGGATAGTTTGGTCTACAGAGCAGTACAAAATCAATTCTGCCATTTATTATACAAAGAGTTCTTTCTGGCCATGTCCTGTTACTGCCAACAGAACATTCAAAGACAAACCTTTGAGTACTCTTGCCTATACGTGCCACTTTGTAGCACAACCAGTGTACTGGATTAACAACCCAGAGAAGTGCAGTAGATAAATTTCTGCTGTAGTGAAAGACAAAAATGATGATACTATAAAATGAAATGCACTCCAGGTAGCTAACAAGTAGTTGGATGACTCTGCTTGCTGGCAGTGAGTGCTCAGGCAGCTCAGCTTGCTGGCTGCCTCAGTCTTAGAGCAGTGTTTGTTTGCAGTGATTCTTGTCCATCTCTCCCATAAGATATTTTTTCAGAAATGTATTATGCATACATATGAATTTTATGAATGAATATGTTATCATTCACTTTAACAATAAAAAATATATTAGAGATGTATATATCTAAACTGATGTTTTTGAATATGTAAATATATATATATTTTCACAATGCTGTCAAATAAATCATAAAATTCCTTATCATATATGTGGTTGTTGACAAAAAATAACATACCAGTTATCTTTATTTTTTGTTCTTGATTAGTATAAAGCATATTTCATACACATTATTGAGCAGATACACACTGTATGATTGTCATAAAATATTCAAGAATAGAATGTAAATAACTTCTTTCCTCATAAATGTTCTCACTTATCTTTTCTTGATCAATACTGACATGTCATTATGTGATTAAGCAATAAAGGTTACATAAAAATAACAAGCAGTATTCCAAGTGTACCTTATTCCTTCTCAATTCACTGTTTATGATAAGCTTAGTTAAATATTAAAAATTATTTATTTGAAATTCTCCTTACTAAGCTATAGTTTTCTGACAGAGTTAAAACACAGCAACAGCTAGCATGTTATGTGCCACAGCAGAATTTAAAAATCCTTATTTTTAATTCATTTAAGAGTATGTTAAATGTGCCAAAAATCAAAATGAGCTATGACTTCAAGTTTCCTTTTTTTTTAATAGACACTTCTTGTGTCATCTCTATGGCAGAGTGGGATGGAGGGTGGCCAGTTTTACAGCAAAGTGGAGAGTTTGGAGTTTTGTCACTGATTCTAGTACCAGCTGTTTGGGTTTTGATTCACCCTAGCTGAAGACAAGGTACCCCGGCAAGCTTGAGCTATGATTACCCAAACAGCTGACTCCTGTCACGTTGCAAGACACAGAATTCCATATTTGCTTGGCAGAGTAACTTGGATCACCTCCACTGGTGCAGATTTTAATGAGTGCAGCATGCAGGCTGTTGACAATTGCTGGTGAAAATTTATGGTTAATAGTGGTGACTGAGTTGAAACGTAGCATTCTGTAGCTAATAATTTGTTCTGTCAAATAGTGCTATTGTGCTCTTTGTACCTGTTGTAGTTTCCATGCAAATAATAAGAGGCGTTACTTTCAGAACAACCTATGTATCTAAAGTTAATAAGAAAACAGCAGAGGGAATCTCCTCCTGTTTAGGCCTATGGCATCTCTACGTGCTTGAAGCTTGTGATGAAAAACTAAACTCTAAGATGCACTAAATAGTGTGATATGATTATGATTCATCTGCTTGCTGCCAGCAAACAAACACTGAGCCATGATCAAGAAATATAGTTAAGCACAGTTGCTCAGTACTTGTTGCCCAAATTTTTTCTATGTTTGTAAACAAGTATGTTCTTTCAAAACTATGAATGAAAAGTATTTCTTACCTAGTATCATGCCACTGTAGTTAAGGAGATGGGCAGCACTACAGAATCACACAACTGTAGGGGTTGGAAGGGACCTCCAGAGATCATCGAGTCCAACCCCCTGCCAAAGCAGGCTCCCTACAGCAGGTCGCACAGGTAGGTGTCCAGGTGGGTTTTGAACATCTCCAGAGAAGGAGACTCTACAGCCTTTCTGGGCAGCCTGTTCCAGTGCTCCGTCACCCTCACCGTAAAGAAATTCTTGCGCACATTTGTGCAGAACTTCCAGTTCAGAATTACCAGTAACAGTTAAGCTTAAATGAGACTATGCTGTATTTCAGCATAGTTGGGCTGAGATCTTGAAGTGTTGGAAATAAAAGCATGAGGGTTTGGCCATGTGAAAATGGTCTTTCATTCTTTTACATGCATTGTTTTTTGCTGTTCTAGGTTGAATTAGTGGCAATATTGTGATACCTTGAATCTTTTTAGATCTGATTCTTAGCTCAGCAACAAGACACTATCCTTTATGTGAGCTGTGATAAAAGTACAGTTTAATCAGTAATTAATTGTGAAATCATGTTTAAAATGAATTGTTAGAACACAGGTAACCTTCTAGTAGAAGTCTAGAAACTGCACACTGATTCTGCTTCCTCTGATTCGGGAAGCCCTACAGTTGTCTGTCATCATACAAACTGGACTGCGAGGATAAGGTTAAATTCAGCATCCAGATGCCTGAGGCTGTGTTTGCTATAAATCTTAGATATGCTTTTACAGTAATTAAGTAGGTCCTATACTCTTATCATCCTGTGTTCTCTCCCTGATTCATTTGTACTACCTCAGATGAGGGCTGAGACCAGCTGTGTGTGACAGGTAAGGAATCCTTAAAATAGCACAAGCAGGGAAGAAATGAATATTCAAGTCTTTTTTTCTGTACCTATGTACTGGACTAGGTTTCTAGGACACCTTTTGTTACAAAAGAGGCGCTTTGGTGTCCCTGTGCAGAAATCCTTTGCTGCTCAAGTGAATTTCTTCTTTTCAGTCGTGGATTGTAACAGTCAGCGAGATGAACACCTGCTGAAGGGACAGTCTCATCACTCGGGAATGGTGTTCCAGCTGATCGTCTGATGTAACCTGTCTTCCCTGTAATTAACAGATGTGTGGCCATCATCATCTAAATGCTTGTGGCACACAGCTGCAACGTGTATTAACATTTGCCCTTAGAACAGATCTTTCATTCTGTGGCCTACTTATGTTTATCACCCTTTAGACTTTGTATTTGGAAGTCAGTACATTCCCTTTAAAGAAAATTGTTATTAAAAACACAATTTCCCCACTGAGCTTTCAGATGACACTATGACATTAGTAAGTAATTAAGCAGGTTTTTTCTAATGGTCTTATAGAAGTTTATAAATGCTTTTAAGAAATCAGACCTTAGTACATCATTGTGATTTGAGTGGAAATCTATCAATATACATATTTTCTAATTAAGAGTGCTAAATATGTAAAATAAATCCCTTTTCCAATATCGAGAAACCACTTCTAACTGAGTCCATATTTGGAGTTCCACTGGAAGCAGTGAATTTAACCTTTTTTTTTTCTTCTTTTTCCTATGGATAATAAAAGAAAAGCTTTCCCAGATTTTAGTTGTACTGACTTCATGATTTGACTGTAGTTTCTTAGAAAACTAGATCCCTAGATAAATACTTGCAGAGATATGTTTAGGTCTTTTTCTGACAACAGTAGTCATGCTCTGCGAATACAGAAAAGTGTACAGTTGTAGAATGCACAAATTTGTAGGTCTATGCAAAGAAATCGAAGATAATCCTTGGGTAGATACTGCATCAAGCCCTGAATTCAGCAGAGTTTTCAGAGAGCATGTAACAGTATATTAGGAGTGTGTTCCTCATAAAATGTCATTGCTTGTAAAGTGATCTGCAAATGTGAGTTTAGGGATTTAGATACGCTTGACCTCTTTGCATGCTGTCAGGAACGTACTCTAGGACAAGCTTTCTGTACCTGCAAATACTTATAAGTCTCCTAAAGGGAGAAGACTGGTTAAACAAGATTACTGAGCAGGGTGCATGGTCTCCTAAAAAAAAATTATACTGGGCTTTGTTTTGGAGTCTATGACATGACTAATATAGCCACGGAATGTGCTTAGTAGCCATTATATATGTCATTCGGGAAGCTGTGCTTCTTTTACTCTTGTATAAATAAAACTAGCTATGTTTGGTTAGAGCAGTCATCTTGAGTTGAACACTACTCCACGCTTCTCTGTCCTTATTCAGAACTGAAACCTATGAGCTGTGACTTCAGTCATCTATTGGAAGCCAGATGAAATTTATTCCTTCTATTGACTCCCAGACATGAGACTGAACAAGTGAGAAAAAGAAGAGAGATTGAGGTAAGGTGAATGAGGCTTGTAGACCTCTTCTTTAGCACTATTTAATCTGTTCATGTGTATGGCCCAAAATTCAACTTGATAGACAGAGATAGATGTTTATTTGAGGTCAAGGAAAGAGCAGGAAAGGAGAAAGTAGTAGCAGAAGTTAGCTAGTCAGTTCACTAGGAAGATACAGTGTTGTGAACTTTAAGACAGTAAGCAACTAGCATAATTTTATCTGAAGGTAATAAAATAAGCAGAATAAGAATAAGCTCTTCATCTTTGGGAGGATTATAAATACTGCAGTAAACAGGATCGGGGTGAAAAATTCTACTGAAAATTACCTGTAATTTTAAAAAGTCAGTATAGTATAATATTCATGAAGGTGAAATATCTCAATATGACTCAATAATCTGAGACTTCTATGAAAATCTGAGGAAGTTAAAAATTATTGCAGAACACTTTAAAAATAGAATGTTATTATGAAGAAAAGACTATCATTTTTAGGTGGTGTCTGAGAGACTTGTAAGACTGTAAGTAGGGTAAGAACTACCAAGAAAACCTGGAGAAAATCCAGAGGAAAGAGACCAAGACTTATAAAAGAATGAATGATCGCTATGCGAAGACTGAATGAACTTTGTTCAATCAATACTATGAAGGGCATAATAATACAGCACTGTGCAACATCATAAAGAGTCTGGTGAACAGTTTTCTCTATGTCAGCTGAAGGGAAATATGCCTAATTATTAGAAAATAAGATCCACAGTGTACACTCACAATCTGGGAGATTGAGGAGCATCTTTCCCTGGATCTCTTCAAGAAAGTAAACTACTATTTATTGCTAGTTTACAGGTTGCTTATCTACAAAAAACACTGTTTACAAATAGCAAAAAGTATGTACAAGGAGCATGTCAGGCTACATGGAGTACTGCAAGATACTAAGAAAAATAGTAAGGCTTTCAGGGGACAGGAATTACTCTTTTTTAAGTTCTCAGTAATGGTAAAAGCCAAAGAAGGAAGAAACAAACACAGGAGGAGAATTCATGATACAGTTTAGGTTACTGATAAAAAGATTGATTTCAGCAAACTGTGGGTTGCCATTCTGCTGAGAAACATCAAAGGATAAAAATCTGAGAGATAATTTACACTGTATTTGTTTTGATCTCGAGGAAAGAAATTGGGCTGGAATATGAAAATCATCACAGGGCTTTGGAAGTGACAAAAAATCAATGGAGCTACCAAAACTGTGCTCGAGTTCTCTCAGCTTAGGCTCTTGCACTGCACTACTTTTAATCAGCTGCTGATAATAGTCCTTTACAGATGTGTGTGTGTGTGTGTGTGATGATCAACAGAAAGAGACTGAATGCGTAAGTTCACACCTATTTATTAGGCAGACTAAGGTAAATTAATGGTAAGTATCTGAGCCATATAGTCTGAAATGTTCCTCGTGAGGGGAGTGGAGGTGCAGGGACTGATCTCTTATCTCTGGTAACAGGGATGGGACCCAAGAGAAAGGGATGGAACTGCATCAGGGAAGGTCAAGTTGGATATTAGGAAAAGGTTCTTGACCAGATGACAGGGGGAATGGAATAGGCTGCTCAGGGAAGTGGTCACAGCTGCTGGAGTTCAAGGGGCATTTGAACAATGCTCTCAGATACAGGGTTTGAACTTTGTCTATTCCTGGGTGGAGCCAGGAGCTGTACTCACTGATACTTTATTGATCCCTTCCAATTCAGGATATTCTGTAGTTCTATGATTCTAAATATCAAGATTATGTAGAGTTAGGAAGAAGAAATTGAAGTTTGAGTGCCGAAATAATGAGGATTAAAATAACTGAGGATTAAAATGCTTGGTTGGAGAAGAAATAGAGCAAGAATATTCATATATAAAGATATAGCCTTTCCCAGTTAAGACAGATTCCTTTCTCAACAGAATGTAATCACTGAAAGTGCACTATATCTGTACATTTAACGGCCTTTTCCAGGGACAGAACATGGGCAAATCTTAATTATCCACTTAAATGTTTGAAAATGATAGACTGACAAGTTTTTGGAGGGTGTTGGAGCAATTTTTTCATAGAAGTGTCTGAGCAAGTGCTCCAACTGGCAGTATAGTTTGCCTCTCTTGAAAAGGAGCATACTGCCCGAGAACAAAAAGTTAAAAAGGTATTACCATAGCAACTCATCAAAACATCATACTGCTTACTCAGGCAAGGTCACAAACTTATTGCTGTTTTATTGCTTCAGAAGCTTTAAAATGATAGGCAAGGCAATTTAGATCTCTGATTTATGACAGACTTTGAAATAATCTCTGTGTATATAGAAGACTCACAGTTCAACACCAACTCAGGAAATTTCTGGATTTATTCTTATGGTATTATACAGTAGAAAAACTATCCATTACCAAAATGACAGTCTTAAAAGCATAACAAAAGCCACAGAAAGGAAGAGAGATAAGAATCACAATAAAAGCACTATAACTACATTTGGACTTCTTCAATAACTACGTGTGGGAGCAGTGAGACAAGAATGATCATGACTGTGACTTTGTCTTCAGACTTTCTTGGTGATGGAAATTTAAACTCTTCGTTCAGGGGTAACTAAATCTACAATTACAACATCCTTGGTGGGTACTCACATCATTTTTACAGATACCTCTGCACATGCTTGTGAGAAAAAGTAACTTACGATGGCTTAGTGTTGAGTTTGTTCTGGGTGTTCTGTAAATGTTCGCACAAATCCAGGATCATTTAGGATCTTTTAGCTTCTAAAACTTAACCTCAAATCTGAAGAACACAGTTCACGTCAATGTTCTTGGTGTAGTTTCTCTCCTGTGCCTCATGTCTTTGTGATATAAGTCAAATTTTGAAACTCTAGGAGTGTAGGAAAAAATCTGTGTGTGCTTATGTCCTGAAAACTGGACCTGGATGTATCTTTAGGCATTTTGTATATCTACTGTATTTAATATATTTTTTAACATGCTTGTTAACAGCACAGAGAAAGCAGTTGAGTCACAGGATTTAACATATTGTACCTAGTTCATCTGACAGAAGCTGAAGGCTGCTCCGTAGCCACATAAAGTATGTTTTAATATGGGGAGAAAAGATACTGGCTGCAATTTTAAGTCGTTTGGAGATCACAAATGTAGTAACTAATGTAAATGAGCAATGAAAGATAATTAATTATCAAACAAAAAAAATTTCCACATTGGCTGTATCATGCCTGTCAAATTTCTGACCTTGCTCAAAATAGGGAGGTTTTCTTTTTCTTTTTAAATTAATGCTATACCATTTCATGCAAAAATTCATTGTCTGTCTAAGTTAAAACAGAGTAGAACCAGCAGTTCTGCTGCCAGAGATAGGTGTCCAGCCTTGGTGGAGGGGCTTACTGCATTTTTTATGTTTTTTGAAAAAGCTGTGGCAGAATGACAACTATCCCATTCAGTGTATGGAAGTAATGCTGTAAAACTAATGCTTATGTGCCTCCCAGTATGCAATTAATTTTAGAGGGCATCAAGAGTGACTCTTTATAACTGTCTCTGTGTGTTATAATATCATTCTATCAGGTAGATGGTGATTGAAGCAGGAGAGGAGGAAGGTAGGCTGTATTTTATTTTGTTTTATTTTTTGAAGTTTGAGATCCTTCATCCTTTTTTTGGAGTTCAAGATCCTTCATTTTCATCGCTAAGTGCCTTGCACCTACTTTTTTTCCTTTCTGTTTTCACCTTATGCTTCTTATTGGGTTTGTGATGTTTATAGAGGATATTTCAGTCCTATTTCCTTTCTCCTCCCCATTTGAAAACAAGGGAGATGCTCCTGGATGTGAGGCAGGAGAAAAATGGTGGGATGTCACTTCTTACAATGGCAGGACAGTGAGGATTGCTATGAGTCCTGCAGATAACCCAGGAGGTCAGTAGAGGTCTGCAGTTATATTATTTTTCTGTCAAGGTCCTGAGGGCACAAATAAACGTTGTTGTCCCTGCTGACTGGGATTGACTGGGATTGGGACATCCCACACTGTCTATGGCTCAGGTCCCCATGCCAGCCACTGCCTTAGCTGTGAGGCTCTGCCCTGCTGTGATGGTGTACTCCCTACCATCTAAAGACTTTTGATCCTTATACCAAGGCCTCATTCAGACAGTGACTGTGCTACTGGTAACGCCAATTTCTTTACTTTCTCAGATTCATTCTATGATTCTTGCTGGGGCAGATAGCAGCTGGAGTACTGTCCTAAACTGGGTTCTGGAGGAATTAACGGACAGATGTCTTGCTCAAAAGCTGAGGGCCGATTGAGCATGCACTCCATCTTCTTATCCCATAAATAGTCAAGAGTCTAAGAGCCCCGTGAGCTTTCCTGCCCAGCAAGTGGCTGCATGACAGCATCTCCCTCTGAGTAGGGGCACCTCATAGGTTATTCCTATTGTAGAGATGCTTTCTACCTTGGTGTCAAAAGACACTCTGCTGATACAGATCCTTGGTAACTGACTAATAGTCTTCTAAACTTTGTAAGCTTTCCTAAGATTATATAGTATTAACTATATGCACACAAATCTTGTACACATAAATGGTTTACCAAGTCTGGGACTAGGAGTGGATTCAGCCTCACCTGGGTTCCTTACCTTTTCATTTCAAGAAGTTTAGAAAGCAAGTGGATCCATTCTGAACTTTGTGACTCAGCAGAAGCTTCTCCTCAACCTTTAGAAGTAAACTATAGACTTGGACTAAATTTGGGTCAAGCTGCACCTCTGAGAAGAAGTTTAGGAACTAAACTTCCACTCTGAAGCTCTTGATTCAGTAGGAATCTCTCTTGAGTATGCATAATTTTTGTGTTTGTAACTGTATGAAATACTCACTGTGTACAAGCGGGTTTAGGAGTGCCATCTTCTCGGAAAAAAGAAGCACAGGAACTACTGTGTACTTCCAAAACTTTCAACATTAAGCGCTGCAGTAGAAGTTCCCATGTTGAAGGCTGCCATTCCTACTTTTAGCTATGGGCATTTCTACAACTTAGAAAATGCAACACCCCCCTCACCACCACCACCAAAATAAAAGAAAGAAAGAAACAATAACAACAAAAACCAAATCAAATCAGTCAACCAAACACTGTGTATTTACTGTTGTCCACAGAAAGTGCTGAGTCAGGATTACAGAGCTTATATAATTGGCAAAGATAATGGTTAGAACATTTTAAATTTCCAGAGTGTACAGCCTATGCAATGGAATAGTTAATCCACACCCTGCAATTTCGGATTAGGGAGCATTGCACTGCATTGCATTAAGCCATATTTTATGCAATGTTCTCATTAGGGAACATTTTTTGTGGTCATTTTCTTAATGAATAATCATAATAAGTATTTATTCCTTGTTACTGGAATTACACTGCTTCCTTTCTTTTCCTTTCTTTCTTTCTTTCTTTCTTTCTTTCTTTCTTTCTTTCT
>NW_024884697.1:9639664-9660061 GCF_019232065.1 Centrocercus urophasianus | reverse complement strand
CTTCCTTCCTTCCTTCCTTCCTTCCTTCCTTCCTTCCTTCCTTCCTTCCTTCCTTCCTTCCTTCCTTCCTTCCTTCCTTCCTTCCTTCCTTCCTTCCTTTCTTAGGAAAGTCAACTATTGTGCAAAATAAAAGAATAAGAATGACTTTGGAGAAAGACAGATTCCTGTGTAGTCAGAAACCTGAAAATTTTGTGTGGAAATTATGGACAGTATTACTGGCTATGAGTTAGAAAGAAAATGAACACCAGGATTTGGAAAATAAGTTACCAGTCATATAAGAAAAAGATTTACTTTACATCAAATAAAAGCTCTTTTGACCTTAAAAGGGTGAAGAATGGCTGAAAAGGAAGCAACAAATTGAAACATTTGATGGTGGTTATTTGTAAATATTAATTGATAGTTCAAACACTAATGGAATACTTCCTGATCACTTCACTTATTCTTATAGGAATTTTCTCTTCTAAGAAAACCTAAGAAAACCTAAATAGAAAATCAAATAGGGGTCTGGAGCACAAATCTAATGAGGAGCAACTGAGGGAATTCGGATTATTTTGCCTGGAGAAGAGGCAACTCATGGAGACCTTAAGGCTCACTTCAACTACCTGAAAGGAGTTGTAGCAAGGTGGGGATTGGCCTCTTCTCCCTAACAATAGGAGTAGAGGAATTGGCCTCAAGTTGCGCCAGGGAAGATTCAGGTTGGACTTTAGGAAAAATTTATTTTCCAAAAGAGTGGTCAGGTGCTGGAACGGGCTGCCAGGGAGGTGCCTGGATTTGTTGTCCCTGGAGGTGTTCAATAAACACTTATTGTTGTACTAAGGGACATGGGGTAGTGGGGAAATATTAGTGGTTAGGTGGATGATTGGACTAGATGATTTTGGAGGTCTTTTCCAAACTTGGTAATTCTGTGATTTGATTCAAACTTAAAATTCATCACAAAAACTACCCCCTTAGGGTCATGAGACTCTTGATTGTTTTTGTAAGTCCCTTTGAAAGAACTGTAACAGCGAAATGCCTCACTCGACTATTAAGCATCCCAATGTGTCTATGCTTTGTAACCCTAGAATCAAATGAGATTTAGGTGAAACTCAGGTGAGTAACATGCTCACCTTTCAACAATGTTCATGGAGAAACTCTTTGTGACACCTTTTATTAATTCTCTAGTTTGAATACACTTGTCACAGTCTCTAGAGGAATAGATTCCTAATCCGCTACATAATGAAAAGGGGCACACCTACACAGCACTCCAATTTTAGAGTGCCAAACTGTTACCAGCAACCATAATATCTGCCCACAAAACCTACCTGCCAAATGTTTGTATCTCATAATTTTCTTTATTCAGGCTCCTCCTCAGAGTACTCTGCAGTGAAATTAGTTGAAATGACAGAGGGTTATCTGTAGACAACACAAAGTCACTACAGGGAAAAGTGTGTAAACACTCCTAAAAACGTTTAATAAAGTTAATCTCATTATCAATTTTTTCTCAGAAGTGCTCTTCTGTTCTGTTTAACAGTGACATTTTACTCATCATAACAGGGAGAGGATCATAATTGAGAAACAGAAAGTGGATCATAATTGAGAAACAGAAAGTGTATATTCGGTTTAAATTCAGTGGCTGTTCTCCTTGGTATTACAGGAAATACCTAGTTTTCACAAGGATATAAAAACAAGAATATGAGATCAAACTGGAAGGCCACTTAGCCTTGTATGTCAAATACTGAAAAACAGGAAATACCTATAGAATAATCAAAGAAGATAGCAGGTTTCCCTGAGTACTCCTCCAACCTCTAGCATGCTGTCGCTTACTGACCAAGAACTTTAGGACTAGGTAGAACTGAATATATTCTTTTTAATATATATATTTTTTCCTGGTACTGTCTGAATCCAAGCAAATTAATGGCAGCAAGTAATTTTATAGTTTAGCAATATAAAGGCACATGCCCTTTGTTTTACATCCATTTTTGCCTATGGTTTTGTTTCATTTATTCCTCTTTGAGGGTTAATAAGTTTCATTCCTGTATGGAAAGAAAGAATCACACTTTTCCCTGGCCAGTTACAGAACTCTGTCATACCTCAGCAGTCCCTTCTGGAGCATAAAGAGCTCAATATATTTCTCAACATTCTGTTTGTTATTCAGAAAACATCAGTGAAACTGCCTATTCTACCTAAAATCTCTCATCATTCTGATTTCTCACTGGCAACAGCTAATGTTCTATCAATTTTAGCTCTATTTTCTTCTTGCATAGTCATTTAGCAACTTTTCTAGGATTCTCCACGTGCGCTTTTCACCATTACTACCTGAATAAGTTTTTATTAACACTAAATTTATAGGTTCACTATTTCTCATCATTATAGCTATGCTGATCTCCATGAGCCCCAGTACAATCTGCAATCTCTAAGCTTTGTAAAATTATTTAAGCTTTACTACGTCTTGCCATCTGTTGTCTTTTATGCAGTTCTTCATTTACACAGGATTTTGCTACTTACGATTTGCCACCTTGACTTCTTGTGGAGTATTTGATGGATGATTTTGCTGAATGATTTTTTCAAACTGAAGTGGCTTCATACACAGGATTTCCTGTGTTCATTTTTGCTCACTTCTTAAAAGAAAACTGAGGCACAGCTTCCTTTGACAGAGGAGAGGATTTTATTAACTCTTCTCTGGTACTTACCCACAGTTACTTACCCACCCTCAGTTATGCTAGAGGAAAGTTCACATCATCTCCCACTTTCAAATTAGCAAGGAAATTTTCTGAGTTCTATGCAACACTGATATCAGACTACTTGGCCCATACTTGCATATGGATCTAGAAGACTGGACATTCAAAAACACAGTCAACTTCCTAAAAAATTAAGACCATTTCACAACTGGGATAAAGTTCCTTTCAAGCTATTTAAATGTTAGGTAAGAAGCAGAGAAAAAACATAAGTAGTCTCAAAGGAAATTCTTCATATTCTGAAATAAAATGGAATTACAAGTAATACGCTGATGTCATCAGGCTGTAGGACTGAGCTTCTTCATGCTGGCATAGAGATCTAAATGAATGTGATGAAACTAAACACAGGTGCTAAGTTGCTCTTGTGCCTTTGGCAAAAGTACTTTTCCTTTGAATAGAAGAATATCAAACACATATTCTTTCTCAGCATGCCACATTTCACTCATTACTGCAAAACAACAGGTAAGAAAATGAACCTTAACCTTTATACAGGTGGAGTCAAAATGTTCTTTAGAAAATAAGCCAGGATTTTGGAATAGCTGTTCAGTAGTTCAACTCGGCAGAAGACATGGTAGCTAACAGGAGATGATACCAATTTTTGCCACCTTATCAAAACTTTCCTAGTTTCATCTTACTGTAAGTTCCCTTTTCATGCATCCCTTTTTCCTTTTATTTGTGCAGTCCTTCCCTTTCAGATGTCAGCTGTTTACTTTGGCTGCAAAACTCTTGTACCTGCTTAAAAAGCTTAGGGATCCAGACCCAATTTCAATTCCAAAAGTTTTTGAACACTTTTTTATTTTATCCTTTCTCTGATGACCTCCTATTGCCAGAAAGGATTTCAGGACTTTGTTTTACAATCAATCTTTTATGTAATTAAATGAGGATTTATCTAAATATGCTAACATTCTGACTGAACTGAAGAAATCCCTACCATGTACTGCAGTAGATGTTGCATATACTGATGTGGGTTAAAGGCCCAATAAAAATATCTTAATTCTTAAGATACTCTTAAGATATTTTCCTGTGCTTTGAGGACACAAGTACATAAAAGAATATTTGACAAACTGTATTTATTCTTTGGATTTTGATCTGTACTTAAACAGGTTTACTTAGATTTTGTTTTCTATAATTTAGCACAGAAATCACAATGTAGACACTCAAATAAATTAAATTTCAGTAATTGCTCACAGCTCTCACAGAAGTAAGAATTGTCTGTCTTTACCAACCATCGTAATATAGAATAAGTTCTTCCATTACAGATTTTGTAATTGAGTTCTTTATTTTTCAAAAAAGTAAATAAAATATGGAGAACAGCAAAATGCCAGTTCTCACCTCCACCTCCAATCTCCTTAACTCATATGGGTTCAGAGTGAGCCTCACCTACAGATAATCAAAACCCAAACTGTTTTGGAGCACCTTCTCTATTTAGGTTCACACTGACAGTGAAAGAAAAATAATTCAGTTTTTGTTCCTGTATATCTGCTTGGCCTTACTTCAGTGGTTTATTCATTACAGATATCAGGAAAATCATTTAAAGTGGGAGGTAAGGAAGTGCTGAGGTGGGAGGGAAGGAAAGGTAGGATTTGCAGTCAACATTCAGAGCTCTCATTTCAGTCCAACTCATATGTTGTTGAATGTTTAACTTGAGAAATTAAGACAAGTGGTTTACACAATATGGAACATTGGAGTGTAATAATATTTAATGCTATTGAACAGTTCAGATAAGCCTTGCCTTAAATAAACACAATAGGAAAATTTGAAAAAAGCAATGACTGTGACACAAGTGCCTGCTGCTCTTCATGAAAAAAGCAGATACTCTTGGAAGCTCTCATGGCATGAGAAAACAAATGTGCCAAATGTATCAAAATTCTGCTTGTTCTCTTGCCCCTCAGCAAAACACCAGGATTTGCAGTATATAAACATGCATTATCTATTTATCAGATATGGATGCAAGCTAATCAGTAATATGAATAGGCTTGTGATAATACATCTATGAATACAACTCTTTCATTAAGCACTTCTTGAAGGCAGCTTTGTTACTATTAGATTTTTTTCCACACTCAAGCATAGCTCACACTGAATATGTTTGATTTCAGCTATTTTGTTTATAAGTTTCTTTTGGCATCTAGCCCTCAGCAACTCTGTAATTGTGCTTTCTAAATAGGACTATTTTAAATCACTTACACAGCTTGAAGTAACTGCTAATTTGGCCAGCAATTGCATGTGACAGATTTCTAATTGTTAGATGGATGACAAGATGCTAGAAATAAATGATGCATTAAAAAAAACCCAAACAATTAAGAAATCCTCCCTCACACTTAATGACTGAGGCAAGGTCAGTGCTGTCTGCCTTGTGATTAAGTGCTATCTTCCTTGTTTTGTTCACTTACCGACTTCTTTTTGCAGGGAAACTGTGACACTGAGAAATCAGCAGCAGAATATTTTTCTCTTAAGCAATGTTTTTAAGTTGGATTTCTTTCACTTGCTGTGTTTCAGACCATTTCTAAACATAGCGAGTTCCTTAGGTGCTATTGAAAGACCTGAAACTCCAGAATATTTTCTTACATTTTCAGCTAGATTATCAGCAGAAAATCAGGATTAGAAGAATCAGAAGTATAATCAATCAGAACAAAGCTGCCTGAAGAACATTTATGCTAATAGCTTCCTGCATTTGTGTGATTTGAAAACTGTAGGAGAAGGAATTATTTGACAAGGACACTTCAGAAGTGGCATCCAAAAATCATCTGAATAAGAAAAAAAAAGAGATAAATAATCTTCCATGGAAATGTACTGATCTCCAGTAAAATCACAGAAAGGAATTAGTACACACACACTTGAAATAAAAACATAATTTAAGTAAACATCTATACCTTTTTTAAGAACTGCTACGAAAACACTGATTTGTGTCCCTCCTTCATTCTTCAGGGTAAAGGATCTGATTGTTCCCCTCTGTTACATTCTCACAAGGTTCCACATGCAGCACTGCACTCTGCTTTGGGTTTCCAGCACAAGGGCAGGTAGCTACTGGAGCTGGTTCAGAGCAGGAACACGAAGATCATCAGAGGGCTGGAGCACCTCTTCTATGAAGACATGCTGAGAGAGCTGGGCTTGTTTAATCTGGAGAAGTCTCCAGGAAGGCCTTGTAGCAGCCTTCCAGTACGTAATGGAAGCCTTCAGACAAGATGGTAAGGGTCTCTTTACTATCAGAGAACATAGTGATCGAACAAGGGTAGTGGTTTTAGACTAAAAGTGGTTAGGACTGTATTTGATACTAGGAAGAAACTGTTCCCTATGAGGCACTGAAATAGGCTGCCCAGAGAAATTGTACATGCCAAGTCAGTGGAGGTGTTCAAGGCCAGGTTAGATGAGGTTTTCACAGGATCATAGAATTGTAGGGGCTGGAAGGGACCTTGAGAGATCATCGAGTCCAACCCCCCTGCCAAAGCAGGCTCCCTAGACCAGGTTGCACATATAGGCATCCTTGTGGGTTTTGGACATCTCCAGAGAAGGAGACTCCACAGCCTTTCTGGGCAGCCTGTTCCAGTGTTTCATCACCCTCACTGTGAAAAAGTTCTTACACACATCTGTGCAGAACTTCCTATGCTTCAATTTGTTGCCATTCCCCCTTGTCCTATTGCCTTGCACCACTGAAAAGAGTCTGGCCCGTCACTTTGCCTCCCACACCTTAGATATTTATAGACATTGATCCGATCCCCTCTGAGTCTTCTTTTCTCAAGGCTGAACAGACCCAATTCACTCAGCTTTTCCTCACAGAGAGATGTCCCTCTGAAGGACCCTTTCCAGGACAGTTTTGTACAACCTGAACTGGTAGGAACCGTATCTGTCTGTGGCAGAGAAGTGGAGACTTGATGACCTTAGAGACTCCTCCAACCCAAACCGTTCTATGATTTTATGAAATCAACTGTGAAGTTGATTTCTCTTCTGCATATAGTTTTCAAATTATTTTCACTGTTAGTTATAAATAAGACGTACACTGGCTTAAAATGATGATTTTCTCCCAAGAATTAAGTAAAAATAGTAGAATCCAATATTTAAAATGTAGTCTTAGAGTTATCCAAGTGCCGATAACATTTTGCAAAAACAGAATTTTCAACACAAATACTCTCAGTCACCAAGAATAATGAATAAGGCATTAGGAGTTAAGAGACTGATTGCTCTACAATAATAAAAATATATTTTTTTCACCACTGTTTTTTTTTTCCAATAGCTATAATTGCTAGAAACTTACTTTCTTTTTCAGAAAAGAGAGCTGAGATACTTACATTAACACTTATTAACTCTCTCTATATATATTAACTCCATAAATGGGAGCTTAACAATGTCAAACATTGTAGGATCCAAAGTAAAATAATGAAATCATTGGGTAACACTGATTTAATTGAAGTCAGTTAACTGCTATATTTCCATTGGTTTTCTGTTTCATATTTTCACAGTAATCTCTGTCTCTCTCTTTTTGCTTAATTTTTTATTTTCTTTGTAATTGTTAATATCTCTTTAGAATCTTTACTTTTCTCCCAATTTCCTTCCATATTTTAGTCGTGCTTGAGAACTGCTGGTCTATTTACTGTCTTGTCCCTTGAGGCTGTTCAGTCACCACTTAAGCCTCATTCTCTTTTATTAACAACAGTTTCCTTTACCCTTTTACATACTCTTTGGAGCTGAAATTTGCCTCCCAGCTTTCCTACAATTGGGTATTGTTTTATGTGGAACAAAATGATTAAACATAAAAAGAGAAGCCAAGTATCTTTGAGTTATTGGCCTGTGAATAGTCATTTTTGGCACTTATTTATGTGTGACTTGTGCAATTTCAAGATCTGTTTCAATCCCAACGTTGCTTGCTCTTGACTTTCCGGTTTCACATCGGCTGCTGTTCTTCCCACAATTTCTGCCAGAGCCATTAGAGATTCTTGTGTAGTTCCAAGTCCTCACAAAGTGCAAAAAGCATTCTCATGACATTTTCTTCAGTAACTTCTCCATTTGACAAGCATCAGTGCCCATTATTACTGTCCGGTAGGGGAGATAGTCTTTGAGCACAAGATACACACATTTCCATTTTCACATCTGCATTCTGACAATTATAATAATGCAAATGGCAGAGGATTTTGAACAAAAGTCATAATTTGGACTTCTCATTAATTAAAAAATCTGCATATTCCAGAAGGAATAGGAGAGGTTCAATGGGCTGTTTAAGTTTGTAAACTTTGAAAAAAAGAAAAGTGTTTATTCAAGTTTGAAAGAGGTTTAAATTCTTATTGCTGGTGAACTCACAGGGCAGCTTTTCTTCAAAGAAACAAGAATATTACTGCCACTTGTATATTTCCTTAATTTTCCTGATTTTATTTCAGAACTGTAACGTACAGATATATGAATCTTAGAACACATATAAAAGTTTTAAAAACAGAAGATATAAAAAGTAATTTTTCACATTAAGATGTTTTGGGTATTCTCTGACAATAAACCTGGGACCTTATTTTTAAAAGAATGTGTTTTGAATTACTTCCTTCATTTAGAGTATGTCTACTGAGTTGACTTTAGACATAAAATTTGGGAAGCAGAGCATGAGTTCATGAATTCAGATTACTATTCAAAAAAATCTGATTTTTCCCTCCCCACAATATTTTAATTAATAAATAATCAGGTGTTTTTTTTGTTGTTGTTTTGTTTTTTTTAATCTGATGTTGCAGAAAAAGAAGGGCTTGTATGAATTCTTTGTAAAGCTTATGGCTTTAATTTCTGCACCTTCATTTGCTCTTAAATACATATTTTGTAAATCAAGGACTCATGGAAAAGGTGTTCTGAGAATGGATGTGCTTAAACACACACAGGGTATAGAATCATAGAATCATAGAATGACTTGGGTTGGAAGAGACCTTAAAGATCATTGAGATCCAACCCCTCTGCCACAGGCACATTTGCCAACCACTAGGCACCATCCAGCCTGGCCTTGAGTACCTCCAGGGATAAGGCATGTATAGTTTCTCCAGGCAGCCTGCTCCAGTACCTCACCATACCCTAAGTAAAGAATTTCTTCCTAATATCTGATCTAAATCTCTCCTCTTTTAGTTTAAAGCCTTTCTCCATTGTCTCACCATTATCAGACTGTGTAAAAGTTGATCTTCCTCTATTTATATGCTCCCTTTAACTACTGGAAGGATGCAAAGAGGTCTTCCTGGAGCCTTCTCTTCTCTAGGACAAACAAGTTGAGCTTCCTCAGCATTTAGTCATAGAAGAGGTTCTCTAACCCTCTGATCATTTTTGTGGCTTCCTCCGGACCTGCTCCAGCAGCTCTGCATCATTCCTATGCTGGTGGACCTCAGGTCTGGATGCAAAACTCCAGATGGGGCCTCACAAGGGCACTAGTTGAGAGGGACAATCACCTCCCTCTCCCTGCTGGTTGCCCATCTTCTGATGGTCATACTGACAGTTGGACTTATGGGCTGCAAGAGCACCCTGCTGGCTCATGTCCAGGCTTTGGTCCATTAAGATCCTCAAGTCCTTCTCTGCAGGGCTGCTCTCAGGAGTTCTCTATGATATCTGGGATTGCCCCAACCCAATTGGATCATCTTGCACTTGGCCTTGTTCAACCTCATTAGTTTCTTGTGTGCTCACTTTTCTAGCTATTGTAGCATTTTTTTTCTTTTTTCTTTTTTTTTTTTTTTTTAGTGATATGAGCAAACTTGCTAAGGGGGCACTCAATCCCACAATCCAGGTCATTGATAATGATTTTGAAGAATGTTGCTGGGGGAATCACTTGTTGTCAGCCTCCACCTTGACATAGAGCCATTGACCACAACCCAGTCATGTAATCATCCGACCAATTCTTTATCCACCAATTCTTTATCAGTCCAGCTTTAAAGTCCATATCTTTTTGACTTAGAGATAAGAATTTGATGTGGGACTATATAAAAAGCCTTGCAGAAGTCTGGATAGATGACATCAGTCACTCTTTCTTTGTTCCTTAAATACCACGTAGCAGGGCACAACATTGGTCAGGTACTATCTGCCCTTCATTAAGCTCTGCTGGCCATCCCAGACTACCACCTTGTTTTTCTTGTGCATGTATACTAGAAATCAATACTGGTTCAAGAGATATATGTATAAGACATGCTCAACCTCACAAATTCAGAAGAAATATGACAGATACCACTTATGTTTGAAAAACACTAGGAGCACAAAAAAGTGAAAAAAGTTAAAGACTGCTGAGACGAAAAACGAATTTTAAGAATCTTTCCAGTAGGAGAGAAGCTGAGCATGTGACTGTCCTGCTGGGAAAATTCCTCATATGTATATATATACATATATATATATATTGTTTCAATTCTTGGGAGTTTCCAGTATATTATTGGCTCCCCACATCTCCCAGCTTCCCTGTGGGCTCTGTGGGAATTTGATGTGAATGCTGTCAGCTGGGTAAATCTTTCAGGGATGAGTTTTGGTTGAACAAGGAACTACATTACCTGACAATTTCTAAATTCAAATCAGAATGTAACTCTTGAACACGCAAAGAAGATATTAAAAGTAGATAACGTTCTGGTTACGATTTTATTCATGATTTTGAGACAGTCAGAGTCTCTATTAACAAAAACCAAGTAAAACATTTGTTTCAAAGGCTCTAAAACTTCATAAACTCAAAGTATATTTATCATGTTAAGGATGAGGCCACTGAACTCTCCAGGGCGTAATTAATTCCTGACTTTTTGTAAGTTAAAATTGTTCCTGATAACCTTATTTTAACTGGTGTCAATTATTCATGCAATAAAAAACAAAGACTCCTCTTGTGAGTAGCTTCTGAATATAAATGCACTGCTATATTTTAGATCTTCTGTTATTAGAGAATACCAAAATGCATAGCATACATACCAAATATTTGTAAATGTAGTATTTCTTCAAGAATATCACTCGGCATTGTATGTTTCTGGATTTAAGACATGCTTGGTAAGCCCTAATATTGAACTTAGTCATATATGAATATCTTATTAATTAAAAGCCATAATTAATTCATTGAAGAAAACAACTCGTTGCGATTGTGTCAGCACTCTACTAATCTTAGGCAGAACATTGCAAACAAGAGTGTTCAGCAAGTTTTAATTGTTAATTAATTATATATTAAATTAATTGCTTATTAATTAAAATATGGTGCAATGAAGAATAAGAAAATATAATAAAAATCTAACTGAATCAGATAGAATAGGACAATGTTATGTTGCAATTATTTAATAACGTGTTAGGAACTCTTTCAACTGAGATGAAATTCACCCCTAGCAAAACAGAAACAATGGCCACAGGCTGTTTTAATTCAAGGTACTTCACTGTATTAAATTCTATTAACTGCAGTACTTTCTCAAGATGAAACTCTTTCCATAGCTCATAAAACTCAGAATGAAATAGGTCCCAATTACAAAATAAAGATGAGATCATCCTAGATAAATCTTGTATTATTATTATTTTATTAGTTGCTGATTTCTTTGAATTTAAAAAATTCAAAACTAAATTGAAGCTATTTCAGAAATCCTAGAAAGCCATAAAGATCTTTGGAGTGACTATGTACAATACTTGGTGTGGTATTATATAGGATAATATTCCCTCTTATTTGTTTACTAAAAAAGGAGACACAGTATCTCACACTGGGAAATATTCTGAGTAAAAATTTTCCAGATGAATAGGCACTCATGGCAGATAGCCCTTAGAAACAATTGTTATTTATCATCTAGTAAGAATGAGAGGACTCAGCTCCTAGAAAGATCTGTTCTCAGCAGACAGTGAAGAGATTTCAGATAGACATTCAGATATCTACAATGTGGACAACTAAAATTGGAAAAGAGAATCATAATCTCTCAGTTTATTTCTTTCACTTCACAAAATTAATGTTGATTCACAATCAACTAAACATTTTTCTTTTTTTAAAAAAAAATTGTGGTCTGTTACATATTTTTATTTGCTTGTTCGGTTTTAACTGAGATTGATTAGCTTTTAGACCTGGAAGATTTGACAGAAGTTCACAAACAGGAAACTCAGTTCTGCTACAGCACGTGAAGACTTTACATTACCTTCACAACTGGGAACCACAGTGTGAAGATTTCCTTCAGTGAGGTGGTATTCATTTCATGTATACTTATAAACCAGCTTACACTGGATTTTGATCCTTAGAATTGTAAGATCCAATTAAGACATATTTTAGGTGATCCAGAAAGATGTGGCAGTGAAATCAGAAATTGTATACATTTGCATTGGGTCTATACCTCAGAAGTTGATCTTGTCCCATCTACACAATTTTATCACATTTTCAGTGCACAACATCCAGTTCATAGTGTGAATTATACACGAAGTATTAAAACAGAGCTTAGATGAGGCATAGTTCTAAAAGTGGAAATCTGTTATGAGCAAATTTAATCTGAAGAAAAGGAAGGGTACAGAGAAATACAGTGGCCACATTAATGGAGGCTGTAGTGCCTCAAGGTTGACTGAAGCAATAATACAGTACATGTGGCAATATGCCAAAGTAATAGAGCTGTGTTACTCCCCTATTCTTCAGGTGAGGAGCTTGAATGGTATGAAAAATATAGCTTGGCTAAGCTGTGTGTAACACAATTTCAAAGGTCTTTGTAAGCACAAGTCCATCTAGTCACATGTGTTTCAGTGTGAGGCACACACACGTGAAGTTGCAAGAGGTAAGAAAACTCGGTTACACACCAAGGCTTTGGAGACATGTTTTGAATTTGAAACAATGCACCTATATGTGCATTCATGTGTATACTAATTAATCTATACAACTGTTTTGATCTGATAGAAGAAGATTTGTACAGATCACTGAGCGTACATATGCTGTTTAGCTATAGATAGATTACAGTTGTAGACATTAAAACGTCTGGAAGACACACAGTAGATAAACTGACTGATATCAACTGGGTGCTCTCTGTAGTGTTTGATCAAGATTCTGGCATGCTTCCATGTGTACATGCACTTTGGAATAGAGAATGTTTGGTAATTCCTAGGTTGGATAAATGTTGTAAAAACTGTTCTCACATGCCAGGAATTACAGAGGGATGGACTTTCTTGTTACACTAAGGTGCGATGTTGTGATGGGAATTGCAGTCTGCTCACTTGAGACTTTCAGTGGTAGTGTTAGTGATATGATGAAGATTTATTCCTAAAGAGGAGGTGGGCAGCAGCCTAACAGCAAGGTTTAAGTATGGAAGATGAAGTCTGTATCAAATAGAATCTGGCAGCTGAGTAAAGGAATTTGGAAGGAAAGACTGGTGAAAAACTAACAAGAAAGCCACTAACCAAGAAGAATGCACAGTGGAAGTAATAGCTACCAGAAGCTGGAGGAAAAGAGTATTTACATGCCTGTAATCCTGTGGCTGAGACTACTCAGATAGGCTTGGGAGTGCCCTGCTGAATCCTCTCCAATACCATTTAGGGAATCTGATAAGTGGCTGTTGTTACTTTTTCCCCAAAACAGAGAAGACTGGGTATAATTAGATGGAGGGTGTGCACTCCACCACAGTGCCTGGGGTGCTTCATGCTATGCCCTGTCTTTGCAAAGCACAAGGCAGTGGTGAAGGATACAGCCTATTACCTTTCTAGCTGCTGTGGGATGGAAAGGCACTGCACTGGCAGTCCAACATTTCTACTCCTGCACTGAGGCTGCATACAGAGAAGTCCGTGCTGCTCCCAGCTTCTTCTCAGATCCTCTCTCAGTTCTGGAACAGGTAAGTGGAGGATGAGGATCGCCTTTCCTTACTTAGAAGATCTGCTTTGTGTATGGGCAAAGCTGCTGAAGATTCATTTTCTTGGGAGTAGGAGCACTTCAAAAAGCATGACAGCTGGACAGGGAAAAAGTAGTTGGCAGGAGCACCACGCTTTGTCTTTTGAGACTGTTGGAAGGAATACTAACAAGAACACATTACAGGATTAAGGTAGTAAACAGTAATTATTTATAATGAATCTTTTCATATAAAAATCATATTTGTACCTAAGAGCACTGATAAAAATGTCTTTCAGTTTCCCAGTTGCAGTCAGTTTTTGATTAAGTGATAAGAAAGTCTAGGACTAGGACTTCAAAAAGGGGGAAAATGGGTAGAAGAAAGAAAGAAGTAATATGAGAGATTTGAGGAGACATAAATACTAATAGCATGGGACAAACATAGAATTGATTGCAAATTCTGGAAGTGAGGGAGAAAAAAAACCAACACAATACATAGCATATAATTTGATGAAGGAGGAGACAGATGTGAGGAGATACTTAATGGAGGAGTGACCACTGAGATGATAGGTTGAAAGGTGAGAGAGAGGGAGACAGGGAGCTGGAGGAGGGTGGAGATTCTATAGGAAGGAAATAGGAGTCAAAGGTATCACATGTAGAAAGGGAGGCAGAAGGGAAGTCTGGCAACAAGCTGAAGGCTGCAGCTGCGAAAGCCATACAGGAAGCAAGCGACGGGTCTCCAAGAAGACCAAAGGTAGAAAAGCAATATTTATATTAACAAATAGGTCAGAAAATATTCATAAATGGAAGTTTCTGGAGTATTTTTTTCCCTTTCCCTTTTCTTGTTTCTTCATTTTCTGACAGGCTTTAAAGATGGAGCTTTGCAGAAAGCAAGGCAAAGAGGTTTATGACACTGGTTGATTCCTGTGTGCATGCAACAAGTAGCATTCTAGCCCTTGTCACGCTGTCTCACTTCAGGGTTTTGTTAACCCTCTATGAAAGGCCATGACAGCCAGGCTGCCACTGTTGCTGTTTGCTGTAACTGTCTGTTAGAAAGTGCTTCAATCTGCTGTTCAAATCCAAAAGTAAACTAAACCCTGGACAGTTCATCACTGCTGTGAGAAAAGGATCTTGCATGGATCCAAAAAGGCAGCAGGAGAAAGCAGTGACTATCATTTGACTTATATGTTCTATTAGACATAGATCAGAACCAAAGCCTGTGAAGTTCTTTAAAAATACCAATGAATTGGAACATCTGTATCCACAGATGTGATCCCCCATTCTGATCTGTCTGTGCTTTATTTAACTGAGAATACAAACCTGAATCTAAAGAGTTATTTCCAGCGTGAAATGCCTCACCTGCCTTGCAGGGTCTTGTGGGGATTAAGTAGGATTTAGACTGTGTTTGCAAAGAGTTGTTGCAAAGACAAGAAGCAATTAAACTTGTTCTGGATTGGCAACACGGAACTGACACATTGTCTGCAAGTGCTGCGTTATTGCAGAGGTTAAGGAGTGCTGAGGCAAGGGTTAGCGCTGAAAGGATTTCTTACAGCTGGTCTTTCTTGCAAAGCAGGAGGGTGAAAGAGTATTAACTTTGGCATCACTTGAGACAGTTTATCTACTGCAACTTTCTGTTTATCTTTGTGGCCTCTGTCGTCTTTGCACCCATTGGACACTGGGCAGCTGCAGAATTGCAGTAGAACTGCTGCAGAAACTCATTTTTTCTGTAAGGAGCTAACTTAGCAGACACCCTCCATACAGGTATGTAACCCTGCTTCTGAACTGAATGCAGTTTCTCAGCAGACAGCTGCACACTGTATTACTGTACATTGTATTAGCACACAACTGCTATGAAAATACTACTACATGTCTTAAGTACTGAAATCAAAGGGATCATTCAGCTTCTATTTCTTGTCTGCTTATAATTCTAAGAGCCCATTTACTAGAATTTATAAATAAATATACTGCCAATAAAATGATTTAATTGCATATTAATGTATTGTTAATTGTAAAGTCTAATTAAAATGAAGATACTTAAAGTTTCAAACTGTCTATAACAAGTATATATAATCACTTGTCTGTGAGGCATTATCTTTTTTATGTGTCTGTGTTACATATGATTATATATATTTATTACAAACGTGAAAGGAAAGAATCATGTGGTATGGCTGCTTATAAAATAAATGTGTTACAAATGAATGTGAAAATCCTGACATAATAATGAAGGACAGAAAAATGTGTATGAGTGAGTAGATTTACAGTTATAATTCATGCCCAATAAAGACTCTGATGTAACATTCTGAGATAACTCAGAAAATGTACTGTAACCATGCATATACTAATAACCTGTTCTGCTTTAGTGATCTGATTCTCTTTCAAAGCAGATGTAATCACTATGATAGAAACTCAATTATTTTTTTAAATTGTTAAAAATACCTTATTTATGTAAAAATTGTAGTCTGCAGTTGTCCAGTGTCAGAGGTTTTTTTTTTTTTTTTTTTTTTTTTCATGCCCTCAAGTTATGCTTCATAGACCCATAGTGAGCACAGACAGGAAAATAGTGAAAAATGCAGGGTTTTTTTTTTTTTTTTTTTTTTTAAACCAGTTAAATTATTATATTTTGGATCTACTTTGTATGTAACTGATAGTTACATGCGTATTTCTGTAACATGTTTTCATCTGAAAGTATAGTGTCATGTCTCAGCATCAGAATAGTGTATAATCTGAGAAGTTCAAGGTATCTATTAGCTGCCCGTTTCTTTCCCTACCAGAGCACAAATTTCACCACTAGTATGTTTTCTACTCGTCTGTTCTTTGTAGTTGTTAACTCTTTCCTAATGTGAAGTAACTCTTCACATGTTTTCATAATCCCTCTAGACCTTCAGCTGTTGCCAAAGTATCTTTTTGTGGCCTAGCTCACCAGATCCATAAGGAAAAGTTATAGAAGGTGAAAAACGGTTGTAGCACATTTTCTTGAAACAGTCTGAATACTGCTCTGTCATGCAACTGTTAGGCAAGACCCACACAGTCTGTACTGCTGCTGTCAGCTGACGGGGAAGATGTGGTTTTTTCGAGCGTTTCCATTAGCTCTGTGCTGCTGTAGCTGTTGTCTCTGATATCCCCTCGAGAGAAAAAACCTGCATCAGGAAGGACTTTGGCCCATATTAATTGTGTAGATAATGTTTTCTGTTTTCCTTTCTTCTAGTAGGAAAGCTTCTGTCTCCTGGCAGAGGTCTGGGTCTCCAGGTTCTACTTCAGCTACTGATTCTGACTCACAAGGAGAAGATGGTCAATTGTCCCAGGACATAGGACTATTTAAATAAAGACCCCTCTGACCCCTTTGAACTTGGGCTGGAATAATAACAGATACATATACAGACTGGGAAAAGAACTCCTTGAGAGTAGCCCTGTGGAGCTGGAGTTCCTGGTGGATGAAAAACTGAACATAAGTGTGCTCTTGGAGCTTGGAAGGCCAGTGGTATTCTGGGCTCCATCAGAAGAAGGATGGCCAACAGGGACAGGGAAGTGATTGTCCCACTTTGCTCTGCCCTTATGAGGCCCCATCTGGAGTACTGTGTCCAGGTATGGGGTCCCCAGCTTGGTAAAGATGAGGAGCTGTTAGAGAGGGTCCAGAGGAGCCCGCAAATATGATCAGAGGGCTGGAGAACCCTCTGCTACCAAGACAGGCTGAGGGAGTGGGTTTTGTTCAGTCTGGAGAAGTGAAGGCTCCAGGGAGACCAATATTTGAAAGAAGATTATAAACAAGAGAGAAACCAACATTTTTACCCAGATAGGTAGTGATAGGACAAGGGGAAATGGTTCTAAACTGAAGGAAGGGAGATTTATATTAGACATCTGGGGGAAGTTTTTCACTAAGGGAGTGGTGAGGTGCTGGAACAGGCTGCCTATAGAGGTTGTGTATGCTCCAATGGGGCCCTGGACAAGTTGGTACAGTACCAGATTTGGAGATTGGTGGCCCTGCCTGTGGCAGGGATATTGGAACTTGATGATGCTTGGAGTCCCTTCCAACCCAAGCCATTCTGATTCTATGGTTAAAAGGATCGAAGGATTAGAGGATTAGCCCAGGTTTTTGGTTTTTTTTTTCCAATTTTCCTTATATTTTTCTTTTTCCTGGAAGTAGGTTTATCATTTGGCTTTAATGCTTCGTGTTTATGGTAGAAATGAAGTCTTGGGGTAGATCTGCATGTTGCTCAGACCAAGGATGTCTCTCCAGGCCTGGAAGATGTCACCTAAAAGAATAAGTTTTCAATTACTTGACAGGACTTTATCACCAGGGAAGTCACCAAAATGTTAAAATTGGTTCTTAATTTATTGGAAAACTCACTTGTAAGTATTCTACAAACAAAATTCTGGTGTAGCTAGTAGGCAAAAGCTAATATAACAACTACCTTGTCATTCATCAGAGCCACTTCCACTGTCTGGTTGGGATGATTCATTATGATGGCTGTTTCTCAACCAGGTATTGCACCAGTGAAGGCGTTTAAAATTACTCTATTATTCTGTGACTTCTAAGCCAAGGAGCAGAGTTTTGCAAGAGGTGGAACATATCCAAGTGAGGACAAGATTTGTTAAATTTCACTTGTCTTTCAAAAGATATCTGTTTCAAAATTTTTCTCCCTTACCATAAAAGCCTGCTCTCTGTGTCCTCCTTAAGTTTCTAATAGAAAAGTCTCTGGCATTAACAGACTGACCCAGACCTTTAGCAAACAGGCTTTTATAGGCCTGTGTTGCTTCAGACTCACACAGAAACTTAAGTTGATATATTACATATTCTGTATTGTGTTCATTTCTACATTCTGACTAGTTCACACAAACACATGGGAGTGGAAAAGATGAAGCTTGCTCTACCCCTGCCTCTGTTATGCTTTCATACCTGCTAAAATGAATTGAAAATAGCTTTTAAACGGAACTTTGAGAACTGAGAAAGGCAGTAGTTCAGGCATGCTATCATGACTAAAGAAGAATGCAGAATGAGTATTTCTGGGTAGAAAAGAATTGAAATGGCTAATGGGTCTTCTATTGCCCATTTTGCCCTTAAATAACCTAGTTGCAGTTTAATAGAGAAACACATAATTGGCAGGAACCAAATGTATCACACTCTTTCCACTGTACTATTGCCAAGTTGGCTTGAGTCAGTAGTATTTTAAGATGCTTTCCATACCATCAGAGCACACTGAAAATCAAAAGGGATAGCACCATAGGTACAAAAACTTCATAGAACTGAGAAAACTGCTTTTGAGAGTCACGAGTGGGTAACGAAAGAGCAGTACAGCAGTTCAAAATGAGTCTTCCGGGGTATTCTGGTGGGATCATGTATGGTGTGCTTGGGAGGATCTTTTTGCAGGCTGAAGCAGGCTGAAGACTGCTTGATATGAGTGGCTGCAGTATGCATTATGGGATTCACTGGAAAGCCTTGAAGGCCAACACATGTGCAGTAAATTTTATGATGCAAGGTGAGCAAAAAATGCTACAACACCTCTGCAATCTTTGTCCAAACTTTCCTTTGATGTCAGATAGCAAATATTTTGAACTTTTTCCATTAAATTTTCTATTTGCTTTGCAACTTGTTTGCACTCACCAAAACCTTGTACAACTGTCATGGTACTATTGATATAACACACTGATGAAAGGATGAGCTGAAAATCTCACTGGGGAGCCTGACTAGAGTTGCTCTAATATTAACTATTGAAAATTTAGATGTCTAACTTAAGCAAGTCATTTTGGTGCAAATCATTTAGGAGAGGACAGGAAATCAATGCCTCTCTCTTCCTTAGTTCATATAGTTAATTTTCACATGGTTAATATTATTTGCAGCAATATTTGTAGATAATGTTAGATAAGAAAAGAATTGCTATGAAAATAAATTTAGGTCCTTAAGCGAGGAGATGTTAAAAGCAGAACTGAGACAACTGAAGTATCTTAGTATTTCCCTCTTTAAAGTGAAGTTAGTACTCCATGCCATGTAACCTTCTTTCCTATGGCTTTTGGAAAATAAGATAGCACAAAACGCCAGTCGCAGTGAGAGTAGCTGAGACAAAGTCAGTGAAAATATCATTTAGGAAAAGAAAATTCTGTTTGTTTATTTGTTTTTTTTTTTTTTTTAATTGATTGGTGTTTTGTACTCAATTTATTTTCAGGCAGTATCTTCATGTAGGTGAACGTTCGCACTAGGGGATCCTCATACGCAATAGGAGCAAAGCGAATTGTTGAAGCTGTCCAAGTGGAAAGCTTGCTTACTGCTTTTGTATTATATGATTAGGTGATACACAGCAGGTTTTCACTGCCAGAGGAAACCACATTATCTTTTGTGAATACAAAACTTTACTCCATATAAAAGAACATTTCCTAGTATCTCTCATGCATGCAGAAGGGCAAAATTCTTATCTAGCTGGTGGCATATTGCACATTTTCTTCTGCAGATGATTCAGTTTCCTCATTGTCCTCCTTAGTAAATCAGAGTTCATAACAGAAGACAAGTGTGCTGAATCGGAATGAGGTTATTTGTGAATAGAAGACAGTTGCTCCTATTTTTTGGTCTTATGAATGCTTTGAATTTGTCATGACTAAGTATGATACAACCCTTCTTGTAGGACTTAATAACTTTCGGTAAACCTGAGAGGACCAGTGCGTGGTGACAGCAGGATTTTGAACTACCCAAAACAAACTGTTGCTTTTTCTTGCCATAAAAGGGGGTAAACATAATTTCTCACACCTTTACTTCAAAATAGGAAGAGTAGCTAAAACATTTTAGAAAGACAGGCTTTGAATGCTGACAAGATTAACTTCATCTTCTACTGTACAGACTGACACTTTATTTTAAAATATTTATTTTAAAATCTTTCTTCCTTTCTTTCTTTTTTCCTTTCTTTCTTCCTTCCTTCCTTCCTTCCTTCCTTCCTTCCTTCCTTCCTTCCTTCCTTCCTTCCTTCCTTCCTT